>NC_065515.1:37375329-37427341 GCF_006386435.1 Epinephelus moara | reverse complement strand
CAAACACATGGAGTTCCTCATCTGTATGCTCCGGCTCAAACAGGTATGGCTCTGGGTCTGTGTCCGCTACAAGAAACTCTTCAAAATCGCGTTCAAAGTCGTCCATTGCAGCTACTATAGTCCGGAGATATTGCTAGGCTAAATAAACAGCTGAGCTCTGTTTACAGGCTACGCTGTCAGTCAGTGTGTGGGTTGGAGATTGGTGGACAAGAGAGGGGAGGGGGTGCCCACTCGGTATGGTAAACGAGTATGTGTGTATGAAGTGTGTCTGTTACGCTAGAAGAGTCAGAGTTTGGGACGGAGACCTACTCCTGAAAAACTCGTGCGCAAGGCTTTTTGTCCCTACGAGGCACCGTCATTTTCCCGACGGGAGGGGTGAGCGAGTGAGCCCTGCAATCTAGAATTTGACCACTGATGTCACTGTTTTCAACCCATTTTACACACTGGCCCTTTAAGTACAACACTGAAAATTCGTAATTGGAAAGACAACACAAGTTGCGCAGGTGATGTCATAACTTTCCCTCACTGAAGCTATGACGCCTGTGTGTATCATACTGGGATGTACTCACAGGAGTAACACGTCTTGCTTGTTCTTTTGCTTTTCTGTTGATAAAAAAGACCAGGGGTCGTTGAATAAAACACATCAGGAATAATAAGATTACATATGTGCATGGAACAAAGCTAAGTTACCTAGCAAGCTAGCTGGTGTTAATGACATATACGAGAGGAGGGACATAGTTCACTAAAGGGGTTTCACACAAAAATAAATGGCACCACGACAAATTGCAACTTTCTTTACTTGCAAAGTTATCTTTTATATTGACGAACATCATATGTGCAAATCATGGTAAAGTTCAAATGGGATCAAAATTATTTGTCTCTTGCAGTTGACTACTGTGCATATTTTTTCCAAAACAAAAAGCCCCATGGGGTTACACCAGAAGGGGAGGGACTTGGCCTCTCTAGAAGACAGCAGGAAATAACTTTTACAGTTTATTTGTTCATTGATGAGCAGCACTTTCAGCTCAGCGAGTGCAATCTTAAGCAATCAGTATATAAATCCACTGATCAGTTAATCAACCAACCAGCCTCCCTGCTTTATAGCCAGTCAAGAGTTCACTCACAGATCTGTGGCATGGGGGAGGTCACGCATTGCAGCCATCTTGTCTGGCTGATCTGAAATGTGCAGTAGCCGGAAGGTAATCCCTCATTGGGACTAATTATCCTGAGTCCCCAGTGAGATGGCAAATTAGACAAACTCCAAGGAGCACTAAGGATCAGACTGTAGCCACTGACGGCATTCCAGCGGCTCATATCTACAACAGCTCTGCACCGTGGGAAGTTTAAAGTGATGTTTTAGAAGATCTGAAAAACAGAAAACATCCTCTGAGGAAGCCTGAAGTACAGAAGTGATAATAAAGTAACTTTCAACCACATTCAAGACAAAAATGTGACTTAATTGTTCAAAGAGATTGTACTGTTGCCCTGCTTGTGGCTTTGCTATGTCTGGTCTCAGAGCTCTTCATTCACTTCCTCCCCTATTTCCTTTTTTGCTTCCTTCAAAGTCCATCACTTGTTGTGTTCCTTTCTTAAATTAGAACAGGATGGACTGAAGCGCTGCAAAAAAATGGCAAGCTTTGCAAGGTATTTAATCCTCTGTTTTTACCCATTCACTATTGTTAATAAACTGAGGTCAAAAGTTTTCATCGACTAGCTGACCTGAGCAAGTTGCTGTATGTCACAAAAATAAGAGTGGCTTTGGACAAAAGTGTGTCTTTCTGTTTTCTGCAGTACAGTCAGGCAGCTCACTGCTCCACTGACCAGACTGTGCTACACTGAGACCAGAGGTATTGTTCTCCCATTTCCCCTCCATAAATTCTCCTTCCTGAAACCAACATATACTTCCGCTACACACACAGACAAACACACACACAGTTACTCACTGGCCAACTATATTAAATCTATCCCAGAATTCAAGAGAGAAGGAAGGGTGAGCAGAAATATTGACATTACACACATCCTGAGCATAATAGAAACAAGTCTACCCACAACAGTACTCACAGACCCCTACTTAACACACACTATACACACATTCTCACGGGATCTTGTTATGTGTACAGTATGTCCTGCCATATGCTGGTATTTGCTCAGTGTCCCGTGCGAGTACGACTTTCGACATCTTGTTTTATTCATGCTGCATAAATACCACATAACATAGATCTATTGATCTCAGTTGATTTATGGTAATACTCCAACATGTTGTAATGCTGGCTCACTTTCAGCATGTTTTGTTTCCCATCTGTTTGTATGGAACTTGTCTCTGGGTAAATATGACACCAAAGCGTGTGCCAAAATGGAAGAATGAAATGTGTTTACTTTTGTTCTGTGCTGACTGAGAGAGAGTTTTTGACACCAAAGTGGAGTTCTTAAGCAAGATAGTACCAATCTGACAGATCAGGATAGTTCACATAGCCCTTGTTAACCTCTCCATGACTTTATTCTCCATTCTCTATTGAAGCTAATGTGTTAAAAAGTTAGCATTACAGAGAAATCTAATATTCCTCTTATACCTCATCAATGTCTGATTACGTGGAAATGATAAAGCCTCAGTTATACCTTCGCCTAGCTCCGTTCGCGGATTGCGCGCACACCTCAACAGAGCGCAAAGGCATTTATACTTGGCGAATACTGCAACGGAGAATGCACCAAGTCATCTAAGTTTTGAGCCATGACTCCTTTTCCCATGGCCCTGTGGTGGCGAGTTGTGTTTTGCCTTCAGCACTGCATCCTGGGCTTTACACCACCCAAGAAGATTGTGATTGGTTTAAAGAAACATAAACAAGCCAGAACATTTTAGTGCTGACACTGAGACACGGCTGACATTATCCAGCATGAGGCTGTTGGTCAACTGGGAGCTGCCCAGTATGACCGGTATTCTATCAGTGGCTACTGAGCCGCTTCACTGGAGCAATGGTTATGAAACCTCTTCCCACAGGACTCATTAAAGTGCATCACATATAGACTTTACCAATTAAGGTATATGAGGAAATATAAGGGAATAAGGGATTTCTCAGTTTAATAAATGGACTTTTTGTTTGGAATTTCTATATTTTTCCATGTTTTCCTTTCAGGGAGGTGTAGATAGATTGAAAAATCTGCCCCAATGGTACCCTCTTGAGCATAGAATGGAAAAATGAATTCTCTTATCAGATATTCCCTTAAGAATAGTGCTGAAACAAGTATGACTCTGTTAGATAGTTGAAGGAAAATTAATGAACAACAGTTTTGAAAATTTATATCACCTATTTATTTAGTAAGTAAAATCATTAAACATCCTCTGCTTTCAGCCTTTCAAAAAGGTGATAAGTTATTACTTTTCTAAAACTGAATACTTTGGAATTTTGGACTATTTATTTGAGCAGACCTTTAAGACCTTTAATGGACTAAACAATGAAATCACTAATTGCTTAAATCTAAAATATACATATACATACATATACATTGCAGCCCTATTTATGAATGTGATGATCTTTAAAAAAAAAAAAAAAAAAAAAAAAACCACACTAGTTAAAAACAATTACGCAGAAATCTAAAAGAAACAGAGTGCCTTAGATTGCCTATACAGTGCCTTTTGAAACAGGAAACAGAACTTTTTGATGCTCAGTAACGGTACTAAGAAATTTTAACTGAAATTTAAAAAATACTTTCTGTGAAAATGAGTAAAAGCTGGAAACTATGAATGCCACCTGTCTGTGTATTTTTGAAAACCTGAAGATCAATCACTTCCTAAGGTTTTCCTCATTCATTACTTTCTCCCTCCTGCTGTATGCTTTTCCTCCTCTCCCCCTTCCCTTCTCTTCTTTAGCCATATTCTCCTTCATGGATTTTCTCCCTTGGTGGTGGGCATGAAGCCATGATCTGCCCTCCAACCAGCTCTATTCTGCACAACGAGCTAATGAGATAAAAAAAAACCACATCACTGAAACAAGCAGCCTTGATCAGTGAAAGCAAATCAGACACACAAACACAGCAGTCATACATCTGTTAAATGATTGATCGTGCGTGTTCCTCGTGTGCATAGGCGCTGCGAAGACTCTCTGATGCTGCCTTATCAACGCAGCAGCTGGCCTCTGATGACTCAAAATCCACAACACAACTTGATTCATTAGACTCAGTTTTGGAAACTTTGCTGAGGTTAACCAAGTGCAGTTGGGGTCTGAAGCTGCCCCCGAAGTTATTCGGATTCCACGACAGAATGTAAGGGGAGAGAGAAATCCTGATGAAATTTCATCCTGCAGCTTTGCAAGGGGCAATTTGTGTGTCAAGTTTGAGTTGGAAGAGTCAAAGCAGTCCCAAAAATGATTTCCACCCAAGACTGAGTCTGTCTTCTGCAAAACCTACGGGATGAAAAGGGAGCTGGGATGCTGGATTTGTGTTTAAGACTTTTTGATGTGCAATCAGTTAGGAAAGTTAAGCCAAACAGCCATCAATACCAGTTTGTTTTTCCTTCTTTTACGTTCTCAGCATCAGGCCCAGTAACTCATATGTCTTGAGAGCACTGTTATTCGAAATACTCAATAGACAATTTCCTGCATTCATGATATTTGTTTGTTTTGAGCCCAATAATACAACCAAAAAGTTGGGACACTGTAAAATGTAAGTAAAAACAGAATGCAATGATTTGCAAATCCTTTTTGATCTATACTCAATTAAATACAGTACAAAGACAGGTTACTGAAAGTTCAAACTGATGAACTTTATTGTAATATATTATACTTTATACCTGGAACATTCCACAGGTAAACAGGTTAATTGGTAACCAAGGATAGTGTCATTAATAGGTATGAAAGCAAGATCCTTGAAAGGCTAAGTTGTTCACAAGCAAGGACAGTCATTGTGAACATCTGTCAGCAAACACTAACAGTTTGAGAACAACCTTTCTCAAAGCACAATTGCAAGGAATTTAGGGAGTCATACTAGTTCATACTATCATCAAAAGATTCAGAGAGTGTGCTCACCAAATGTATGCTGGTGGAGATTCTTAGTCACCCAGGTCATGGTAATCCTAAGTGCTATATCTCTGGCAACTGCACTTGCTTCTTGAGGACATTTCACCTCCCATCCAAGAGGCTTCTTCAGTTCTAACAGACTGGTGCAGAGTGGCAGGCTTTAAAGCCTATGTGTGTGTGAGCCCCTACAGACTGGTTGAGTTCACATGTGCATTGTTGGCCCATCCGGCTACCATGTGTCATTAGGGTTAAGGCTAAAAACCAACGCTGACTGCCCATAACTTTTGACCCCTCAGGCAGCACTGCATTAAAAACTGACTTGACTGTATAAAGGAAATACTAGCAAAAGTATGAAGGACATTACGGTGTAGGCTGTGGAACACTTTGGAAAACCATTATTAGTAGTAACATAGAAGGTTGCTGCATCTACAAATGTAAGTTAAAACTCTACCATGCAAAGTGAAAGCCATATATCAGCAAAATCAAGAAACACCGCCAACTTCTCTGGACCCCAGTTTATCCGAGATGCACTGACACAAAGTGGAAAACTGTGCTGTGGTCTGATGAGTCCACATTTTAAATTGCTTTTGCGAATCATGGACATTGTGTCCTCTGGGCTAAATAAGAAAAGGACCATCCAGACTGTTACCAGCCAAAGTTTAAAGCCAGCATCTGTGATGGTGGGCCATGGTACCTAGACCCTAGGGTTTCCACCGCAAACAGTACCCTTAAATGTGGGCGGGATTGTTGTCACTCACTGGTACCATCCCCAACTTTTCGCAGTAGAAACCGAAAAAAAAGTGTACCGAACTGAACCATACCATACCGCACTGCTCCGTGGAAACAGGGCTTTGGTGCCCAGAGGATCATGGGTGAAGGCTCTGTTAATGCTGAAAGGTACATACAGGTTTTGAAGTAACATATGCTGCCATCCAGATGTCTTCTTCAGTGACTGGTTACTGGTCACTGGTTATTCCAGCAAGACAATGCCAAGCCACATTCTGCATGTGTTACAATAGTGTGGCTTTGCAGTCAAGGGCGCAGGTGCTAGACTGGCCTGCCTTCAGTCCAGACCTGTCTCCTATTGAAAATGTGTCGCACGTTATGAAGTGCAAAATGCAGCAATGGAGGCTCCGCACCATTGAGCAACTAAAGTTGTACATCAAGCAAGAATGGGAAAGAATTTCACTTTCAAAACTTCTACAGTTAGTGTCCTCAGTTCCTGAATGCTCACTAAGTTTTGTCAAAAGAAAAGCTCATGTAACACAGTGGTAAACATGCTCTGTCCCAACTTTTTTGGAACTGTATAGGGATCAAATTCAGAATAAGTGTACATTTATTAATAAATAATAAAATTTCTGAGTTTGAATATTAAATATCTTGTCTCTGTACTGTATTTAATTGAATATAGGTCAAAAGGGTTGGCAGATCATTGCATTCCTTTTTTATTTACATTTCACACAGCATCCTAACTTGTTTCCGAATTGGGGCTGTAATACCTGGATATTTATTACCAACCTTTCTGTTTCTAATCCAGTAAACACTGGGCATCCTGAATGTGAAGGACAAAAAATAAATCAAAAATAAATTATTTAAAATCTGCTGCAAATGAAAAGAACTGTGCAGAATGAGTTTTGTAAATCTGGATGACTCATGTCAATGTCGACACACACCACCTGACAGGAGCTTTGTTAACAGGAAGTAATTCTGACCTCCTGAGCTCGTGAAGGCAATGCTCTACAAAGCACCATATCAGCAGAAAAGACACATACTGTCAGAGGAATATTCAAGTCAGGGAAAGGATAAGAAAATGGTAATAACCCAGCACAAATGGATGAGACTTGTAAAAAATTACAACCTAAATAATCGCTTACAGCTCAGGTTCAGTGAAGACAGTAGGAATGAGACTGTATCATTTTATGGATGTTATGTTGAAGAGGTCAGTGCCTTCCAATAGCAGATTTCTTCTTTTCTGGAATTTTCAATTACATTATTGCAATGGATGCTGCAATGTCATCATGAGCCCTGTGTTTTCTCTCCAAGTATATTAACCCATAATTCTATTATCATACAGAAACATCATTTCATTGAGCTCCAAAACAGAACTTTGCCAACCATTTTGTGCATTAATGCAAGGTAATAAATGCCGGCAGCCAGCCAATAAAGAGTGCAGTTTAAAAAATGTGACCGGCATTGAACTTAACTAAAAGTGCCAAATCGACCCATCTAGACTAAAAGAATATTCAGCAAACTGTGCAACCATGAAAAGTAATGCTGATGGAACCAATCATTTCAATAACACTAAACACTGGAAGGCCATGCATATGGGGGGCACAGAGGGCTCAGTCCTATCAAATGGAGGTTTGTGGCTTGCGGCATATTATCAGGATGTCTATGACATGGAAATTTTGGGAAATCCAACAGTTAAGTAAAGGTCAAACACCATATACGCACACTTTTAAAACCCATTTACTGGGTAATTCGTTCTCATTACCAAATGTGACACTCCAAGTCATTCCTTCTCAAAAGTAAGGAGGCACTGTGACATATTCACATCATTAGTAATGATAATTAAGCCACCAATGACGCTAATTTACACTTAATTACTCAGTAATTTATTTCATAGCACATAGGTGGTCATAACATAAATGATCTTTGCAGAAAACCAGTTTTTCCTCATTAATACCTGAAGTTACACAGCTTTAACATCTCATCGTATCATGTTCTCTATTAGCTGCTGTGACAGTGTTTTCAACTCATTCAATTTGTTGAACATGTAATATATTCAAGTGACAACCACAGTTTATTTGCCACCATCCAACCAGTCTTTCCCAATTAGTTTTCCCTTTCAAAAATGTTGTGCTGAGTCCAAGAGACTCATTTTGCAGCCCAAAACTATTCTTTCTTTCAGATTTAAGCAGAGCAAAGCAGCAGTGTTTCAGTCTGTATCAGATCACATGATCTTTTCAGTTGTCCATCGGATCTACAGTAAAGTTTTATCAAAAGAAAAGCCAACAGTTATCAGCAGTATTTAAAGAATGAAACCAGTGATTGTGCGTGTTTGAACCTGTCTACTACTGGGAGTCAAACTTTTAGATTCAAGAACAACAAACACCATCATGTCAATATACACTGTAGAAGAAGGTACAAACAGAGCAGCACATCACTGCTGCCAGTATGAAACAACAGGCAGGATTCCTGCATCTTCACTTACAGCTGTGTGACTGACAGCACTCTGTCTTTCTCTCCAGCTCACATCCTCATCTCTAAAAACAACACAGACTAAAAACTCTAGTCAATAAATTCACTCCATGTGGACCTGTAAAGTCTGGCACTATAATGTAACACTGGCATGAGTCCCTGGCTGCTGCCCAGCACATACTCCATGTGTCACTCACTGCCTTAACAATTAAGCTGTTCTTGTGAGCAATATTTCAACAGATAAGGTGAAGTAGCACAATAAAAAAAATCTAAAAAATTCAAATAAGAACAGATGAATAATAAGATGTTTACAGCACAACAACCAACTACATGGACATAAAGTTAGCTGAACCAACATGGTGAGGTGAAAGTTATAATTGGACTTTCAGGATCCCTCAAACTGCACTCCCCATGTCTTCATCTGACACAGAAAAACAGACAGACCAAGTGCTGGATAGAGAAGAGTATAGGTATCTTTGGCGTGTAGACATTTGGAAAAATAAAAGGTTAACAACTGGGCTCAACCCAAAACTCAACAGCAGCCTGCCAGTTCAGCTATACCACAGACATGCCCAGAAGCTATGGAAGAAAGGGTGAATAAATAACTTTCTAATTGCTGTTTTTCTGCTAAATGGACATACTGCAGAGAGAGGGAAAAAAACAGGCAATGGGTCTGCAAGTTTCAGATGTTTTAATGGTCATTAAAATGAAATTCATGACCAATTTTGCAGCTCAAAAACAGAAAAATGTTTAGAGACCTTTCAGAACTTGTTTGCATGCTTTAATCATCCATGCTGTCTTCCCCATTAGTGCCAAACATGATCAGCTACTGGCTGTTGGCTGCAGGAATAAATCAACTGCACTGCACACGTACTGAGCTACCTACAGCATCACTCCCAAACTCAAAGCAAACGACTCAAATTTACTACATCATTATTTGGGTATATGTGAAACATCAAAGGGCTGCAGGGTAACATAACAGGTAATACCAGCCAAACACCTATTTAAGATCTCTACAGACATTTCCAGGACCTGAAATGAGCAAGAGTGCAAAATACAGACAGGCTGGGAGGAAATGAAACGCAGGTAAGAGATGAGACACTGAGTTAGTGTTTCACACCTTTAACTTTGAGCCTTTACTTGTGTTTTTCATCTTTTCCGCCTCCAGCACCGGGGTGATGGATGATGATGACAGTGATGGATGGCCTCCTTGCTACTTTACCCCTACCAGACTAAACTAGAATCAATTAAGTGGCGTGCTCTCCCCTGAGCTGTAAATGAGACAATCAGCAAGATATACATCATCTTCTCCCCGTTCCTCCACTGACACTGAGTACGGCAGGAAAAATGACGGGGCTGTCAGGCGAGGGTGAAGAACAGACAGTGAGAACACAGTGTTACAGAGGCAAGTGAGTGTGCTGATATTTTGTGCCAAAACCAAGATTGATATCAAAACATGCAGTCGCTGTCATCTATCATTACAAAGGAGAGACACGGCTGCAAATGACAGTTATTTTTGTTATCTGTTAATCTGTCTGTTTATTTCCTTATTTTTTGATTCATCATTTAATAATTTAATAAATGAAATATCGGAAAATAGAGACAAACTTTCCCAGAGCCCAAAGCGAGACTTCAGATAGCTTGTTTTTATACGATCAACAATCCAAAATCCAAAGACAGGCAATTTATAGTGATTTAAAAGGGACCTATTAAGCTTTTCCTTATTTTCTGTCATACACATAATGATACATGTCATATTCAACATATGTAAAAGTAATTCCTGTAGGCAGAAACCCCGGGATTCAGTCAGTTCGGAAAACTCAAACATTTTTTTTTCACTTTCGCGACAAGCTGACGTCAGATGGGTTTCTTTATATGGTCATCAGCTCCAGGCACGTGTTTACATTACGTAACCTACACTGCTACATAAAGTGACATGCTAATGTCAGGAAATATGTAATCTTGGTTGCCAATTTCATTAATTTCTCCAAGATTTTGGAACATTTTTCTGTCCAGTTGTGTTTGGAAGCTTTCACTGGTGATTTTTAATAGGGGAATAGGTACTATATACAGTCATTCTCCAGCTGCAAGTACACTGCAACATGTAGCTACATGCTAACGTAACATGTATTCTTGGTTGCCAGTTTTGTTAATTTCTCCCTGACGTTAGATTATATTCCTGCTGATATATGTTTTGTTGTGTTTAGAAGGTTTTGTTGGGGATTTTTTTCATGGTAAAAAGTGCCGCTATTTTCTGTTAAAGTCATCTCCAGCTGCAATGATGGTACAGACAAGGAAACCGAGCTAAAACCGAGTGTGTCTGAATTCAGGGTAAATACAGGTGTTTTTTGACCGTTACAGCATATGAACATGTTCTAGTAGAAACCCAAAATGCAAATATGAACCTGAAAATGAGCATTAAAGTTCCCCTTTAGAACAGAAAACCAGCAAATCTTCACATCCTAGGAACTTGAGCAAGCAAAAGTTTGGCTTCTTTGATAGATGAACGATTAAAACTATCTCTACATTAGACTAATTGCTGTTGTAGACAAATTAATTACGTTATAATTTGAGTACTAAATGGAAAAGATTCAGTGGATTCATTCTAAAACTGAGAAAATAACACATGAACACAAAGTAAAGATTCTGAGATATTCTAAATAGATTCCGTTTTATGGATTCATAATGTGTAATTATATATTAGGTATAAATGTTATTATTACTAGCAGTAGTAGTATTAAGGGTTGCAATTGGGAGACATAATCGTCCTGTGGTTCGAATGGTATGGAGGTCTTTCATGAATGATAATTATACTGTTTTGTTTTGGAAGTAACTAAATGGATAATCACCTCTAAGTACTGGTATATATCATTATTAATTCAATTTGATTACAGCTTTAATCATGAATATAAAAAACGTTTTGTGCCATCATACATTAGATGGTTTCAAACCATTTAATCATCTCAATATGTTAATTGTGAAAGCTGTTTATTTTTGTTTGTCTTGTTCCTGATATCATTTAAATGTGTCAAATAAAAAAAAGAAAAGAAAACGTTTGAGGGAATTGCAGCAAGGGATGGAGAAATAAAAGGAGGCAGAAACAGGCACTGGAGTTTGAGAGAGCAGAAAACAAGTGAGACAAAAGACAGAAAGAAATAATAATGAAATGAGGAATGTTTGTGGGCTCGCGGCTTTCTGAGGAGGAGTTTATCCACACGGTGTCTGTGGGTAAAGCAGGGCTGACAGCAGCAGCCTGCAGCTTTAATGAAAGTGTCTGTGGAGGGGAAAGGGTTTCATTAAAACCATATTGGAGGGCAACATCATTTCATCCTTCCAGCCCACACACACACACACACACACACACACACACACACACGCAAACACACACAGTCACACACACACTCTGGAGAGCTAACAATCTCTGTAACCTCCCTATCATCCCATTTCCTTGACTCGCTTTCATCTGTGCTGATCTAAAAGCCAGGGAAATCATTGAAGCAATGCTAGGCGGATGTGCTCTGATACTCTCCTCGGCTTGTCCAATTTTTTTTTCTGCATAAAGAATATGACAGCCCGCGTGACGGCAGTTACAGCCGGCGGAATCCTTCACGGGAACAAAACGGGTGAAGAATACAAGACAGCTGTTTAGCATCTAATATTATTATTGTGCCGTGGACGTACAGGAGATGATGGTTTTAACACTGTTATTAACTTTGCTGTCAAGCTCCGTTATTTCCTAAACTTCTTGTGGCAAAGAAGAGACGTCTGGCTCAAAAACGTCTGTGACATTTTAAAAGGATTAATGGAAGTGGGGATCATTATTTGGCAGACTTGAATTTGACTAGACAAAATGCAAAGGGAGCAGAGGAGGTTAGTTGGAGCACTGAGCTTTAACTGAGGATGGGGGGTGGCGAAGAGGAGAGGGCCGGAATACAACCAAGGTTAGGAGAGGTGTTTGGGTAGGCTGCTGGCAGCATTAAGATACAGCAGAGGAAAGCAGATAAGGACAGGAGGGCCGACTGCAGGATTGAGACGCAACCATAGAAAAGAGATAGGAGGAGGGATGGTTGCAGTGGTGAGATAATGCTGAGGCCCGGAGCTGATAGATGAGGGCAGCTCCAAGGTCAGCCTGGGAGCGGCAGATGACTGCATAACATTATCACTCAGCACTGTGCCACTGAGTGTGTGCTTTTATATATCCATGTCTGTGAGTGTACTGGATGAACCGGTATGAATCTGTAAGCATGCAAACCACGCTTTTTGTATGTTTTGCTACTGTTTTTCCACTAAACTTCAGTTGTAACAAAGCAGCAGAAATGCCTCAACAGAGGTGACTTCAAAGGATCACTTCACTCCAAATGATCAATAATAGGTTACCAAGAGCAACTCCAAGACAACAAACATGGAAGGAAGCCAGTTTCAAAGAGACCAAAGCCTGACCATGACATGACTCAAAAACATGCAGCAGAATCCAAGTGTTCTGAGGCAAAACTTGTGCACCGCTGGTAGACGTCCAATATTTACCTAATTACACTGTACAGTATGTCCTTTTTCAGCAATTTAGTGAAAGAGACGGCCGCCTTCATTTACTTCTTATAAGCTTCAGTTTTTGGAAAAGCTAAGAGATAATGAGGTACGTATCCATCTGCTAGACTCAAAATGTATTCATTTGGCTTCACAATAACTGAAAGTGTTTGGAGTAGTTTTAGGGTCATTTTTAGGTCTTCAGAGTTGTTTAGGAACCAGCTCTTATCAGAAATGATCCTAATACTTGCAACAGAGGACATTTACCAATAAAGATTACTTTTAAGTGAGCAAAGTTTATTCAAAATTCCTCTTAGCAACTGCACATTGAGCATTTCTAAAGCAAGTCTAATCTCTCATTGTAGTTATGAAAATGTCTGCCAGACTTGTCTGACACGGGCATGTGAAAATAATATTCTTTTAAACCAAATACATAACAGGAACACAACGATGTTGCTAGGTACGTGTCCTGCGTACCTGAAGCATCAAAATCTGAAAGGACGCAGTAAACTCACTATCAATGCCTCCAGGGGATGCACCCCACTATTTTCCCTGATAATGCTACACTGTAACAATAAATCTGTGTTGAAATCATAGAAACAGTGACTTAACTCATTTTGAAAGTATTTCATGTAAAAAAAAAAAAAAACACAGAGTCAAACTTGTGCTTTGGATGTTATTATCATACTGTGTGTCAGTGTTTATGTTCCGTTGCTCTGCACAGATCTGGCACCTGCCTGCCTGCCTGCTCTCATCCCCGGCTCTCTGAACCTCTGTGCGCCACCGTTGCATGGCTAAAAAGGCGGCAGCACGGCACAGGTGTCCCCAGAGGCCTCCATTATAAAACAACCTCATATTTTCAGGTAATCTTACGTCTCAACGTCTGCTGTGACAGCAGATGCTGTACCCAAATCACTCATGTCGATTATGACCTGATAATGCTTTACCACCCAGGGCATGCACCCTATTTTTCCCTGATAACATATTTGTGTCACTGATCAATGCTGTACTGACTCAAAGCGATGATTTACTGTCCAGTGGATGCTTCGTGTTGAAAAAATATTTTCACCGGCAGCCACCATTTTCCCAGCATCTGCGCATATAACTCAATATGAGAACCTGTTTTGTTCATAGTCTCAATGACAGGAAAGGAAAACATAAGCACATAAACACTCTTTAACACTACAGTTTGTAAAACAACACACAGTTTTTGGAGGGCCCACAGATGACCACCTGCGGGTCCCTGAGACTCACTACACTGAAAACCTTTCAACATCACTGGAAACAGCATGAGTAAGAAAAAAACCAACCAACCAACAAACAAGCAAACAAAAAAAATTAAGTTAAATGGGTCCATTCTCAGACAGCTATAACAACTGCTGAAACAAATAGTCGACAGACAATTATGTGACACATTATGACAATGGCAGCAAATCTTTGTTGAAAATGTGCTGCTGTTCCCTTTTTCTGTCACTATAAACCAAGCATCTTCAGGTTTTGGACTGTTCAGATAAACAAGTAATGTGAAAATATCACCTTGGGGTGCTAGAACTTGTGGAAGCAAGTATATGCCTAACCTATCACCTCTGCCAAGGAGGTTGTGTTTTTTTGTTGCTGTTGGCTTGTCTGTTAGCAGGATTACAGAAAATGACTTGCCCAATTTTCATGGAACTTGGTGGAAGGGTGCAGCATGGGCCAAGGAAGAACCCATTACATTTCTGAGCACAATCCTTATCACAGAGCGAATACCCAATTTCGTTTTCACTTTTGTTAGCTTTACACAATAAGGTATTTGGCCTTAGTGAAGGTCTGTGCACTCTGAGTGCCCTTCTAGTTATTGGGTAAAATTAGCCAACTAATGAGTGCACCTTCAGTTAACATGGAAATGGGCACATGCTCTGTGTGTATAGTAGGGATGCACCGAATATTCGGTAACCAAATATATTCGGCCGAATATTGCAAAAAAACACATTCGGTATTCGGTGGAATAAGTTAAAAGCAAGGCCGAATAATAGCGGCATGTTTTGATAACGCAATCAAACAGCGTGCCGTGACCAGTGGAGTAAAATGTCGGCAGTGTGGCGATCCGCCCGTCACAGCACTTGCATTTGCGACTAAAAATAGTTTTGAGCGAGCAAAATAGGCTTAAATCATTCAGCACGCTGTGCGAGCAGCCTACAGATTTCAACCAGCAGCAGAAACGAAAGGCGAATCCCACCGATTGTGGGTTGAACGGGGGTCACAGACACAGACAGTAATGTAGCCTATTCCTGTCAAATACGCCAGCCATCGGCTTACCGGCAAGGAGAATTTGGCTCCAATATCATCCTCTTCTTGGCGTCATGACTGCCCAAAAGTACCTTTACAGCCGAGCCAGCCGAACACAGGTATGTGACGTGTCAGAGGAGAAACGAGCCGTTCACGGCCCACAAACCTCACCGCACTTTAGGGACTGTTCTTTACTTATGAAGGGACTGTCAGAGGAGGAGGGTAGCTGGTTGATTTTTATTTTATTTATTTATTTTATTTCAATCCCCTCTATGTTCATCACTTATTGATGCTGTTTTTGAAGTATGAATAAGTCAATAAGTAATTTATTCCATTGAAATATCATTGATGTATTATAGAAAAGTGATTTGTCTTTTTATAAATGACAAAAGGCACATCTGCCTCATTTTCGCTGTGGTATCGTGATACTACTCAGAACCATGATATTTTCATTGGTATTGTACAGTGGATCCCAATATTGGTACCCTGACAACACTAATCTGGAGGGGGTTCAACTGCAAAAACTAATGAAAAACTACACAGCAATATTTGGTATTCGGTACTCGGTATTCGGCCAAGCGTTTAATATTATTCGGCTTCGGCCACAAATTTTCATTTCGGTGCATCCCTAGCGTATAGAGGGGAAGAGTCACTCTCACTGAGAGCTGAGCTATGAAAACCATGCTAAGTATGCAGGGAAGGCAAGCTCTCCAACAATGATGGAAAATACGCTGAGGGGGAGGGAGTAGAGGAGGCAGAGGAGCATAATGAAGACAAAAAAAGGGGGCAAGATGAAGATATGGAGGGGGAGGAACGAAGAGGGAGGAAGAACTGAAGAAGACTGAAGAGGAGAGGGACAGGAACAAGAGGCAAAGGCAGAAGAATACAAAGGGGAAGAGTAAAGGGGGAGGGGGAAGAGAATGAAGAGAAAGTGGAAAAGAGGTAGGAGGATGGCAAGGAGGGATTAGTGTGAGGAGGAGGTAGAAAGTAAAGGAAGTAGAGAAGGAGAAGGAAGCTGAAAGGCAGCAGGAGAGGTAGAGAGAACTCAGGAGAAATCTAGGGAGGTAAGGGAAGAAAAAGGTAAGAGGAAAGAATGAGAGGGTGCTAAAGAGGAGGAGGTAGAGTCAAAAAAAGCAGCCAGAGGGAGAACTTTGTTCCTGTACATCTGTGGATGTCTTGATTCTCTACCTGTTCCTGAAGGTGTTCATAAATAGTCCACTTTCAACTGTAAAGTGGATGCTGTGCAGATAATAAAGAGGCTGATGAAAGTGAAGGGGAGCAGGCCTTGGAGAGAAAGGGAGCACGGAGGCTGAAAAGCTAGTTGTCGGAGCAACTGTGTGTGCTTGTGTGGTCTGTCAGAGAGTGGTTTGTAATCCTATAGAACTGTTGCTGGAGGGGACAAAACCTCATAATAATCTCTGTCTAACTACTAGTTTTTGTTCAGTAAAGCAGTGGGCTAATGTGTGCTGAGGAACTGCAGCAGGAGAGTCAGAGTCTGCAGCTCTCAATTCCAACCAAAGAATTGGGTTGGAGGTCATCGACAAAACAGGGATACACACCACAGACAGAGTGTCAGGAAAGACAGAAAAATCAAGGGGACGAGGTGACAGACGAGTGTAAGAGTGACATCCCCAAACACACACACACACACACACACACACACACACACACACACACACACAGTAGACAACCACACAGCTACCCAGACAGCAGTTAAACACCAGCCATCAAATGTCTGTACCCTCACACCTCAGCAAGGACACCTCGGGCTCCAGACAGACACAATGACTCACACCAGTTCTTCGGACCACCATGGTTACTGATAGGACAGTTACAGGACAAACCCTGTCTCAACAGTGGTTGAATTGCCACATCATTATGCTTTCAATTGATTTATTAATTTAGTAAAAAGCCTGCAGTGTTGACTTTAAAATCCTTGTTTCATCCGTATAAAACCCAAAGATATTCACTTTGCAATGATACACATCAGAGATAAGTAGCAAATTCTCATATTTGACGAGCTGGACTTTTAAAATATGTGGTATTTTTGCTTGATACTTGCCTGATATCAGACAGAGTTGTCAATTTGTTACACTCTGTTTCCATCTTCATTCAGACATTGCGTCCACTCTAATCCATTTCCAAGGGGGAGGGTGCTTCAATTTCCCTAATCAATCACTACAGACCAACATATATGCCTGAAAGATTCTTCCACCAGATTAAAAAACACACATTACTTGATGCTTGCTGATGTTTTTTTTTTTATCTAATTATGCATGTTTGTTTTCCTTGTTATTAGTCTCCAAACAGATCATGGCTCTGCCCAGCAAAGGCTGAAATGCAGCTGCTAGCTAGATCTTAATATAATAACCCACTATTAAAATTGTCTCTTGTCTAATCAAATAATCAAGTTATCGTGTCAGCTGAAAAATAAGCAACTTGCTACACACCTAACATATTTAAAGGGCCAGTGTGTAAAATGGGTTGAAAACAGTGACATCAGTGGTCAAATTCTAGATTGCAGGGCTCACTCGCTCACCCCTCCCGTCGGGAAAATGACGGTGCCTCGTAGGGACAAAAAGCCTTGCGCAGACACGAGTTTTCAGGAGTAGGTCTATCTAGCGACGAAGTGAATATTTATTTAGAAATCTAAACCATGTTATTGTAATGAATCCCTCACGAGCAGGAGACCAGAGGAGCGTTCGGGAAAAAGGCCCGTTTATTTGAGCACTCCAAAAACTCCGGTAACACTCCAGGGGTAAAAGACTCCGTCCCAAACTCTGACTCTTCTAGCGTAACACACACACTCCATACACACATTCTCGTTTACAATACCAAGCGGGGACCCCCTCCCCTCTCTGCTCAACCAATCTCCAGCCCGCACACTGACTGACAGCGTAGCCTGTAAACAGAGCTCAGCTGTTTATTTAGCCTAGCAATATCTCCAGACTATAGTAGCTGCAATGGACGACTTTGAACGCGATTTTGAAGAGTTTCTTGTAGCGGACACAGACCCAGAGCCATACCTGTTTGAGCCGGAGCATACAGACGAGGAACTTGGATGCTGAGCGGGTGAGAAGAGAGGCTGAATGCACAGAATGGGATTCGGTGCTACCATCGTTGGGGAGATATATCATCAGGAGGAAAAGCGCCGCAGAGAGTGCATCACAAGGAGTGAAGTTGTGTCTTCTTTTCCTCGCAGATGACGGTTCGGGTTCATTCTCTCCTGTTGCGTGGTTAGTGTGGTCAATTCGCAAACTTTATAACTAAAAAAACGTTTCACTACTCTTTGTCGACGAACTACTAACACACTCTGCTGTTTCCTCCTCCTTCTTCCTTCCTTCCACTGTCTTCGTTGGTTTATTTTACACGCGAAACGCGTTCTCTGGCTGGCTGGATTGTCCACTTGGTCTGCCATACATACATGGCGGCGCAAGATGGCGACCTCTCTAAAGCAAGGCCCTTGCTATATATATATATATATATATATATATATATATAAAAGCATAATTATAAGTAAAAAATTTATTTTATAGCGATTATACACTTGTATAAACATATTAATGGGTAGAATATTCAGATTCAGATTCAGATTTGACAATAAACCATGCCAAATATTACACACTTGCCCTTTAAGTATTCACTTTGTTTGGGTAGCAGAAGCTCTAAAAGAGCATGATCATCATGCGACAAAACAACTATCAAATAAAAGTTGTACATGTGACATGTTTTGGTAGCTGGTAAAGGCAGGCCCGGGCAGGTCTCAGGAACATTTCATCACATGGAATATAATTACTGACTGCAGCCAGAAATAAATTAGTAAATAAAATAAAATAATAATAAAAACTGTGCAACTTTCTGAAGTGAAATGACACTATGGATTGAAACATTTTTATCAAATTAAACCTCAGCCACACCAAAATCACTTGCGTCTAAGCAGGTGACAGCTGATGTACAGTGATGTTCCTCTGAAGTTGACCTTTCCTCTACTTCTGAAAAGCTCTCCTCTCAGCCAGACACAGCATCTTTCCCACCGCAACATCCCATGTTGATGCTGCAGGGCAACCATGTCAAAGTTGCAACCGACTCAACATCAACCTCCAAATCTCCTAGATCACCACCGTCTCGCCGCCTGGCTCAGGGCACAACCCAGACTCATACCCCAATTTATTGCTGACATTTACAGGAGGAGGTGGAGAGTCAGGTGGTGCGTGGGGAGATGCTTGTAGTGTGTGTGTGTGTTTGTGTGTGTGTGTGGGCTGGGCTGGGCTGGGCTGGGCGAAAAAAGATTCTAAATGAAACTCTGGGAGGGAATTCTGCAGCATCTGTGTGCGATTACATTACATTATCTTGTCAGAGAAAGAGAATGAGCAAGCGGAGCAGTGGGTTGTGAACAGCAGCATTGGAGCGTTGGAGAAGTACAAGCAAAAACGAAAAGATGGAGGGAGGGATCAAAGGAGGTAAAGATGTAATTGGAGTGCAGTTAATACTGCTGACAACTCAGTTTGAGGCTGTTTGCCTGGTTTGTCATTGCCAGCTTGGAGGCTATGAGGGTGGTGAGGGTGGTGTGTGTGTGTGTGTGTGTGTGTGTGTTCTCCTCCAACAGGAGGATATCTTCATCATGCACAAACATTCAAACTCACTGGATCAGGATTAATTCCCTGGCTAAACCAGCAGAAAATATACTGTACATCTACAAAGAGATACAAGATCCTCTTTAAAAAGCTGTTGTAAAAGATAAAGGAGACTTACTGTCATTTATTGGTTGCATATACTCACAAGGTTGAAATAAATACAAATAAAAAGGAAAATATCTACCTCCTTTTTTAATTTATTAAGCGACTTTATGTCTGCATCAGCACCACAAGCCCTCCTCCTATGACCAGCAGCAATTGGGAGGACCTCGTTTTTGGATATCCATCTTTAGGTTATTTAATGTTCTCGGGATTAAAATGTTAATAAAAATTCTGTGGGATGAGATATATTTCGGTGGCACAGCGGACGTTAATTATGAGATGGGAGGGATCAAATTAAGTATGTGTCTCCATTAGTTACAGCAGGGGCTGACAAAGCTCCCCCGTTTCTGAGAAAAGAACCAGTGAATCAGCCGAAGTTTCATTCGGCCTCTGATGAAGGGCAGGACAATGTGAAGGGCTTAACAGATTGTTCAGAGGAAGAGGACAGCGTAGGGGGATGGAAAGGCGACGGCACGGTCTAACGTTATCGATAAGGGGGTAAAATAAAAAGGTGGTAAAAAAAAGGAGCAAATATGTGGGGTTGGAGAGAAGAGGGCAAGATGAAGAGAATTTGCAGCGAGAAGAACATAAAAGCTGTGGTAGAGAGACGGACCGCTCAGGAGCTTAATTTATTGATGCTTGATTTACAGTCCTGAGCTTCACTGGGGAAACCAGGCAGGAGGTGTGTGTATACAGTATGTGTGTGTGTGTGTGTGTGTGTGTGTGTGTGCGTGCATGCATGCAAGTAACAAAAAGGGTTTTTCCCTAACACAATACACACATACACACAAATCCTTGAAAAAGGGATAACAGTAGCCTGATATTCTGACTGATTTGCCGCTTTGTTGCTAGTCTGTCTCAGTCTGACATTTCTGCTGTGTTAGCTGTTAGTCTAATTTTTCGTCGACCCTGAGGCAGTGTTAGCCAGCATACCTTAGCATGCATAACAGCATACATGTTGTTATTATGCCGATGAGGGAACAGAGCCTGAAGGTGAAGGTGAAGCATCTACGTTCCAACGCTCCCCTATGGTCATGAGCTCTAGGTGGTGATCAAAAGAATGAGTGACTTGACCTTTTAAGACAGGCTGAGGAGTTGGGACACCACTCCTTAATGTAAAAAGGAGTCCGTTGAGGCGGTTCAGGGTCCCTCTGGAGGTATTCCGGGCAGGTACAACAAGGAGGAGGCCCCAGGGCAGACTTAGAACACAGCAGAGGGATTATTTATATCCAGTGTTTTGAGAGGACCTTGGGATCCCCCAGAGAAGCTTAAAGACACGGCTGGGGACAAGGGTGTCTGGGCTACTGTGTTTAACTTACTGCCACTGTAACCCCGACCCAAATAATTACGATATATGAACAGATGGATATTGTTTTAAAAAGACAATTTGCTGGTTAGAAAAACCGATGGATACCTGGTTGCCACCTGAAAAACCAATCAGTTAATCTTTCCAGTAGTTAAATTGGTTACAAAGGCCAACAAACAGTGTGTACTACTAACGTAACTAATTTAATGTTCTTCTGTTATGCCAACAGAGTATTCTGGGGCATTTTATGCATTTATTAGCGAGCCAAAAGAAGAAAGATGAACAGGAATGAGAGGAAGGAGAGAAGCCCCTTTTATACAGCCTATTCAGGATGGGAATGTTGCACCGATAATTCCGCTTCTGTATTAAAGATGCAAACACAGCACTGGGGGTCATTTTTATTCTGCTTTCAAGTCACCAGCAGAGGTAACAAAGCCGATTTAATGATCTGGCAGTGTGTGACGTTTTTATGGTGTGTTATGTTTACCCACCAAAAAGCAGCTTCCCTTTAAAAAGCAGCTAGAAACAGTTAGCAGCTAACTCAAAGAAGAACAGCAACTGAAAATATCCCCAATTTATGTAGAAAATGAGGTCTAGGAGCTCCTTACCCTTCGAGCATTAAGATTAATCGCCATATAACAGAAACGGTGTAAAAAGGCAAAGCCGGTGTAATGTAGGGTCATTGTTAACTTGTCTTTGTATTGTGATATCTCTGTATAAAAAGGGCTAAAGAGAGAAAAGGAACGACATACAACAATGGCCTGTGATCACACTCTAATCTGAGACACTCCTGTTTATAGTGCCTTAAACCCTTGGACACCAAGGCAACCCAGCTACCTAAATTGTCTCTGCCAAAGATAATATACATAATAAAGATGTTAAATATTATGTTTAATTGAGAGTTTTTCAACTGTGACATCAAAATGACTTTGCCATTTAGATCTGCTTGCATGCAAGGTTTCCCCCTGTGGTATCAGCTGAATAAATCATTATTCTCCTTACAATTGAGTTACTTAATGTCTTTTAAGTAGGCCTTGCATACTTAAGCTGTAAAGCAATTTCCATAATACATCTTGTAATCAGCAGCAGATTCATGCAAAGCCAAATACTAGAGTCAAGACTCAGAGTTCAACTGTTTTCACTTTGACTCCCTCTCTCTCTGACTGTGGACATGCCACCTCTGAGCAGCTCATCAACCCATTTATTCTCTGTTGAACAATAAAACTAGTTAAGCATTAGCCACTTTTTAAATACACTTAGCTGTGGGATTTACACCCTGCCTCTTAAGCACTTCGCTGACAGCCAGTCGGTACAGGAGAAAGTGGCAACAGTGCAGATAAACGTGACACTGAGCAAGTGCTGAATAACACATTAACATGATCTACACAAATACCCATCATGCTCAATTGATCCACCAATCCAATCACCTTCAGTGCAGAAAATCTGAAGTTGAGAAGGAGTAAAGGAAGGAAGGGTAATGAGCCGTGTATGGGTCATTATTAGCTCACTTTTTGACCTTTCAACTGTGACCTGAAGTAAGAAAAAGGCTTCTGAACAATATCTCTGGGCTCAGGGCAGAAAAGAGAAAGAGCTTGAAGAACACAAAGAGATGCTTTAAACCTTTCTTCAGAGATATTCACACTTAAGTTATTTTTACATAAAAATAAAGTTTAGCAAGAATTTTTGCCTACTTCAGAACAGCAGGGAGGAGGACAGACATCAAATATTCCTCAAATCTGAAGAATCTTCCCCCAGACATACCTTTCCCATCACCATTTCCTCAATTCACACTTTAAAGTGGTTTTATATACACATTTCCATATTATGCACCGGTGCTAGACAAGCAGGCCCCTTCATGTGCTGATATGCCAGAGACTGCATGATTTTCAATAGGCCCCTGGTCATCATCCATGTTTGAAAAATGTGGTTATAACCTTTATAGACTAGCAAATGTTCTCTAGTTTCTATTGCGAGGTGCACTGCACAACTGTTTTAATACGAGTCATTTTAAAACTGAATGAGAAGGCATAAATCACCAGTCAGAGCAGAAGGCTGAATATCAAATCTACTACGAACTACGAAAACCCATCTCCCCGGCTCTTAATATCTAAAACAAGAGGCCTAGAAACCAAAAACTACAAAAACTATTTTCTAGGGGTGAGCAACATATTGATTATACTTAAACCTCCACGTGCCAAAGTATGAAATCACTTCGCTATATCATAAACTTCATCTCTTAAGGCCATCAACACAAGACTCATTTTGGCATTTCGGTTCTTTTGGTTGTCTCTCCTTAGGCTCTCTCTCTTTCCCAGACACAAAAAGTAAAAAAAGGACTCACAAACATGGTGCGTTATACGCATACCCCCGCCCATACAGACCACTCTTTCCTAGGCGATAGTGTGTTAATAGGCAAGGTGTGTGTTTTCATATCTGCAGGGCTTCAGACCACAACCATTTCATCACATTTTGTAACCATGGGGCACCACTGTGACTTGCAAATATTATTAATATATGAAGTGGAGAGAAGTTAGTTTGTTTCCAGCTCACAGTGAATAAATCTTCACGTTTAACGGTGCTACAGTAACGATTTAACTCTCAGCTAACCACTGAGAGCTATAGATGACTGTTGACCAGAAGCTTCAAGTTCACAGCAAAAATATCAAATCTTCCTTCCCAAAACAAGCTGGATGTTTCAGAATAAAAGCACCAGTGGTTCTGCTTCTATTTATTTCATTTTACTGATACTTTATTTAACTTTATCATAACAATACTTCATCTAACTTTGTTATGACAGTGCTTTATTTAACTTTATTGTAACAATAGTTTATTTTGTAGTTCAGAATTTTAGTAGTCTCCAGTA
The DNA here is from genome assembly GCF_006386435.1 of Epinephelus moara. Lineage (NCBI taxonomy): Eukaryota > Metazoa > Chordata > Actinopteri > Perciformes > Serranidae > Epinephelus > Epinephelus moara. The sequence continues at coordinate 37,403,434 of NC_065515.1, read as the reverse complement.
GTGTAGAGGAGATTTCAAAATATCAAGATAAATACCATGTATTGCTATATAGCCTAAAAATATTGCGATATTATTTCTAGGCCATATCGACCAGCCATTTTTTCCCCAACTGACTTGATTAATTTCTAAAATCTTAATATGATTTCATCAATTTTTCAATGAAGCCTTCCATCAGAAGCCCATGTCTGATAACCAGCGAAGTCCTGGCTTGCTGATTGTTGCTGGAAATATCTTGTGTTGAAAAGTTGTAACAGGAGGCTGATATCAAAGATCTGTCAATCACTCACACCTTCATATGAGCAAACATTTTTCATTGGCCAGTCCAACTGTTACTCAGATGTGTTTAACAAACAGAGGTGTTACTCTGCTGTTGCTGTAGTGAGGCAGAGGACAGTACACAGGCATGTATGGAGAATGGCAGCCAAGTTTGCCAAGCTTCTAATAAACTGGGATTGGCTGCGTTCCCATTTGGTTTTCGGCCACATGGATTGTGAATTGTGGACATATTTCATAGTAAATGTTGGTCCTTCAGACACCTTTTCTGCCGTGACTTTTTTTAAAATGGATGAAACCACTTTTCAGTGAGTTTTTGAGTAAATGAGTTACTTTGCAACACACGATCACACCACAAATAAATTACCATCAAAAAACAACAGAGTTCTCACTAATGTCCTTGCTGTGGTGAATAATTATAAAGAGGCTGCAGAGTATGACAGACCTTTATGATCATGAAATGCACTTATCATGAAGAAAAGGGGGGGAGCATGGCAGGGTCTTTCTTTCTTAATGCAGAACATCTCTGCTGAGAGGCACATTTATTAATCCCGCTGCATTGATCGGACAGCTTCGAGATCTTGCTCACGTCAATCAAACTGAGGCAGGTTAACTCCAGCTGCCACTAATTAAAGGGATATATACTGTAGGCTATGTGAGAAAATTGCCAAAATAAAACAACACTACGGATGTCATTTTCACTATTATTTATTCATGACTGTCACTTCAAGTTTAATATCATCATTATCATCTTTCTATTTCATTTATTTTTCCTCCTTATTTCAGTTTTTCTCGTTTTTTTGGTGATTATCTGTCATTCTCCCCTATTACCCACTGGTTGTATACTCAAACATTCATGTAAGCACTTAGAAATAAATAAAATATGCCAATATAATTTCCAAATAAAACTGGTGATAAGGAAGTGATGGGTAATATGCTGAAGCAGTTCTTAAATAAAAAAGAGCCGCTGCTACTTTATGAGTGTAAATACTGAATGTATGTGTTTTCCTATGCACACAGCAGATAGAGCACAATATGCAAAGTCTAAGTCAAAAGCACTAACAGCCATGTAATTACTTCGCTGAGTCACCAAGCTTAGCTGTCACAGGTTAAAGTACTGCCTCTCCACAATTATTACCACTTGTTCGTGTTTAGTGAGAGACAATTTGGCAAGATGGATGAATTAAATCACTGTTTACTGATATTCAATCATTTGAAGTTTCAGAAATTCCTTGATTAAAAAAGAAAATCAGTATTTTGTCAAAATTTGATTCTTTACATTAAGGTTGGACCATGTCTATGGAATTGACATATGGTGATGTCCACAGCTTTTGTACAAGTATTTCATAACACCAATAATTTATCAAGTAAAAACACAAAGCATTTCATTGTTAAAGCTTTGAATAAAGTCATGATTCTTTTTGCCTTCTTTGTCTTTTTTTTTTTTTTTACATCCCTATATATCAGTTATCTTTGGAAAGTTGGTTAGAAAAAAAAACATTTATCGGTTGTTGTTTTTTTTTATTGATACCAGCTCTAGCAAGTTAAAAGTAATTTAGATGTTTCTAGAGATATCAATTCTGATTTATGGAATTCTGTCATGATACAGTACCCTGATTTGTCAGATATTTATGAACTTCACTTGATCTGCCAAATAACATTTCCAACTAGTCATCATTTTAATTTCTAGATAATGTACTATTTCAAGAATTATGTCAATAACGTAATTACAGTTGATGAAGCTGGGGGCTTTGCCATAGAGTCATATGGCAATCACAGATGCACAACATGTCCTGACACAGGTCAGTTCTGTACAAATCATGGCTCCCAACCAGCCACTTCACTGACCGATGTTATTATTCACTCCAATGATGCATTATTAAATGCTAATATACTGCCTTCTGACCCATGTCTGCACTCCGGATCTAACTACACTGTGCAGCTCATGAAAGAGGTTAAAACAGGACACTAAAGGGTGCACTGAAACCCAGATTAATGAACTTCCGCACCAGATAATTGGTGTTAAAGATGCTTGTTATACAACTGCCCGGTGAACACACAAAGGTCCTGGTCCCAACTGTTCAGCCTTGCAGTCGGAGGAATGGACAAAGCATTTCTATTTTCTCTCTTTTTCCCCACTCCAGCAGCAACACCGCTGTGCTCTTTCAGTCTCCTCAGACACATTTAATCTTCTCATCCCATGCTGCTCAATCTTCCTACAGTCAGTTAACCCAGCAAAGACAGATTAATGAGAAATTAATCCCTTTAATTCACTGTAAAGGTCTCCTCTCCTTTAAACCAGATAAGCCGTTACCAGACTTTGCCAGATAATGATAATAAATTTAATTTATAAGGACCTTTATATTACACAGCATGTTCGTCTCAGTGTGGACTTCGGCTGACAGCGAGAGCAAAGCCAGATAAGATGGCTTTAAGCTGAACGATCTCTCTATCTAAAGCTCCTTCAATCAATATCAAATGGTTTGTATCCCTCCAAAGTAAAAACATGGAACACAAAAGAACACGTCCTGCAATGATATGTCCATCAATTGATTAGTTTGTTGACAGAAAATTAAACTTTTGTGTTAATCAACTCACCTTCTTGGTGATTCATCAAGCAGAAATGCCACACATTGCGCGCTTCGGCTTCAATTTGAGTCATTGTGATTTGAATTATCTACCTTATGCTGATATTTTATAGCCTCAAGGATTAACTGATTCATTCAATAATCGGCAAAAAACAAACAACAAGGCTAATCAATAATGAAAATAACCATGACTGGCAGCCCTACACAGAAAAGGGAACAACTCAAATACACTTGATAAACTAACAAACAAAACTTTTTCAGCAATGCACTATTTCTGCTGGCAAGGGAGTTTCACCAAGTGACGCTTGACTTGTTTTTCCATCTGTGATAAGCTATGGTTCCTCATTTACTTCTGAGATGAGTAATTAATCATTAAAGAACAACATGCAAAACACAAAGTGAGTGCTCGACGAACTACACCAGATCCTATAGCGATGCACGTATTGCTACACTGTAGGTGGCTATTTCCTGCTTTGCCATGTCATTACTTTGTTATCAGCTACTGGCTTACAGGTGACTCATGCACACAATGAACAATGACACCACACATCAACCTGGTTGCCTGGCAACCAGCATGGCTCTAACTGACTGCGCAGAAAGAGAGGGCTGATAGAAATCTTGGAAAAGACCAGACACTGTGGGGAGCATCATTTTACCAAACTTTCTTTCAGAAACTCCACAAAGCATCAAAAGTTACATCAAAGTGAAAACTAGAAACTAGACGAGTTTGTCCTCGCTTCATTGTCCCTGAAGTACTTTGAAAATGGTAAGCAAAGACAGTGCTTAACGCAGCCAAACAGCAAAAAAGTTAAACAAAACATTTGCAGCTACATTAAGCCACTTCCAGATGAGAAGACTGCTGAACTCAATGACTGAATATCTTTTCCGAATCCAAAACTTTAAACCCACGTCATGTTGCCACTCAACAGGTGTGCTGGGGTGTGGAAAGGCCTTCTAAATCTTTCTGTTCAACATCATCAGAAAAACCTGTGTATGGAAAAGAACTGTCATGTTTCCCTGTGTGTAATGTGGTCTACAGTGTCATTGTTTTGTTGTCCCCTGTATATTCGTGGTCATTCAACAGTTAGAGTAGAAGCCTCTGATATGTGCCTTTACCATGCTTTGTCAGCAAACACTTCCCAAGCACTTTCTGGAGCTGCTTCACAGTAAACACATCCAGCAGTTTAGAGAGCAAAAACAATACTGTCTCTTACTAAAGCCTCCCTTTTATTGCTTCAGTCCTACATAAACCAATTGCCATTTTTTAAATGTAAACCAAACTCAAATGAGACCACAGGTTGCAGGAATGCTAGGAAAATGTAATAAATTACACTAATCATGGCGACACCGCAGTAATGTGGAGCAATTTGGATGTCCTTAGTCATAGTCATAATGCCACATTAAAGAGCCAATTTTGGGTGTCAAGTTCAATCCAAAGGGCATTCAAACCATGTATGGTGAGACAGATAATGTATATTATTTGTTTTTTGACCTTTTACCAAAACAATCACAACATACCTGATAAGGCATGACGAATGACATCATAAAAATATTAACAGTGGTTTCAATATGTTTCAGATTAGTACGAGTATGAGTCAGATTCTGAGTCAGAATTTTTAAAAAATAAATTAGTCAGAATTTTGTGAAAGATGTAAACATGTATTAATCAGCATAAAAACTGACAGATGTAAAATAGCCTCTGCTCTATCAATGTTCATTTGCATGCACAAGATTGTGATGTACATTAAGGTTTTATCTCTCTCAACATCCAGTTAAGGTTGCTTTGGCCTACTTGCTACCCAAGTAAAACAAATGCCTTCAGCACTACTTGAGTATTCCCATGCTTTCCAGTACGATCTCTCTACCAAGCTGGATACCTGTGGTTTCCCTCCATTGTGTTGTCAAGCTAGTGTCAGACCATTTTCACACTGGAGGAGCCAAACCAAAGCCTGTTTTCCTGCCAACAACAACAGCTGCCATGGCAGCACACTGGGAGGTCCACTTTATAGGAGCGGGTCACTTCTCTGAAAAGGGCAATAAGAACATTTTGCACCTTATGCTCAACTGTGTCGCACACATGTATCTGAGAGTGGGTGTCCTGCTGGAATTATCTTCAACTATTAACTTCAACAACACGCAGATACAGACTGGACTCCAGCTGCCACTGGCGTTGTCACTAGCCTATGGTTAATGTAATAGAAAATGGCAGTTATTTGAAATGATGTGTAAGAAAAACTGAAATGATGGCTGCATTCACTTCCTATAAGCCTTATCTTAATGTTATGTTTTGCTGCAAGTTTTGCTCTCAAATTCCTTTGAAAATATTAGGTGATAAAATGCAAACATGTGTGCCCATGTTGCCTGTGTAGCCCCGTGCGTGGTGTTTTGAAGGTATCATCGATTAATCTCAGCACACCTACCAGTTCATCACCATAATCCTCAAACACCTCTACACCACTGGCACAACCTATATGAGGTTGCTAAGCCAAGTGCTGCCTGACTGACAGACACACTGATTAAGATTAAGTCTACTTTCTGGAGCTGAAAAAGCTGTAAATCTTAGATTTACACAGCAGAAAGGGGGAGAGGGAGGGGGGGGTGGGGGGATCACACTCCAATGCATTGCTTCAAAGAGAACTTGATGGAGCACATGGGAGACCAAACCTCCCGCCAGGCAGGCCAAGCCCAAGACTGTACAAAGTCTGAACGTTTAGACTCCAAGGTGCTTTTATTACTGGCATTCATACCGTCTATGTCTAAATGACTTAGTGACTCCATCAGTGTCACATCACTGTCTGCCTCAGTCTGATGTCTTGTGCCATTCTCTGGGGCTTCAGTTGGAAAGATCAGCTAGTACTCCAACCACTACTCAAAGCATCAACTAGTGCATTAAGCATACAATAATGTCGCCTATATACTTTACAATTTAACTTTTACTACCAGGATTGGTTGGCAAAATACCCCCAAAGTGACCATTACACTTTTACAGTTATGGTGCCCTCTGCAATTCGGCATCATAATTAAAAACCAACCCACACATACTTCATTAATGTTTCAATTCAAATAATTTAGGTTTATATCACCACAGTCTTCCATCAACATTAGCTTCACCAGAGTGGACAGCAAACCAATTCAAAAAGTTGACGCTTTGCTGATATAAGTTGCTGCTAAGTCACTCATACATATGCCGAATACAGCAGAAGACCTCAGTCAATCTTACGACACTTTATGTCGTTTTCTACCACATATGCTTATTGACTGAGAAGCGAAGATGTGAAAACTTGCGAGATTTGAAATGGAGTTTTGTCAACATTCAACTCACCCGTATTCTTCGCATCGCAGCCACGATCTCAACTCGACTGCTCGGCCGCGTCACATCCAGACTGCCGATGTACTGTTGTCAGGGGGTAAAAACGTGACAGGTACAACACATTAATGAAACAATAAGTTGGTATTCACTGGGTTTTTATTTAGTGAAACAGTTCAAGTGTCCAGTGAAGGTAATAATTAACTCTGCGCAACTGGAATCTCTCAACTAGCTAACAACTTAATTAACGTAATTTACGAGCTAGCCTAATCTCTCAGGACTGGATTTTGGTCCCAAAAGAGTTGTCTGGCGTTACTAACTTAAACAGTTTGACAATATAGTTACATAATGCAGTGTTTGGTTGTTTAGACAGGTTGACTAACGAATACAACACTCGAAAACATGAGTTACATGTCACATTTTTCTACACTTTAGCCACAGTTGCTTGTTAATTTACCTTTGCCTCGAAGTTGATCCCATGCTGGAATGCTTCCTCGTTGTGCAACGGGATCCTCAAATCATGCCCATCATCAACGAGGTTGTACTTGGTCTTAGCAGGCATTTTCAAAGTGTTCACTATTCCACACTACGACAGGAACCGATACAATACCAACAATAACGAACCGGGCCGGTTTAACAGGAGGTAATCCAAGAGAAAAAAGAATATCAAATCCGATTAGTTCATGTTCTCCATCGCAGCGAACCGTCCCGGCGTTTCACCGCTGCTCACACCGCACTCAACAGCGGCCAAGTGTAGGCAACTACTTCACCGGCGCTCCGCTGCTCTGCTAATGTTCACCGGAACAGCTTTACAAACACATGCAGGCCAGCACAAACAGCGACATGCGCGGGGACAGATGTGTTTTCCTGACTTTTCCTGTGGTGAGTGTGGAAGTTGGTTGGGTCCTGCCTCCTGCCCTGGACTCTCCCCCTCGCACGGAGGGAGGGTGTGATTGGAGGAGTTCGGGGATCCCACCTGTTTCCATTGGAACAGAGGCGCACCGTGGCTCTCTGGAGGAGGGGCTGACAGGCTGGTACCTGCCCCCTCTCTTCCCTCCTGTGCTACACACACACACACACACACTGCACACACTCATGGGAATAACCTGACTGTAGCTCAGGCAAACAAAGGAGTGGCATAGCCTCTACTGTCTGGTCACATTTCTGTTCTGTAAACTTTGGCTATTTGTATTTATTTTTTTATTGTCAAATTAATGAATTAATTTTCAAAGGTTTTTTTTGAAGTGCAAAATTTGCACTAGGAAAATAAATTACTACCTGTTGGCTAATGTCAGAAAACATTAACCTGTAAGAAAATGATCAAAGACAGTAACTGGAAGATGAGATGGTAATTTACACCCTGGGGATTGATCTGGAATTCAAATCTGTTCTGATGAGAATAATAAATGTTACCATGGCTTTACAGATGGGGTTGATGTGTAGTAAACACAAACCTCTGCCTCCGAATAAAATAAAAAGAGCAAGGCTGCCAACTAGTGGCCATGTCTGCTCCAGAGCCATCATGAAAGATGAAAATGTAAGAATAAGAAGTTATGTGATTTCTTTCTTTCAATTTCTTTTTTCTCATACACATTTACAATATATCAGCTGCATTGTTCAATAAAAGGCTTACATTTTTTTATGAACAATTAATGACTCATGACAAATTGAAATACAAAGACAAAACCTACCACATTGCAAAAAAAGTCATACATTTGTTAAGGTAATTTAAAGCTGAAATATTGTCTCCCAATTTTCTGATCCTGTAATCTATACATAAATCCCTTAATATAAACCTAAAGTCCCTTAAATCTCTCAATTTAGTTACTTGTGTTTCCTTTTTCTGCACCATTAGTGGACAGGCTGATCACACATGTAATGACAGACTGAGAAACAACATCCAAAGCTTAACTTTGGGCTTTCCCAGGATTAAATAGTTTTCTAACCATGATCTCAGTACAAAATGTTTAAGCTAAAAATCAAGGGCTACTATTCATTACTGTATGTAAAGTAAGATAGAAAAATCTATACAGCAGTTCCCAGTTGTTAAAACACATATGCTTACTGTACCTGCAGATGGTTAAACACACTTCTCCTCTATTCATCTATGTGGTTTTTGTGTAACATCAAAATGAGACTTAAAAAGACACTGATTCATAATTGCATCAGGGCTCAGAACATATTCAAGATGATGAACAATGCTTCACAATGTGGTCTAAAATATTAAAAACACTGTCAGCCTAAACACAATCTGGTCAAAACACACAGCTGATGTAGCCAGCGTAGGACATGTACAGTGATAATATGCTAATTAATATGTGTTGTTGATAATATAAGAAAAGGCCCTTCACACTGAGCATCCTCCACACATTCTGCTCAAGCATCTGGAATCAAAACATCTCCGGTGCGAGATATGTTTCATAAAGCACAGTGATATGTGGTCAGTAGCCACAGCAAAGCTGCGTTCATGTTTAATGCAGTCGTCAAGTTCTATAATGCACAGACCATCTGTGTCACCCTGGGAGTAAAGATGCTGTGCTCCCCTAAAGGTGGTCCCAGGCGGGGAGGAAAGGGGAAGTGGGGCAGCAGTAATTCACATTCTCAACACCTCTTTGGAAATATATGAAGTGCTGCTGCTGATGGAGCCCCGAGGGCTGATATGGGAGCAGGATGATGTTGAATTTTATTTACTCTGGATGCTGTGGGTTCAAAATCTTGATCTGGCTATCAATTTTTGCCCTCCGTCTTGAACATTAATGAATGAAAATGTAAACATCATCATCCTTCATCAAAGTGATCTCATTTACAGACTGTGTTAATTTTATGAGAGCTGCGTAGGTGATGCATCTTTGAATAAAGTGATTAGAAACAATATGAGACACATCTCCAAGCTTCAAATGACTAAGCCTCAGGTTTTCAGGGACATGTGCACATTAAGGCCCTCACAGCAGTCATACTATTGCCTCTTTTCAATCTCTATGCAGTATTTTGAAGATATCTCCACAAAGGCAGCTGTATTACACTGTTTTTCTTTAAAAGTCCTTGAGGTCAGGACACCTTGCCCTCATGACACCAAAACAGCAAAATGGCAGACACGAACAGCTGCTGTCCCTGCATGAGGAATTATTGCTGAATACAAACAGTTCCCCTCTCGAGGACTCCATGTGCTCTTAAGGCTCTTTAGAAAGGATAGAGAGCAACTTAATCCCTGCCAGGTCTTCAAATACATGTTGATCTGTTGATTAGGGCTTTGGCTTTTAAAGCATATGCTCCCTTCATGAAGTAGGCACAAAAAAACATCATAGTTCCACTTAAAAGCCAAAAAGCAACATGTTAGGATTTCACACCCACGCAGAAAAAAACACAGCTGCAGTACAGGAGCCTCTTTCTGTAGAGAACTGACAGTATGGGTGAGCCTTTCCACAAAAGACCTCAGCCTGCTGGTGTTTCATGGACTCTAGGAGGACTTTATTTATACAATGCCAGTAATCCTACATAAGACACAGTGCACGTTACATGTATTAGACAAGTCAGATTTAATGATGTGTTTGCCTTCAGGTCAGGATATGCTCAAATAGTACCTGTCTGAGGCCTAAAATTAGGAACCTGTTAAGAGTGTACACCACCTCTTATTCACTTCATGTTTGGATATGCTCCAGCCTCTCAGAACAAATGGTTTAGAAAATTAATGGTTGGCTGTAGTGTTAAAGCTAATGTTCACAGGTGTCCGTATTTACAAGGGGCATTATCCCAAAATTTGTAATAGCATCCGCAAACACTCAAATTTGGTATGGCAGGCGTAAAATGCATTATTTGCTACCATTTAAAGAGGCAACAGATAGGATTTTTTTTTTTTTAGCTTGGCGCCACCTAGCATCAGTGGTGTTGTGTTGCACTGTCTCAACGACAAAATTGACCGTGGGGATCAGAGATAATCAATAAAATGTAGGCTGTAAAGCCACCAGTCTACCTCTATGTATATGTAGAATGAGAAGGTGTGTGGACGCTATACTAAATAAATGAGTAAAGAGACCGAGCAACAAACAGTATCAGTACAAACAACTCACAGTAAATTATACCAATATGTACAGTATCAGTACAAACAACAGTAGACACAGTGGAATTATACCAATATGCATGTAAACAGTCCCGATTCTAGAATAAACAGTACCGTATGGAAACGATGTGGCTGGTTGGAGCTCAAACTGAATGGGAAACAAAGTCCAGTGTTCACTTAGTTGGGCGTAACTTAGCTGGGCGATGTCCGTCGATAGCTGCCTCCATGAGAAGAGAACAGAAGGAAGGGAGGGGGGTATCACTGTCCGAGGGCTGCAGTAGAATGGCAACGAGGATGTCAGCCGACCAACACTCGCTAGCCGGTCCCTGGTTGCAGCGATTTGCGATGCTGGCCAGCTAGGAGTTAACTAGCAGCCAGTACAGTACAGTACACTCTCCTCTCTCATCTAGCTAACATTTAGCCGTGTTACTTACTGATCCATTAGAAAGAAAGCTAGCTGGACATCGGTTTTGAAGCCTCTTTGGTCACGGAGCTCCCTCCATCTCTTGAACGCCTGACTGAGGTTTACTCTTGTTTTTCCTCTTCTTTTATCACTCTCCTTTTTGCTCTTCTTTGCCTCCTCACACAGAGGAGCTCCTTTTCTTTTGCTAGGCCGTTTTTCACTTGTCTCCAAACTTTGTCCGTCTGCCATTGTGCTCGTGACTCAACTATCTCATGCCCAACTCCTCATAAGGACCAGCTCCAGTCCCTGATTGGCTGACTGACCAATTTCGCAATACATGATGCGTTTCCTGCCGTAAAACAGATTTTTTTTCGCAAAATTTCGGCACTGGTGACAGAAGCTTATTGCAAAGATTGCAAAGTCACTAAGTAACCTATGTAAACGCTGATAGTCTGATTTTACTGTGGACACTACCCTGTGCAACCCACATTATTTTTATAATGATATATTTAGGAAAATATGCTATCTGTTGCCTCTTTAAAGCAGATTTTTTATGTGATTGTAGCATCTTTCCAAGTATTCTGATAGCATGTACTTTATTTTTTTGCCAAGAAAGGAGAAGACTACTTGCTGAAATAAATGTATGTAAACAATGCAAGCCTTAAAAGTAAATTAAAGGAGAAGTCTGGTATTTTGCACTTTGAGCCCCATTTCTGGGTTGTTTATGATGAAATCGAGTGGTTAAGACCAAAATTTTGGCAATTGCTCCTTTTCGGAGAATTTGGCTTTCCCCTGCCTGGCTTAACAATACTGCCTATGGCCATGTGTAAATCTGTCCTAAAACCACCCTAAATGTTCGTTTTCAAAGCCATGAAACTCACTGAGTGGTCAGTGGTGTTCGTTGATGTTCTGATATAGAAATCGTAAAAATCACTGTGTTGACCACAGACCTTATTTAGGGCAGCTAATCAAAGTCTCATTCCAAAAACCAACTGTCTTTAAGACGAAGGAACCAGAAGTGCAAAAATGTTAATTCATTTACAGGTTTAAGGACACATTCCTGCAGCGCTCTATTTGGACACTTACTATATAAAATCAGACAGACAGTAAAACAGTGCACTATATAATAAATAGGAAGTGATTTAAACCAGTAACTATTTCACACAAACCATGTTTTATGTCAAAAGCTTGTCCTTTGCCCACACTAAGCTAGTATATGTCACACCCCAAAACCAAACTTTTTAAATATGCTGTTCTGATAGGATTAATCTGAACACACCAGCCTCATGTTTCAGTGTGAAACAGAGCTTTAGTTTTCTTTTGGTGCCAGCTCCATTCAGTATGAGGTCAGTGTGTCAGCAGGAGCCCTGAAGCTTGGATACCCTCTATCTGGCATCTATCTCAGCCACAAGCAACAGCAAGCGTGTGTGTGTGTGTGTGTGTGTGTGTGTGTGTGTGTGTGTGTGTGTGTGTGTGTGTGAACAAGACTGCCTACTCACTCACTCACTCACTCACTCACTCACACACACACACACACACACACACACACAGAGAGAGAGAGAGAGAGAGAGAGAGAGAGAGAGAAAGCCTTACACATCTTGAGGGCCTCTTAAACTGAATTAATAATGGTGATTTGGAAGAATGTGGGGCACATAACACAGGGAGTAGATCCACTGCTCCTAAGAGAGTTTCAGCGAAGAAGACAGACAAAAAGTGAACAAATGATGACAACAATACATTAATAATTGTGCCTGAAGCTGTGTTACAACATGGAATATTAAGAGAACAGAGAATTTGCAGCTCACACTCAGGGGTAGATTACTACAGATATAATCTGCCTCTGATACACAAACAAAGACTTATGGAGCCAACAAAATCCATTATCTGTGTACATACAAGGCTCTTACAACCCAACGCTAATCAAATAATGTGCTCGGACTGCAGTGAAATGACTCTTTGCTGTGTTTGTTGAGGCACTGAAGAGAAAGCGGAGTAAAGCATAATGTTGATTTGAATACTTTCCTCTGGTAATGTAACGAACACTGAGTGTTTAGATGGTGCGGATGCTTGAAAAAGAGAATTCCTACATGGAGATGTTTGGTTAAATAACTCTACCTGAATGAGTCCAGAGGGTTTGATAAGAAAAGTCTCCACAACCAACACCTAGCTACATCACTCATCTTATCACAGTGCTAATTTAAACTAATGCTATGCTTGTGATGTTTGTGGGAAAAAGTTTGGAACACTCATGTGGCATGGTCTATAGAGCATTTTAAAAGTGTATCATCCATCCAGAGACTTACTAAATCATAACTGTTAAGACTAAGAGCCTATAGTTGAGCTTGCAGCCAGTGGCGGTTCTAGCCTAAATGGCGCCCTGGGCGACACTCCCCTATGCCCCACCCCCTAAAAAGCAAAACAAAAAAAACCCACATAATTATGCAACAACTACAAGGTTTTAATATTTGGTCTCTGAACTGAGACCCACAAGCAGTGTTTCCCCTACCATTATATTAGGGGGCCCCCACAGCGCAGCACAGCACTGAGCACACAGTCAATTGGAGCAGAGCCTGTGTTGCGTTCAGGCAACAAATTCCAGCACTTGCCGCTCCTGCCGTCCCCCCACACGTCGTGACAATGTGCCGCCCTGGGCAAACGCCCATTTGGCCCATATCAGGATCTGCTGCTGCTTGCAGCTCTGTGAGGCTTTACTTTGGTACAATGCTGCTTTGAGTTAATGTTAAGGTTGAGTTACATGCGTATGCTCACAACAATGCTAACATCCTGATCATCATCCTCTAGATTTAGCATGTTAGCATGCTAACATTTCCTAATATGCAGCAAAAATGCACTGCATGCTCTCATTGCTTGTCTCGCTGACATTAATATACAGAGGGGGAAAATCTTTTTAAAGCTAAATGAGGAAAAAGAGAAAAAGAGATTCTTTTTTTTTCTGCACTCAATGTACAGCTAGTTCAGAATTCTGCAGCCAGAGTGTTTACTTATAACAAAGAAAATGGATCACATTACCCTGCTGCTGAAGTCACTATGCTGGCTACCTGTATCTTTAAGAATTGATTTTAAAGGTCTTTTACTTGTTTATAAGGCTTTAAATGGCCTTGCCTCTCCATTTGTCAGAGATTTTCTTCCGTTTTACGTACCAGTCAGATCACTAAGGTCCTCCACTACTTTACTTTGAAATCTTCCTCATGTGTCCCATAAAAGTACTGGTGAGAGTGCTTTCTGTTTTTATTCCCCTGAACTGTGGAACTCACTGCCTCGGAATAATAGAATGGCAATCTCTACAAGTAAATAAAAGACCTGTCTTTTTAATGTGGATTTTTAATTTGGAGTAACACTTCAGTCTTAATTTTAAATTTTAATCATTGGTTCTCACTTCATTTTATCTCTGCTGTTTATTATTATTATCATTTACTCATTATCATGGATTTTAAAATATACATTTTATTATTTTATTGTTATTTTCTAGTCTTGCAAAACTTTATGTATAGATGTTTATGTTATCCTTTGAATTGTGTCTGCGTTATTTCAATTTGGGCTGCGTGTTTGTATGAAAGGTGCCATATAACTAAAGTTGAGCTGAGTTGAGAAAACAGAAAGTACAGCACAAGATGATGGGAATGTCATTAGTTTTGTGGGTATTTGGTAATAAATGGAGGGAGCATAATTAAACCCACATCACATAGGTGCAAGGCTATCAAAATACAGCATACATTACGGAAAGAAATAGCTAAGCCTGCACACTTACTCTATGCCACCAAAGTTTAACAGAGACAATGTTTCAATCCTGCTTGAACTGTCATTGAGACAATGTATTGAAACTTATATTTTGTGGCATGGAGTGTGCAAGTGTTACTTCTTTGCTCAAAGTACAGTATTTGCTAATTAACCAAAGTACTAGACATGATGGAAAATCACCAGTTAATACAAATGAATCCTTAGAGGGTCATGAATGTCTCCACTCATGGCAATCCATCAGATAGTTGTTGCAACATTTCACTTAAAACACACACATGTCCCTCGTGGTTGCCCTTGATAGAAAGTCAGGGGATCAGTGAACGTAACATTTTATAGTAATCTATCCAATAGTTGTTAGAATATTAAATCTGGGCCAAAGTGTTGGACTGAACTGATGACATGCCTACAGTCACGCTGCTAGCATGACCCAGAGAATTCAGTATACCAACAGTATAGAACAACCTGCTGAGCAGTTCAGAAGATGTCAAGGGCAGCAGTTAAAACAGTTCACTACAACTATAATACAGAGCAGTCTGCAACTGGTTCAGGAACCACAGAGCCCTCATAAGCTGAAGGAAAAAGTCTTGGAATGAAATTACTTTTTCACCGGTTCAGAAGCAATAAAAAAGACCAGTGGTTCCCAACCTTTTTGCCACGTGATGCCTTATTGTGAAATATTGTCTCTGTGAAATCCTTCATCACCGGTTATGGCCTCAGTGAGAACACAAGCTGTAGCACTAAAATCAAAGAGGGATTTTTCTACTCCAATTATTTTATGATTTTTACAAGTTGAAAGTATCCAGTATTTATCAAGGATTGATAAAACATTTATCAGAAAGACCTATAAACTCAGACACTGTAATCTTTCTTCACCTATTACACTTCAGATGAAAATTAAAGTAATATTCTTACATCAGTATATTTAAATCATGACTCTCTGTTGCAGATTGATACAGCATAGTTGAAAAGAAAAGTAAGGGCATCACCATGTGGACATATTGTGAAGCGCGAAGCACAACCTCTCTGACCAAAATAATATACAGTATTTAAGAGAATGTGCAAAGGAAATCAATTCAAATCAGATTTAGAACAAATTATGTACTTGCACAGTTAGACCCCTTAGTTTATTTTTAGTGTGAATGATTTCTACAAATAAGATTGATGAAAGTGTGTGACTATTTCCTTGAAGAGCATGTGGAAAAATAAAAAAAACATTTTATTGTGTCCAGAAAACACAATTTAAGTAGACTGATGACATACAAAAAGTTTTATCCTTTTAACTACTCGCCATTTAATGATTCAAATTTAACATTTAAGAGAACAAACTCTTTATTTGTACATTAGAAATAGATCAAAGTGCCTACATCTCTGTTGGACTGCATTTCATTAATCACATTCAGAGAGCAATGTCAAGAGTACAAACAACATTTACTGTATGAGCTGCTGCTAGTGTTCTTTGCCTTGGAGTGCTCTGTGTTGTGTGACAGTAAAAAGGTGTTACTTTGTTGCTTGGCAGCCAGAGGACTCTTTTATGAATGAGTAAATTAATCTGTATTCAGCCAGCTTCCCCTGGAGACTGAGGTCCAATAGGCTCGTTCTTCTCCTGAGCTGTTTCACATTTTCTCATAGTCTACCAAGCACATTGTGTGCTTCGGCCTTAACGGGCCTATGAAACTGTCGCCACAAATCACAGCAGTGCTCCTCTGTTGTGAGCCTATTGACTCAGTTCAGCTCCTAACACACTGCAGTAAACCTATCAAGGGCAAGAGGTGTGATTAATTTTCAGGCTGATTTAATGGCAAAGAAGAAAAGTCTCTACAGGTGCAATCATATGAGGTATGTCTGCACACACACACGCATAGTGATTGATTGAGAAAAACACCCAATAACTCAACACAGCACACAGTTTCATTGGATTGGAACACTGAAACTTGTTGCTGTTGTTTGTGTATTGTGTGTATTTCGTGGGTGTATTGCAAACAAGTGGAAAACTGGACATCATAAGCTAGCTCACTAGCTTAAAAACCAACACCCAACCATAGGATTTGAAAAGGCTTTTTACCACACTGAGGACTCTAAGTGCCTTAGGGATTTCTCTCTTGCTTCCATCTCCTGGGGAGGCACATTTGTTTGGCTAAAAAAAATAAAATAAAATAAAAATCATCTTCCAGTCTGTGCAGATGCCTCTACGACTGTGATGTACTGTGTTTGTTTTTTACTTTTAATCATCTTCTGCCTATGCTTTGTGCTTGACATATAATACTGCAGTTCTCAGTGGTGGAAAAACTATTCAAATCTTTTACTAAATTAAAAATAAGGGTGTATGTAAGTATAGTACTGCAATTTAAGTGATCCATTTAGAATTTTAATAGTACAGTAGTATTGACAACAAAAAGTACATCAAGTTTGCCGAATATTCCCTTTCACATGTATTCTTATGAATATATTTTGATGTTCAAAACATGTTAATATATATTTCGGAGTTGTTCCATGTGCTGCTAGATTTAAAAAATGTGGCACAGTGTTTATATTCAGTCTATATATGTCTCTTCTAAGTTTCTTCTAAGCCTGGAGTGAAACTGTTTTTGTAAAGTCACACTGTAATAGGGATAGACCGATATGGATTTTTTAGGGCCGATGCCGATACCGATTTTTTTCCATCACCCTTAGCCGATGACCGATTATGGACTGCCGATTTTCTTGAGCCGATATTTGGGGCCGATACTGCNAAGCACAAATAAAACAACAACTACTGTACACAGTAGGATTCGCTGCATGTGCGCTGCAGGGTCTTCCGGCAACACAGAGCTGCCCGTGGATGCCTGTCTGTAAATCATGCCAGGGAAAAATAAATCCGCGAACCCACATGCGTATCGGCCGATGCCGATACAAGTAAAAAACTCAAATATCGGCCGGCCGATGTATCGGTCTATCCTTACACTGTAAGAACATACATTAACATACAGAAACAGAGTATCTCAAAATTGTGCCGTGACCCGGATTCGAACCGGGGTTGCTGCGGCCACAACGCAGAGTACTAACCACTATACGATCACGGCGAGCTGCTGCTAAGCCTGTATGCACTGAATAAACACCTGCTGCAGAGCAGCGTGACGTGTCAGAGAAGGCCTTTGTTACTGGAGGCTATTACTGGGTTTTTATGTTATGTTCTCACAGGATATAATCTCCATCTCAGTGTTCAGATCTATTTTCCAACATACAGTACACTAAGAAAATTGTTTAGAAATAATCCCATGAGAATGGTTGCAGTCTCAGGTAAGAGTCTTAACTGTAACACACCTTAAACTTAAAGATAATCGAAACACAAAAATATCTAAATAGGCTTTGCATGTTGTTAAAGCAAAAAAAAAGTTAAAAAAGTTACAGTCTATCAGCAATTATTCCATTAACAGTGTTAATTCATTGGGCTCCCCGCGGCACATTTTTTCAAGTATCAAGAGATTATATTAGAGTACAGCAGGATGGGAAACCTATTCCACAAGAGGATTTCCAAATAGATAATATAATGCAAGAAAAACATAACTCCAAAGGCAAGACAGAATCTACAGCCAAAACAGAATATTACAGTTTAACCTAATACACAGGGTTTAGTTGACGCCTTATCGTCTCCGCAAGATAAGTAGTAGCTACTCAGAGTCCTAGGATGTAAGACCGAAGCAGGGACTCTTTGACACTTGTTCTGGACATGCAGATGTCTGAACAGAGCAGTACTGGAGATCTATTTTGGTTATTATAAAAAGAATTGTGGAGGTGGAGATCCCAACCAACCCAAAACTGACATTACTGGGGTACAGTTTTACCAGTCTATATGAGAGGCAATATTCACTTTGTCAGACTAGCCCTAACAAATGTATTGCCATCCGCTGGAAAAGTGAAGAGCCCCCCAGTGTGTCTCTGTGGTTTAAAGAGCTCTCATCATACCTACCCTCAGAGAAGATTATGTGTAATCTCAGGAAAAAATCATTACTTTTTGAGAAATGCTGGGGAACCTTTGTAACCTTTTTACAAAATAGTGCTTCTCGTGATTCTGATGTACATGGTCAAACATGGCTGCACTACAGTCCTTTGACTGTAGACCAGTCAAAGTCAGGGCAATCTTTCATAAAGGCTACATATAGTGTAGCATTAGTATAGTATAGTAAAAGTATAGTATATTCTGTATATTATCTTGTCGGGATGTCTATCTCTTGTACATATATGATGTTTACATTTGTATCTTTTTTTTTTGATCAGCTTGATTGTTTGTGTTATTTTCAGTGTGCACTGCTATAAATATTGTTATAGTTATTACTGCCGTTATTTAGCTTGTTGTAATCTGTTTTTTGTTAATTAGATTTGTTCATGAGGATATTTGGGAGGGGGTGGGGTGTCGATTCAAGTTGCACTGGGTGGTAGCCTAATGCAGATGGTAGGCTAATTGGTGTTTTTAGTTTTAGTGTGTGGTTATAATTGATAATATCGAGCTGCACAATAACACTGCATCCTACACTGACATGCATAAATCTCACTTCTCCTTGTTGAATATGATTTTGCAAATCCTATAACTCAACAGGCCTACCTGCCTGTTCTTTAGCAGGTGAGTAAAGCAACCAGCAAAGGGTTCTCCTTATGTTTCACTAACTTAACTTCAAATTAATGACGTGAAAATAAAATGATTCCTCTGTGACAGACATCCTGTGAAGGACTCCACCACAGCAAAAACTGCCTCTGACGCAGCTGACCAATAGAGGGCGCAAGTGCCGAGCCTTACCACTAACTAAATTTAGCCTCATCGAGTCAGCAAAGCTTATAACTTTAAATTACACCCCCAAACACTCTTGTCTACTCAATAATTCCCATGTTATGTGAGAAAATGATACAACTTCCCACTATGTAACGGATTAATCCAACAATCACTTTAATCAGATCATTAATCACATTATTTACAATACTTGCGTGTTTGTGTGTGTGTGTGTGTGTGTGTATGTATGTGTGTGCGTGTGTGTTTCTTATTGCAGACTGACAGTCCATAGGTGGGCAGTTGCTTAGTTCACTTTCCTCTGTTGTCTTTGAACACACCGCCCCCACCAGGCCTGGAATTTCGTCATTTTAGGGGCAAGGCCACTTGGCCTTTCGTGTTGTCAATTTTTTGAGGGCACAAAGGCCAAAATCCAGGGCAGCAAGGCCATAAAATAAAACAATGATTTTAAGTCCAAGTCCATAATTAATTTAATTGAAGGACTATAACTATCTGTGAAATGAATAAATAAAAAAAGCTGAAGTAATAATAATGAGTTTAATAGGTAATAATGTGATTTATTTAATAGCACTAATAAACCCAATGTGTTTTGAATATAGAACAACCAGGTTTATGTATTTATAAGCAAACAATCTTAAAAATTAGGCCTAAATATTTTTTGAGTGTACATGATAAACTGATTCACTGAACAAGTCTGGCTTACAATTATTTTTGATGTGTTGTTAGATAGCTAACAAACAAACAAACTACAGCAGGACTATTCAATTACTATTTCAACTGGGCCGCATTTCAAAACCAGATCATGTCGATGGGCCACAATCAGTGGAGCCCTGATGCCTCGATTCACCATGGCAACTGGAGAGAAAAAGCGATCAACTTATTTTACACCTGTGGAAATGGAGGTGCTCATGAATGCCAACAGCGAATAAGAGCATATATTTCGTAAAGGAGGACACTCACTGTCTGCAGGTCGGCTGCCTCAGGTACATGTTCAGATAAAGTGTTAGCCTACATACAGATAGCTTTCATTTTAGTTTGACTTTAACACTTTGCTGTTTGCCTCGCGAGCTTGATGTGTTTGTGTCGACCGCGATCATAAATCATAATAGCGGTGAATGAGAGACTGCGGACAGAGCGGATTGAAATATAGCTTTCTACATGCTGATCACATGTATTGATAAAGTATTGGCTTGGCTGGCAGAGGTTTTATTGCGCTTACTCACAGTAACAAGCGTAGTTGTCGTTAACTAGAGTAATCTTGAAGTTATATTCCCTTCATCTGCACCGCGGCCTCTCTGCTGTTTTTATTTTTTTATTTAACCTTTATTTAACCAGGAAGATCCCGTTGAGATTAACAACCTCTTTTTCGAGGGAGACCTGGCCAAGATAGGCAGCAGCAAGTACAAAACACAGTTACAAATTATACAGATAAAACACAAACAAATAAAAGAAAAAAGTATTGAATTTACAAGCAGATTATGAAACACAAGTACATGTAGTGGAGTCGGCCTCAAGTATTCTCAATTTGGATTTAAAGGCGCTCAAAGAAATTAACCCTGTTAGTTTCCAGTCATTTTGCAACATATTCCATGCTAAAGGTGCAGAGTAGACAAAAGCCTTTTTACCCAGTTCAGTACGGGCATATGGAACAGAAAGCAACAAGTAGTCCTGAGAACGAAAGGAGTAAGGACCAGCACTTCTCTGTGCAATTAAGGAACAAATGTAGGAAGGCAGTAGACCAAGTAATGCCTTATATATAAAAGTATACCAATGACTGAGCCTTCGGGTGGCCAGAGTAGCCCATCCAACCCGAGAGTATAACTCACAGTGGTGTGTCAATGGTTTATAATTAGTGAAGAACCTCAGAGAAGCGTGATAGACAGTGTCAACCATATGAAGACATTTAGCAGAAGCATTCATATATAAAAGAGCTCCATAATCCAACACTGGTAAAAAGGTAGCAGCAACAAGTCGCTTTTTGGCATTAAAAGAAAAACATAGCTTATTTTGAAAGTAAAAACCCAGTTTTATTCTCAGCTTCTTCACAAGTTTCTCTATATGCAGCTTGAAAGTGAGGGAGTCATCAATCAAGACACCCAGGTATTTATACTCGTGAACCACCTCTATTTCATTTCCCTCGAGAGTGGTCACTGAGGGGATAATTTGTGGCCTCTTCCTAGAATTAGAGAACAGCATAAGCTTAGTCTTGTCTGCATTGAGAACAAGTTTCAGCTGAAGTAATGAGTGCTGGACAGCAATAAAGGCTTTCTGCAGGGATTCAATGGCCTGAACAAGAGTTGATCCACAGCAGTTAATAACTGTGTCATCAGCATAGAAATGCAAATTAGCATCTGTCACATTTATACCCAAATCATTGATATAAATAATGAATAAGAGGGGACCTAATACAGAACCCTGCGGCACCCCCTTGTGGACAGTAACAATATCAGAACACAGGCCATCATATTTAATGCACTGAGTCCTATTACTGAGATAGTTGGTGAACCAAGTAACTGCTTGCTCCGAGAGTCCTGACTGCAAGAGTCTAAGTTTTAAAATATTGTGGTCAACCATGTCAAACGCTTTCGCAAATCAATAACAAGAGATGCACAATGTTGTTTCTTGTCAAGTGCAACAGAAATGTTGTCTGACTTCACTCTGTTGACTGTGTGTGTGTGTGTGTGTGTGTGTGTGTGTGTGTGTGTGTGCGCGCACGCGGGCGTGCTGTACATGGGAGAAAATTGCTGACCGAGTCAACGCATAAGTTTTTATGCACTAGTCCATTAATTTAACATTTAAGCACACTTAATTAAAATTGTAGCATACAGGTGAAAAAGTGGTGGATTGGTTTTGAATAAAATCTGATTTTCATATAGGTGCAGTCTCACAGGGGGAAAACGCATTTGGAAGCAGCGTCCGTGGTGTGTTAGATTTGATATGTGTGGCCGGAGAATGTTGTTGGGGTAAATGATTGAGTCTAATGAAAAATGGTATCGTTCAAACAGATATTCAATGAGGAATGACAGCACATCTAAACGGGTTCTGAAGATCCTCTCCCGGTGTAAAGCATTGCGAATTAATTCTGCCTCGATACTGATCAGATTTCGTACATATGGACAACCCATGTCTGTCTGCCAGCTTGCTTCAGGCTCGGCAGTAGGGAGGGGACAGGGTGAACTCAGGGTTTCTTATAGAAAACCTGCCAGCGAGCAGGTTAGGTTCACAGAGTCAGTTGCCATGGTGATTGAACTGAAAACCCAGAGTTTCCCTCATTTCAGCGTTAACATACTCAGAGTTTTCACTAAAACCGCTTTCTGGAATACCCCCAGGATTGGTAAAAACTCTGAGTATGTTGAGCCTAAGATGAGGGAAACTCTGAGTTTTCCGTTTCACAAAGCCAGCTCAGCATAACCCTGAGTCAGTTACTACGGCAACAGACTCCTGCTGGCTGGCAGGTTTGCTTCATCTAAGCCTGAGGCTGATCCCCTGCTGAGCGTGTAGCAGGAAGGAGAGACATGGCGTGTCCTATGGTGTGTGAAAAAGTTGTGGACGTTAAGGCTTAGTTTATTCACAGGCTGCTGCATAAATGATGATTACACCCCGTTTGGATGTCTTATCTTTCCCGGAGGAGTGTCTATATGAAAGTTTCACCTCACACTCTATCATTTATTTTAACAATCTTCTTCACCCAGATATATCAGACATTACACACTGTGCATTTGCATTATCATTGGAGCGTATTTATGCATTGCCCTTTGATTTCTCACCTGTGGCTTTTTTCTTTATAACATCAGAGACATTGAACACATCAGCAAGACAGCAGTGTGTCTGGCTGTAAGAAAAGTGATGCTGGCTCTGAAAAGACTTTTGCCCATTTTTACGGATTTTCCTGGGCATAAATCTGAAAGGATTATCAGAGGAATTCCACAGAATTACAGGGTTGTGAGTGTTATTAAGTAATTAATGTACTTGGATACATTTTGCAGTGATTTATGAGTACTTTTCATATATTAAAAGACTCCGCGGTGTGATTGGCTCATTTATGGGACTCACATCCCCATCATGGCTCCATCTAAGCATAAAGGAGATAACGTGACTTGGAAGTCATTTCACAGCAATTCAGCGATTCAGTTAACCTCAGCCTAATGTTGCAAGAATGATATAAGTATAAACAATATTTTTGTTTTGATTTTGAGTTGCTGCCAGTGTGTTTGGGCCCCATCAGATTACAGCTGAATAAGAGGAACACATTGGAACAGGCTAACAAGTGCCCCAGTGATCATCATTAACCCTCAGCAGACTGAAGAGGTTTCAGTTACTGTGATCATTTTGGCATTCTGTAATGTTGTGGTACAGTTTTAAACAAATGTATCAGTATTGTCAGAATCACGAGACTTTTAGGGAGAATATATTTCTGGATCATATTTAAGAGTAAGTGGAGTTATGAAGTGAAGACAACAGCTAAAAAAGGTCTAAATTATCACTAACAGTATGAACACAGACTCACAAACAGAATCACTCTGTCATTTCACAGTGATCTATATTTTAATTCATATTTTCTGTGTGTGTCACCACATACTGCGCTACAATAATATCTGATCTGATGAGCTGCGCTGCTCTGAAACAGCTGACCATGCCGATTGTACATTACACCGCCGGGTAATCCTCTGACATAAGTTCACCTCAAAACAAATGAGTGATGCTTTGACCTGCAGGGTATTCTAATGTCTTTACTGTGGCCATTCTCACCGCAATTCCCCCGAAAAACACACCTATTGAAACTGGCAGAATGAAAACAGTTAGGCTGTTCTGCTGTGAATGATTTATTTAAAACTTTTATGTTTTATCTAAATCATGTTATTTAAAAAATCTCATTGTGTGGCAGAGGACACATTGTAAAGTGTAAATTATGAGGTTTCTGTCAATATTTTTTTCACGCTTGTATGATAAAAACTTAGGTGGAGACATTAATCCAAATAAATGACATATTAATCTAAATCCTGCTGAGCTCTGCGACGCAGGTTTCATTGAGGCCCCCCCTGCTCCCTCACTTCCAGCAAATTGTGTACTGTGCAAAGCATTGTGGGGATTTTATAACCACGGAGGATCCACACATGCATCCTTTGAATTTCTATGAAAGAAGGCCTCGGAAAGAAACTTGGAAGGATCCTTGACATTGGAACAGTCCTTCGGCGGGGGTCGATGATGTAACGCCCTTCAAATTCTGCCGTTTGAGGATCCTTCCTTGACATTGAGAAACACCCACTGTGAACATGCTTCCTTCAAGCTGAACATACTCAGAGTTGATTGAATTAATTCTGATCAGCTGTTCTGTAACCAAAAACTCAGAGTTTCCCAGCTCAGGCTCAGTCAACTCAGAGATCGGGATTAGACTCAGTTTGTTGAGCCTGCTTTGTGAGATAGGGTCCTGGAGTTTTGTTAAGTCACACTGTAATACTGAGAACTTCCTAATGTGTAGAAAGAGTACCTAAAAATCCTGCCGTGACCCGGATTCAAACCGGGGTTGCTGCGGCCACAACGCAGAGTACTAACCACTATACGATCACGGCGAGCTGTTGCTAAGCGTGCTTGCAGTGAATAAACACCTGCTGCAGAGCAGAGTGACGTGTCAGAGAAGGCCTTTGTTACTGGAGGCTATTACTGGGTTTTTATGTTATGTTCTTAGAGGATATAATCTCTAGCTTAGTATTCAGATCTTAAAGTCCTATTGTACTCATTTTTTGGGTCATATTTTTATATTGGGGTGTTGATGACAGCTGAAAGTCCGAATGAAAGAAGTATTGGTGCGATATACAGATATATATATCTATATATGTACTCTAACATCATAACAAAGTAAAAGGCGCGTGATAATGTGATGCAGAAATATATATCCTGAGGCTTTGGGAAACAGCATTTAAGTACTATTAAACATTTTCAGGTACTGTATCTCAAACACAAAACCACATATAATTTCTGTAGCTGTTTCAATCCAAAAGTGATTCGAATAATTGGGAAATGCGCATTAAAAGAAATACGAATCCTGTGTGTTTCCATTAAATGTACGGACTTTGGTGAAAACTACGAACTCGCGCAAGTTTTCCGCAGAACCGCAAACAAAACAAGTCTCGCATTCTTCTTCTTCTACGTTTTCTGGCAGTTGGCAACCAGCTTGTAAATGCATTACCACCTTCCCGACCCGGAGTGTGGATATCACCATGGAGAGAGGTGCGCTACATCAGACTTAATTCGAACATAACTATTTCCATCCCCCGTTTTGTGAATCAACATTTTTTCGAATCAACCAAAACCCGGCTAAAGCGAGCGTATTTTAGTTTGTGCGAATCAGGGGATTTTATTTCTAATTTTGGCGTTTCCATCATAATTTTCCGATGCGATACTTCTAGATTCGCATCTAAACAGGCTGATGGAAACATGGCTTGTGTTATGTGTCTTTGCTTCTCAGACGCTGCACCCTCAATACACGTGAAAAACACGTGAATGCTCCCACAAGTCAGACCAACTTGATAAGTCGGTGGAAATATTGGTATACAAGTTGCAGAGTTGATGCCATATATGCACAAACATGTTGGATGATAGTAAATGTTCAGTTCATGGTAATAAACTTTTTATTAATTCACAATTACATGTTCATTTTTTCCTCATGTCATTTTAACATGGTATTAGATTGTAACCTTTAGTTGCTGTCAATGTAGAGTGACTTAGATTAGTTAAAAAAAGTTCCTCTTTATCATTTGTCAGGTTAAGTAATAATTCAGCAGTTTAAGGAGATGTACCAGTGCAACAAGTAGTCTGGGACAAAATCACTTTGAAATATAAAGCTTTAAACTATTATCAACACATTGTTTAAATGCTCTATGCAATTAAAAAGCTGTTTGTTGATGTAGCAGTGCAGTGTTTGTATAGTTTAGGCTGTTTGTTGGTGTATTAAGGATACAGCTCAAGCCAAAAAAGAAAATATTATTTGAACACTGTAAGAACAACAGTTTCTTCTAAGCCTGGAGTGAAAGTGTTTTCGTAAAGTCAATCTGTAATAACAAGAACTTTTTAACATACAGAAACAGAGTATCTCAAAATCCTGCCGTGACCCGGATTCGAACCGGGGTTGCTGCGGCCACAACGCAGAGTACTAACCACTATACGATCACGGCGAGCTGCTGCTAAGCCTGTATGCACTGAATAAACACCTGCTGCAGAGCAGAGTGACGTGTCAGAGAAGGCCTTTGTTACTGGAGGCTATTACTGGGTTTTTATGTTATGTTCTTAGAGGATATAATCTCCATCTCAGTGTTCAGATCTTAATTCATCTTGGAAGATATTTCCAACATACAGCAAGAATGTATCTTCTGAATAATCCTATTAGGATGGTTGCAGCCTAAGGTAAGAGTCTTAACTGTAACACACCTTAAACTTAAAGATAATCGAAACACAAAAATATCTAATTAGGCTTTGCATGTTGTTAAAAAAAAAACAAAGTTTATATAGTTACAGTCTATCAGCAATTATTCCATTAACAGTGCTGATCAAAGTTGCACTGGGTGGTAGCCTAATACAGATGGTAGGCTAATTGGTGTTTTTAGTTTTCGTGTACTGTTATAACGGATATTATCAGCTGGTGTGATTTTTTTTCACCAAAGTGAGTAGCACAGCATCACTGTGTGCTTCACTTACCTACATTAATCTCATTATTCCTTGTTGGACATGATTTTGCAAAGCCTACAACTCAACAGGGCTGCCTGTCTGTTCTTTAGCAGGTGAGTAAAGCAACCATGTCCATGTTCGCTCTTAGCTGGATTTTGACGACCCCATTTTCTTTTTTTTTTGTGGCAACAACTTGGCATAAATTAGCATTTAACGAATCATCTTCTGATTTTCAGCAAGGCACATGGGTAGTTCCACCAATAGTATAGTGTTATCAAACTCAGCTGGCCAATAAGAGCTGAGTGGGGAGGGTCTAAAAACAGCATGCACACACACACACAAACACACACACACACACACACACACACACACACACACACACACACACACACACGGACAGGGTTTCAAGACACACTACTCTCAAGTACATGTTGTTTAGGTGTCCGTTACAGCCTGATATCCAAATGAGTGTGGGTGAATGTACCAGAAATGGACAACTGAACTGCATTTGAATGATTAGCTTGTGTTAGCTTGACCGCTAGCTATCGGACACTGAGAGAAAACAGCATACCATGTTTCTTTGTAATGGCCATTAAACCAGTAAACCAGCAAAGAGTGCATTAGAGGGGAATTAGCTAACGTTGGCTAAAGTAGCTAACATGTTAGCTTAACTAGCTAACGTTGACTAATTAACCGTGCACACAATGACGTTATAATTTAGTTCACCAGGCCTGATTTTTTTTTTTTTTTAAATACACGTGCGTTTACAGCTTGACAAGTAGCAAACTCCTGTAAGGAATGACTCGAGGGATAATGTTAGGTAGTGTGCCTTAGTGTGCAGCTAAATGACAGAGTGTACATGCTGTTATAGCTATGAATGTAGCTGTATGTGCATAGTGTGTGGACTGTTTGACAGTGAAATGCTACAAGTCCTCCAGACCTGAGCCAAGTCCCTGCATCTTGCTTGCTGCTGTAGCAGATTAGCTTGGAAGTTAGGTATGGTTTCGATCCAGTTAAGGAGGGCTGACCCTCATGCTGTTCTCATTTTTGTGGTAAGCCACTTCATGTGTTTTGCTCAGCTGTTAGTGTAGCAGTGCAGTGTGTGTATAGTTTAGGCTGTTTGTTGGTGTATTAAGGTTACAGCTCAAGCCAAAACATATTAATATATATTTAGGAGTTGGTCCATGTGCTGCTAAATTTAAATAATGTGGTGCAGAGTTTATAAATACCTAATTTATGTCTACGTTCACTCTTATTCTGTTGCTTTGTTGTGGTTATTTGGACACTGTAACAACAA
>NC_065515.1:37362847-37374391 GCF_006386435.1 Epinephelus moara | reverse complement strand
ATATATATATATACATATATATATATATATACACACACAGATATACACACACACACACACACACACATATATATATATATATATACATATATATATATATATATAGAGAGAGAGAGAGAGAGAGAGAGAGAGATTGTTCTTTAGGGAAATCCTGCTTACCCAGCCTTTAAGAAAGTATGGGGAGTGATTGGTTGTGTTTAGCCAATCAAGGGCCATTTGAAAGAGTGGCTGTTCCGAGGCTGTTCTACCCAGGCAGATGCACATTCACATCAAAACAGCAGGAAATGTACCTATTCCAGCATTATCAGCACATATAGCAAAGCAAACCAAAAAGTTCCACAACAGAATAAAAAAGAGTGACAACCATGAGTGACTAGAACAAAGCCTGGATAACAAATGGGGAGGGGAAGGAAGTGGAAATGCCTCTACAGCTCTCATCTTGCTTTTCAGACTCTAACAAAGCAGAGAGAGAATAAAAATGTAAATTCTCAAGTTAAACACAAGAACATGACCGACCCCCGCCCCAAACCATATTTACACATGTACAAAGTTGCTCATGAAAGTTTTACATGAGCTAAAACCCCTGAAAGAGGACCGTTTTGCAGAGCTTCTTTCTCGTGCTCCCTTTCTGCAGGTCAAGAGAGGTGAGTTTGGCAATGTGGTGCAGCCTTATCTTAAGAAACACAGACACAACCAATGACAACAAGTTGGAATGATGGTTGTCGATGCCAAACTGTCTCTCCTCAATGTGTTCCCCAAGCAGAAAAACATCCTCGGTTCGAATCTCCTCCCAGACAATGCGTGTGACTGTTGACACCTTTGGAGCTTGCTTTGTTGAAGCTCAGCGAATCACCCTCTCTGCAGCTCTCAGCACCTTCACTGTTCCTTGTGATGGAATCACTAGGCCACCGTTGTTTTTCAGGGCCAGAAGGTGCTAGCTCTAGTCAAATGATGATGGTACAGCATCTCTGACCAAGCTCGCACGGCACACATCACAGGACACCTTTCGCAGAATCTGCCGGACTACAAATCCTGCTATGTAGACCAGAGCATTTTCCACCAGACCACCAAACCGAGTGGGAAGATAGCTGTGGTCACACACAACGGCCGAAATGTTGGCGAATGGAGATGGGTGCTCTTCAGCAGTTTCAGCAGAGGACATCTCTACAGCAGACAGGGACACAGTGTCATCTTGGGCTGCCACATTGCCTGTCTCACTAGGTGAGACACCACACCGAACCATCAGACGGCGGAAGATGGCCTGGAACTGGCGTGCAGATTGATTGTTATTCCAGCTGCCTTGTATGGAAAACAGACACACAATACATACATTACTCACAAGACATAACATACAAAGATATTCATTAAGTATATTTTCAGAATTTATTGTAATTAAAAGAACATCAACCCTACCCGACGCTCTGATTGAATTAAATAGGAGCTCCAAGTGATCCTGGCTGAACCTGTAGGTAAGGACATACCGCTGAACTTGGAGCAGTTCAGGAATCATCAGCATCAACGTGTCGATGTTAATGACAAATCCAGATAACAGATAACAGACAAGTACCTGCAAAAGAAAAAAGTTTTATTACTCTGATCATGGCAAAACCAGACACCCCAAGAAAGCACCATATAATTTTGTTCATTCAAAGCATTAATGTGAATTTTCCATCACATCCATCGGTAACGTGTAATCACCAGTTCTTGAGTGCCTATCATAGGGGTGCAAACTCACAGAGAATGAAAATGGTAAACAGCTACCAGGGTGGATAGATAATTAGTTTGCATCCATGTTTGTAGGAATGGGATCAGTTTCTTGTTTAACTTCTACAGTATACTTGTAGGACAGGAACTGGGAGAACTTGAGAACAAGAACACATGCAAGAACACATTCAATACATACCATTTTGACACCTACATGTACTTGATGTTGTGTAATACATACCATTTAGAAACATCTAGGACCTGAAACACACTGAATACAAGATAATTCAAACAGAAACATAACTGCAGATTGAAAAACATTGAAACAAGAGAACATCATATCAACATACATACCATCCTTCTGACACCTGCATAAACTTGATGTTGTGTAATACATACCATTTAGAAGCATCTAGGACCTGAAACACACTGAATACAAGACAATTCCGACAAACAAAACTGAACACTGAAAAACACTGAAATAAAAGAGCATCATGTTAGCATACATACTGTTATGACACTTGTGTGGGACTGAATACAAAACAATTTGAACAGAGACAAAACAAAAGAAAAAACATTGTAACAGTAGCATCATATGAACCTGATGCAGAGAACGGAGCATCTTAGGAACTCGATGCATAAGGGAACAGAGTATCGTTGAACTCATGTCGTGAACTTTTCATGCATGAATAACAAGCACTATTTTAATAGACCTCTTAGATCGGTGAAGGGGTGTTCCATCTTTTGTCACCAAAGTGAGCAAGTACTCACTGGCTCTTAACAAAAATGCTTTCCTCTCCATCCAATTCAAAGCACCCAAGGGAGCTTTGAATCCTTTGGCACGAGGATTGTGTCCATTCATTGTATCGAACAGCCTGTCAATCATCTATAAAGAAATATCTGCATCTAAATCACTATCATTACAGGGTTTCATTAGGTATCAGATAGTTGAAATTACTACTCATCTATTCAAAATATACAGAGAACAGAGTACTTATTTCTAAACTGTATGTTCAATGTGTAAACATGCAAGTATTAGTATTTGCTTGACTTCCTTCTCTCCATAGGCCTGCTTTGTACTACAGCAAATTTCACACAGAGCTTTACCACTCTAAAATTTGTGAAGGTATGTATAAGGTTATGTACGAACTTTTGTATTTATGAAGATATGCAATATCACGGTTTATGACAATATTTGCATGTTGAATTTAGAGACAGTCAGAATTATCAATGAATTGTTCCTGATGCTCAAATCAAATTTTGATGAATTATTTAAAAAAAACATGTACTTGGTTCTATAATCACTAATTGTATTACCTCAATGAATTCTGCCGTTGCCTCACAGTCTTTAAACTGAGAGTACCCAAGATCTCTCATTGTGCGGAGAGCCACTGACACAGAGCGACTCAGTGTTTGTGCAGCCAGGGACACCCTCATCTTGTGGTTCTCAAAGTAGACATGTTTGTCTGTATTTTTATTGGCAGCGTGCAGTCCATATTTTTTTGGCACATCATTGAGATGATTGATGTACCTCCAATTGATCTGTCCGGTGGTCGTTGCAATTGGACTGTACACCTGCAGAGTAAGAATCAGTCACTGCTCAAACAAGTACAAACAGCAAAATGTTGATCATCACGTCCAGCCATAACTGTGCAAATGAACAGACAACAATATATAGATATAACTTTTAGCAGCAGAGACATAACTTGTACAAATAGGACTACAATGATCATCATTTACCTGCAACATATTACGTGCCAACTTAAGCATGTGGCAAGCATCCATCATTACAAATACTTTCTCACCAGTCACCGGATGCGGGAAACTAGTTTTAAGCGGTTCTCGTGGATTTCCCTTCAGCTCACACCCAAGTTGGTTGCACATGCTGATGTTGGAGTCATGCCCATGCATTGTTACACATACCACCCGAATGCCCCATGCATGCAGCCCCTCCAAAGCATGACTCAGAAGGACTCTTTGTGTTTCTGGTGACAGAGACTTCGTCAGGTAGTATGCAATGGGAGCCTTCCAATGTCCTTGTAGGCCAACCACCATGAACACAAGAGCCTCAGTAGCAACATCAGTCTAACTGTTTCCATCACCCATGTCTACAAAACCAGACATTGACTGGTTATGTGGATTATATTGCACATGTTTTCTGATGGCCATGGTATCCAACATGAGTGCAACACATCCATATTCAGCCTGGCCTTCCTGGCATCTTCTCTCCAGCATATCCAGCATCATCTTGTTCAGGCCAGGCTTGTCATCCACCGAACACAGCCACCTGTAAAAATTGAGAAGTAGCTATTTAACGTATTTTGCATCATTAATTTCCAAAAATTCAATTGGACAACATTAAGACTACCTTTGTAATGTATGTGGATGTGGGAGGGGAAAATGTCGAGTCTCTCTGAGGTATTTGTATGCCTTTGGACCATGTAGATGGAGTGTGAGGGCAAACTCTGTAGTCCTTTGTGTACTCATGGCCCTGCTTTGCCATGAAGTCTATCTGAAGATCTGAAATTTTATGAGCAAAAGTCCCCTTCACATAATAACTAAGGAGTTTAATAAAGAGTGTAAGAATAAGATGTACATGAAGTTCAAAGTGCTAATTTCGTCTTACCTGCGTAGAATTCAAGCCTGTCTTTGAGCTCTTTAATGAGGTTCTTTTCCCTCAAATACCCCAAAAGACTCTTCACTGTGGTCTTTGCCGTCTTTTCTCTGGCTATGGTGTTCATCTTCTCTCGCTCCAGACTTTCCACTCTTGCTAAGGCTTCATTGAGTCTGGTCTTAAGAGAGGTAGGAGAAGCAGGCAAGGCATAGCCATGATCCTAGTAGAAAGAAGGATGAACATGGTTTGAGTGACGTTTCACTTCACACACATCACTTTGACACCACTAGTGTATGGCCCACATTTTTTCTTATAGTCATCACCTGTCAAAGCCACTGCCAGCACCGTGTGTGTGTGTGTGTGTGTGTGTGTGTGTGTGTGTGTGTGTGCGCGCGCGCGCGCCAGGAATGCATGTTCGACATGTCTTCAATTGTGTGTGTATGGGTTTATTTGTGAGTGTGTTTAATATGAGTGGCAGCAAACAAGTGAGATTTTAATATGTCCAGGGCTATTATGATATGATGTTTAAAGTAGAAATACTCACATCATTAGGCTGAGGTTGTGGGTGTGAGGTTGCAGTTTCTGGGGCATCCTGAGAGGCCACGGACAGGCTCTCTTCAGCTCTTCTGGAGGTAGACGTAATCCTGCCCTTATCTGGCTAAAATGAAGAAGCATAATACTTGAAAAGAATATATATATATATATACACACACACACACACACACACACACACACATATATATATATATAGTATACAGGGATAAGTATCTCACCCTGCCCTATGATTGATAATAGAATATTTACATTTATGAATGCTAATAGCCTCATGATGATACACCTACTCTTTGGAGGTGAACCGGGAAGCTGAAGATGGATGGAATAACACCATCTCTGAGTCTGACCTGTCCTATCAAAATCGTCCTGCTTAAAATGCTCACTGCAAAGCATGGATGAATCACTTGCAGTGAATCCTTCCCTCCTCAAAGCCACTTCCCACTTCTTCCTCACATCTTTGTCTTTGGGAAACCTTCAAAATGAAAACGGGAGATTTGGGAGAGTCTACACAAAAACATTTTACATAGGAGGTCAAGCTTTTCTTCCTTCTTCTTCCTATTTTCTTCCTATTTTTTCTATTTTCTTTCTTCCTATTTTTTCCTATTTCCTATTATTCCTATTTTCCTATTTACTTCTTCTTCCTATTTTCTTCCTTCAAATTTCTCAGAACCTTTCTTCAACAAAACTCCTATTTTTAATGCGTATCTGTTGATAATGAACCAAAGCTGCTGAAATTGTGAGCAAGCTTGTTTGCAAACTATTCTACAGTAAGATGTTCTGTAGTCTGTATTTTTAAGTAAGTGGGGTGGGTATGAGACATGAGAGGTATCTTACTTTTGTTAGGGTGAAAGAATTACATGTGAATAATACAGTCTGTGCCACGTAAGTAAAATTTGCTGGTCAAAGTTATACCAGTATTTGTTTTATTTCTACAATAGCATTCTTGTGTAATCTAAGTAAGTGTTATGGAATATATGATTTATAAAGTCTCAGTTAGCCTTCATAGCACTAAACATAGCCTAGCTAACGTTAGCTGGCTACGATTTCGCTGGTGGACATAAATACAGTACAGTAATATTCNGAATATATGATTTATAAAGTCTCAGTTAGCCTTCATAGCACTAAACATAGCCTAGCTAACGTTAGCTGGCTACGATTTCGCTGGTGGACATAAATACAGTACAGTAATATTCTATTCACAAAATAAAACCAATAATAAAGTTCAGTCTTACTTGTGAAAAGTAATCCCCTGAGCCCTGTTTTCAATAGTCTGCCGATTTTAACAGGAATACACCGCACGGTACTCAGGCATCTTGTATCTTCTGCTGCTTTGGAAGGATGACCGGTTCAAGATGGCGGCCGCATTTCTTGCACCCCAGCAGCCAATGCTGCGTCTACTCTTTATTATGTCTATGGGTAAGACATTCCAAAGGGACCAACTCAAATATAACTTTGCACCAACCATTGACAGAAGGGCCTCTATCACTAGTCCACTGTAATGATATATTTTTTCTAGCAGCAAATGTAAGAATGATATACAACCTTTTGCTGGCTACATTGGTTACATTCCTAGTTGGGAGACCTAAAATCAAAGACAATGGGTCCATTTCTAAATCTTCACCAAATATTTTTTCCATTTCACATAAAATATTAGACCAATACTTCTGTAGTTTTTGACATGTCCACAGGCAATGAGTTAAGGTACCTATTTCGGTTTTACATTTGAGACACAAAGGAGAAAGTGAGGGGTCAAAAGAATGTCTGTGATTCGGGAATATGTATTCTATGTATAATTTTAAACTGGACTGCTTTCATCCGGGTACAGGTAGATATCTTTTTGGCATGATTCCAAATATTCTCCCATGTGCCTTCATCAATAGTCACTGATAATTCTTTCTCCCACACACCCTTAATCCTCTGTATTTGAAGGAGACACCAAGAACTTTTTAACATACAGTAATAGAGCATCTCAAAATCCTGCCGTGACCCGGATTTGAACCGGGGTTGCTGCGGCCACAACGCAGAGTACTAACCACTATACGATCACGGCGAGCTGCTGCTAAGCGTGTTTGCAGTGAATAAACACCTGCTGCAGAGCAGAGTGACGTGTCAGAGAAGGCCTTTGTTACTGGAGGCTATTACTGGGTTTTTATGTTATGTTCTTAGAGAATATAATCTCCATCTCAGTGTTCAGAACTTGATTCATCTTGGAAGATATTTTCCAACATACAGCAAGAACGTATCTTCTGAATAATCCTATTAGGATGGTTGCAGCCTAAGGTAAGAGTCTTAACTGTAACACATTTATATTTAACTTATAACCACATTTTATGACCCCCCCCCCCCCCCCGTAAATCAAAAAGAAAATATTTTCCTGTAATTTCCCATTTCTCTGCAGCAAACTACTTGAAGTTTTGTAAAAAACAAGAAATTGGCATGGCTGCAGACCAGATCAAAAAAAATCTTTTTGACAACTATAAAATGGTTTTGATGTGTAGTTAGTGATAAGCTATTTCAGTCAGAATGGTTGAAATTAAAAAATATTTTCCAGGTGTGTGTCAGTGTGTAATCTACTCACAGACACTGAAATCCTTATGGGAAAATATGCAATTTTGTAAACTCATAAAAAGCCATAAAACCAGTATTTTTTATTCCTTGGCCATGGCAGGATAAAATCAGGGTTAGGCCTCAAATTTTATGCTTTTACTCACATTTAGCTGATTTTTTTGTATTTCATATAGTTTCCCACTGAGGAACAGCCATGCCTCTGTCATGCCGAGACCCACACCATCATGTCATACCTCCCGAAAAAGAGGAAGAATGTGCTCCTGTTTTCCACCAAGCACCACATACGAGCCTCCTAGGGGGGTCCGGGGGCATGCGTCCGAACCCACTCAGGTACTAAAGAACCAATCCTAACAATAAGAAAAACTAAGATACAACAATTAGAATTAGAAACAAAGATTTATTTTTTTAAAGATTTTTTTTTGGGCTTTTGCCTTTAATGAACAGGAAAGAGTGAAATGGGGTGACAGAGAGAGCAGGGGGGTGACACGCAGCAAATGGTTGCAAGCCGGAGTCAAGCCTGTGACCGCTGCAGCGTGGCATCACCTCTGTACATGGGGCGCCAGCACTATCCACTATGCTACCGACGCCCCAGAAGCAAAGATTTATTTAACAAAGATTTATTTGTCAACAGGAACAGGAGCCAGAGTTCACTGATGATTCTGGACGATTCTGCCCCTCTCTGAAGCAGACCTGAAACCACAAAGACAAAGACTTGTACACCAGCTGAACAGCTGCCTATCATCTGGTCTGGTGTGCATATCTGTTTATTACTGTAATGTAAGTTGTGAAACATGAATATTCAAATATTGTACTTACGACTTGTGCTTTTTGGCTTTCTGTGCCAATATTTCCAGTGTTTTTTTCTGCTTTTTGATGATCTATGATAATCATAGATCATGAAAGTCTTGGCCTGCACTAAGTGGAAAAAGAAATACTCCTACACACCCCATAGTATTTTATTTATTTAGTGATAACACCTAGCACTGGCTACTAACCAACACTGACCTCTGCATTGGCTACTCTTTCAAACAGGGGCACTGGCACCTTCACTGCTTCCCTTATCTGCACAGGGCTGTGACGGCTGAGTAGATGTCCCCTGTTGTGACAGGCCCTGAGTTGCTGATGTGACACTACATGTGGTCAGAATAGTCACTACCTTCTGTCTGTGTGTTTACATTTTACAGTGCGCCAAAAGGGCATGAGAGCCCTTACAAGAGTAGTTTATTACTTTGCAGCAGAGACTGCATCTGGCATGACATGGTTGGTCGATTTTCTTGAAAAAATGAGACAGGGGAAACACATATTCCTTTCCCTTAATATCAGTCTTTGAATCTAGCTTCAGCCAGGACCAGCTCCACTTACACCTGACTCCTGACTCCAGCTGAGCTACTGTCAGGGCATCCTCCTCCCCAAACTCCCTCATTCTGAAAAATTGAAGTGAGAATGGAAAGTTAGCTAGCTCTGCAACTTGGACTGGTGAAATGTGATGCTAGCTAATGTAGCCTAAATAGCCAAAGCATAGCACATTTCATATGCAATGGCGACTCAAAAGTGCTTTACGTTGCAATAAAAGTCATATTATAAAACAGTAAGTGTATAAAAGGCATTTAAATAGAGAGGCATATGAGTGGCTCTTCTCCATTAGACTACTTTGTCGTGCAGGCAACACGGCACGAGCCACAGCTTCAATCACTGCAGCCCTCAGCATCAAGTCAACGTTTATCGAAAAATGAACCGCAATTCTCTGATCTTTGACACCTCCATCGCACGTGACAGTGACTACTGTAACTTACACTACACCATTTGTGGAACTTGATTAGCTACAATAATGGATTCATTCCTGCGGCATCCCACAACGCTGCAGTGAAGCTGTGCTAACTACTACAACTAGCTAATGCTACTATCTTTACTATGACAAATGTTAATACATTAGCACCAACATCGTTTAGCTAGTTAACAGATACCATGGCAAGCTAAAACAAACCAAATGTTGACAAGGTAATGGTATCATGCACAATTAGGCCTACTAAAAGAGAAAATATTGCTTACCGTAAAGCGAGTGTTCTCCACTTTCCACTTTCGTTAGTTTTAAATCACTAATGTCACATAACATTAGCCCAAAAAAAAGGTATCTCCAGTGACACAGACCGCACGTGCAGGTCGCGTCGTGCACAAGCTGCACTAGTCTGGAAAGCAGGAGACTTGTTCTCGCGCCTCAGAAAAAAAAAACTTGCACGTCATGTGATTGGCACAAGGTGAGTAGGTTTGCCTGATTGCCTCGCAGTCAGATTGAGATATTTTGATGAGGACGGAAGACCAGCATGTACACTTATTATTACATACACACACACACACACACACACACACAATAGCACATGGGTTTGACCTACAGATGTGGCCGGAGAACAACCAGGTGGCCACTCTGTCTCTTCTTCAATGTGATGGATGTCAGCGCCTACAAAGCGTACGTCCTGTGGACCCTGGTCAATCCCCAGTGGAATGTTGGGAAGACCTGGCGTCGCAGGATATTCTTACATGAGTCAGTGAGGCACGAGCACCAGCAGCAAGCACAAGCGTCCCAACCCAGAAATCCAGCAATGGCAGACAGGGGGCCTTTGCTCAGTCTACCACAAGAGAGTGTCAATCCACTGTGCCGTCTGCAAGAAGCACGTTTCCAGGGAGCACTGGGCTCCAGTGTGCACACCATGCACTGACGCACGTTAGACGCACACACACACACACACACACACACACACACACACACACACACACACACACACACACACACACACACACACACACACACACGACTTTCCCTTTTCAATTCAATTCAATTATTTGTTCTGTTGTAAACACACACACACACACACACAGACCCAGACACAGACACACACCACATTCCCTTTTCAATTCAATTCAATTATTAGTTCTGTTGTTTGATATCTGTTTTGATGGATGTTCTAATAAATGCTGTTATTTTGCAAGATTTGGTGAGTGGTGTCAGAGGTGACAGAATGAGGCAATTTTGTAATTCTCTTTATTTTACAAAATTTCATGAAGTTTGCTGCAGAGAAATGGGAAATTACAGGGAAAATCTTTTTTTTTCACTTTGTTTCACATGGGAGGTAAAAAAAAAAAGTGGTTATAATGGAAGTCTATGGTACCAGTCTTGTAGCTAACAAGGCCAATGTAACTTTTTTGTTCAATGTCACATTACATTTTTCAAAAAAAGTAGTTAGTGGTATATGATCAAAACTGGCACCTGAAGGGTTAATTATTAATGTGATTCATTAAATCATGATATAAATCAATCAAGAACCCCTTCATAAAGAAACTGGGAAAAAAAGTTTGGAAAAATATTAATCTTTAATAAATTTATTCCAGTTTAAAGGTCAAACTACAAATCTTGTAGATAATAAGGCGAACATAACTTTTTTGGACAAACTGACATGATACAAAAAGTAACAATACACCAAAATCAATCATCTCACGTATTATCATGATGGGTAAGCCAGTGATACTGATAATAAAGAAAGTCAAAAAAACCGTTGTTCACTTTGTGAAAGTGTTTTTGTAAAGTCAAACTGTAACACCAAGAACTTTTTAACATACAGAAACAGAGCATCTCAAAATCCTGATGTGACCCGGATTCGAACCGGGGTTGCTGCGGCCACAACGCAGAGTACTAACCACTATACGATCACGGCGGCCACAACGCAGAGTACTAACCACTATACGATCACGGCGAGCTGCTGCTAAGCATGTTTGCAGTGAATAAACACCTGCTGCAGAGCAGCGTGACGTGTCAGAGAAGGCCTTTGTTACTGGAGGCTATTACTAGGTTTTTATGTTATGTTCTTAGAGGATATAATCTCCATCTCAGTGTTCAGATCTTAATTCATCTTGGAAGATATTTTCCAACATACAGCAATAACATATCTTATGAGTGGATTTGCAAAGTCACCCCACTAATAAANGTCAGAGAAGCCTTTGTTACTGGAGGCTATTACTAGGTTTTTATGTTATGTTCTTAGAGGATATAATCTCCATCTCAGTGTTCAGATCTTTATTTATCTTGGAAGATATTTTCCAACATACAGCAA
>NC_065515.1:37351828-37357661 GCF_006386435.1 Epinephelus moara | reverse complement strand
AGCAGCGTGACGTGTCAGAGAAGGCCTTTGTTACTGGAGGCTATTACTGGGTTTTTATGTTATGTTCTTAGAGGATATAATCTCCATCTCAGTGTTCAGATCTTAATTCATCTTGGAAGATATTTTCCAACATACAGCAAGAACGTATCTTCTGAATAATCCTATTAGGATGGTTGCAGCCTAAGGTAAGAGTCTTAACTGTAACACACCTTAAACTTAAAGATAATCGAAACACAAAAATATCTAAATAGGCTTTGCATGTTGTTAAAAAAACCCCAAAGTTTATATAGTTACAGTCTATCAGCAATTATTCCATTAACAGTGCTGATCAAAGTTGCACTGGGTGGTAGCCTAATACAGATGGTAGGCTAATTGGTGTTTTTAGTTTTCGTGTACTGTTATAACGGATATTATCAGCTGGTGTGATTTTTTTTCACCAAAGTGAGTAGCACAGCATCACTGTGTGCTTCACTTACCTACATTAATCTCATTATTCCTTGTTGGACATGATTTTGCAAAGCCTACAACTCAACAGGGCTGCCTGTCTGTTCTTTAGCAGGTGAGTAAAGCAACCATGTCCATGTTCACTCTTAAAGAGCAAATTGCAAGTTAAAGTTTTTACAAATGTTATACTTAACCTTGTGTGAAAATGACCATGTGAAAAATTAATGCAGGATTTAATATGTTTTACAAGACATAAGGGCAAGTATTCAGAGGAAAGAGTGGCCGTTCTGAGCAAAGCTCCTTACACACGCTTTTTTTCAAACATCGCGTCATATTACGTAACGGGAGGGAGTCGGTCTCCTCAACTCTGCCTCAGATAAGTGCGCAGTAGTAGGTGGTAGTGAGTCTGAGTGGTCATGGTATAGTGATTTGGTCTGTTTTCAGTAGTTTAATTCTGCATTTATTTATCATCATCATGGTAAATTATTGTGTTTGTGCTGGCTGCACAAACTCCAACCTGTCAGGACATCGGGTCCACCGTTTTCCTAACAGGAAAAGGAACAGTGCTATCTTTCATGCCTGGGTATGTTTTGTGCAGGGCATTCATGAACATGACACTCCTGCATTTCGCTGCTGTGCTCAACCACCTCTGGAGGGAGAAGCAAGGAACAAGGAGTGGCTGGAACCAGTTACAACATACCGTGTACAGTATGTGGCTGAAAATGTTTAGTGATAAATCTTCAATGTGCTTGGTTTATTTTGGTTCTATCAATGCATAACCCAGAGGATGCTGAGAACTGCTTGTGTTGTTATTTTATAAAAGAGAATATCTGTTTTTTCAGCCCAACAGCTTTTTTCAAGATAAAGAGTAAAAAATTATGAACAAGATGTTATACAATTCACACCTGACTGTGATCATACATTCATGCCTAATCATCAGAACAAAATATGTGTTTATACAGGATCAGCTGGAGCAGTTAAACTGGAGAGTGAAGCTACTAGAACAGCTCTGGTGAAGGATATTCGACAGTTGTCCCCACAGCATCAGATCTTTTGTCTGGAGGTGTTTCACTCCCTCATCCTGCACTTTTCGCCAAAGCACACTGGGTTCTCCTTCCTTGGGATATAGAGCAGGTAAATATGTAATGATCAAAGAATAAGTATGGCTAAAACTAATGCAGTCTAACACAGCAGCACAATAGGGTAATGAGTGTTCTCACCTCAAGAACTTCACATGGTCTCTCCAACTACTTCACTCAGTGGCGCACACACACAGAGCACTAAGCTCCGCCCATGGTGAAACAGAGAAGACGAGAGAAACTCAGTGCGACCAAATTGCAGATTGCAAATTGCAGATGCTCACACTGATCTGAAATGAAACAAGTTCACATAAATTAGGTAAATAACAAAACAGGCCCTACTTCTGGGTTTATTCACATGTGTACAACTTGTGATGGGCACATTCTACTTTTTCTACAGGCTTCTCTTGGCAGCTCTGCATTTCAACAGCAATGGCAGCAGAGAAGTTGCTTGAACCAGTGATGGTGAGGTATGTTATGCGGTTCGCTACCCAAGGTTCTGCAAAGGTGGCTGGGTAGTCCTACCTGTCAAGGAGAAGCCATCATACGGTTAGCAGTTTCAGTCAGTCCAACTAAATATTATTTATTATGTGAGTCAGTCCGAGTCAACAGTAATAACAATGACTGCAATGTTAACATTTGTTTCCTTCCTCTAGCAAATGCATCAGCCCTCATGGAATCTCTGAGAGTGGGATACTCCAGGTCACCACAGGCTCTCCGAGAGTACAGTGCTGTCTTGTCTTCAACTACACTTGCCCCCCTTTCCAGATCCTTCCAGAAGATCAACAAGGATGAGGCAGTTGGCCTGTATCTTGCACAGCATTCACGATTTAACACAGGACATTAGTGTGAAACTAGCACAGGTGTTATGGTTTGAATGACTCATTCTTGGTTTTGTTTTCAAGTTTTCTCAGTGTTGCAAGAAAGCATTTTTGAGCTTTTTTTACTGTTTATTTATGCTTATTATACTCAAATACACATATCTCGTGTATTTTGATGTAGATCCAAATGCATTGGAATTGCAATTAAAACATTTTCTATAAATGAAATATCTAATTGAGAACTGAGACGGCTTTAGTTGGAAGTATGCACTCTAATGAGTGCTTTTTAAATGGGTCAGTTGGCATATTTTTCTTTCAATGATATACATTTGGTACATACAAAAGTTCAAATTTTGAGTTTTGGTTGTTTTACATAATGTGCCTTATTTTCTTATCTGCAATTCATGAACAAATGAATACATTAATATAAATACATTAGTAGTCTATCTATCTATCTATCTATCTATCTATCTATCTATCTATCTATCTATCTATCTATCTCTGTAGCCTAGATAGATATATGACATGTTTGTTATTCACCTTAGGCTGCTGTGCATGCAGGCCAAATTATTAATTTTTTTTTTTTTTTTTTAAAGATATTTTTTAGGGCATTTTTTGCCTTTAATTGATAGGATAGTGAAGTGTGAACGGGGGAGAGAGAAAGGGAGAGACATGCAACAAAGGGCCACAGGCTGGAGTCAAACCCGGGCTGCTGCGGCAACAGCCTTGTACATGGGGCGCCTGCTCTACCACTAAGCCACCGACACCCCGGCCAAATCATTAATGCAGATCTGTTTGATATATGATCTAAATTTCATAAAAAGTTTTTATACAGTAAGACACTGTGATTGTGATTTTTTTTATTGATTGTCACCCAAATGAGGCCATTCAAAGCCTTTGTATATTCCTTCTTCCTCTGGAAACTGTCTTCTGAGAGGTAAGGGCTTTCCTATGTGCCTGCCCAGAATGCCATAGGCCTAGTGGACAACCTGCCTGTAAGCTGTATAGCGGTATTGCCTGGGGATAGGGACACAATATCCATATTGATGTCTTAATATTAATGTCATCAGAAAGTGTAATACAGGTAGTGATGACCTAAATATGGGCAACTTGTAATAGAGAAATACAATTATTCAGATTGTTTTAGTATTGTCTCCAATTTGCTATTCGTCTACATACAGATACTTAGCTGTACTGTTTACGATTATTATTCTATTTCAAAAAGGTCAAGTCAATTTCACATAAAAGGTCAAGTATAAGATTTAAAAGCAATGACTTATAGGTTTAGAAATCTGCTGAACACTCAGCATCAATATCTACTTCATTATCTTGGTCCACAAGGCTTTTATTCTAATTGTATAGAAAATCAGACAATTGAATGAATTCAACAGAGTAATAGATTATTTTTGCCCTAAACATACTCATGTCTGCTGGCCTGGAGAGGGCCATGCTCTTGCCTGAAGCTCATGCAGGCTATCTAGAGCACAAATGGATTCAGACAGCTTGCTTCAAATCCTGGGTGCAGTGTCAGGCATGATATATCTGGTCTGGGGGTGAGACTCTCCACCAGGGCCCAGAAGGGGTCCACCTCCCTGCAGCACATGCTCTCTTCAGCTGAGGCCATTGACTGACATTTCCCACACAAGCACCTATCAAACAAGGCGTTTATCAGGAAGCTGTTTATCTCTCTACCCCTTCTCTCTCTCTCCTTCTCTCTCTCTCCTGCGGTAACGGTAAAGCACTATACAAAGTAGCATGGAGTTGCATTATGCAGTGCGAAATACGACTGATAAAAGCTCATAGGTTTCTGTTATGGGTAAGTATCAATACTCCTGCCGGTATTAGACGATCATTACTAGTTATAGCCTGATACGTGATAGCAAACTTTACAATATTGTGATGTGAACACAGTGTTAGATAACGCTTGCTAACGTTCATAGATATAT
The DNA here is from genome assembly GCF_006386435.1 of Epinephelus moara. Taxonomy (NCBI): domain Eukaryota; kingdom Metazoa; phylum Chordata; class Actinopteri; order Perciformes; family Serranidae; genus Epinephelus; species Epinephelus moara. The sequence continues at coordinate 37,353,371 of NC_065515.1, read as the reverse complement.
GCTATATCTACAAGCTAACGTCGGTCACTGACCAAGACACCTGCCCAGTCCTCCACTGGTTCTCCTCGCACCACAACTGAATCTCTCTCCTCTGACCGTTATTTCTCCTGACCCTGGTCTGTTCCTGGTCTCTTTGACACCTAAGATTATTATAAGGCTGTGGTCCGTCATCTTCATATGAATACACATTCACAACCTCTTCAGTGTCACAACTAGCATTAATATCCATTATTTTCCTATTGTTCAAATTGACCGCACTCCCTCCCATCACGTCACTTCCTGTTTAGCTTTTTATGATGCGGAAGTAAAATTCTCTCACAAAAACGACTCCAGAGGTCGCTGTAGTGTACATATATATAATATATATATATATATATGCATATTTCAATGAAAATTCAGTTCCTACATCATTTTCCTACACATTGATTCACTGGGGTCTCCAACCTGCAATCTGCTCTTTAACTGGATTTTGACGACCCCATTTTCTTCACATCCACAGACTGCGGTGTCTTCTTATCACCTATTAAATTAAGTATTTGGTATTTCAAATGAAGCAGCATGTTTAGAACAACTTTATAGTGTTGTTTACCATACATTACAGCTGTTTTAATTATCTTAAAAATACCAAATTCGAAAAGGCTAATGTGGTCGAGTTGATGACTAGCTTAAATGTGAAACTAACATTAAGCCAGTTAACTACCGTCAAACTAGATAGCTAAAGGCAACATTAACATTTTTAGTACAGTGTGGTGGGGTGACTTTTGTTTTCTTTGTAATGGCCATTAAACCAGTAAACCAGTGAAGACTGCATTAGAGGGGAATTAGCTAACGTTGGCTACAGTAGCTAAGATGTTAGCTAAACTAGCTACCGGCCATTAGGGAGGTAGATGACCTTGTGGCGAATGGCCACCACCTCCTCAGTAACTCGGAGGACGATGCGGTGAACAGTGGAGCGAGGCATCCCAAACACCGTTGAGACCACCCTGTATGATGCCCCACTCGCCAGCCAGAAGAGAAAGACCAAGGTCTCTATTGTGGCACCCCACCCATGTCATCTTTCCTGGCGGAGAAGGTCCAGCAGCACCTCCAGGGACTCTCTGCTCATCCTGAAATCGCCTTGTGTCATGTCGTCTCGTCTCATCGCCCTCCGCTTATCCGGGTCCAGGTCGAGGGGGCAGCAGCCTCAGCAAAGAAGCCCAGACAGTCCTCTCCCCAGCCACCTCCGTCAGCTCTTCCGAGGGAACCCCGAGGCGTTCCCAGGCCAGCCGGGCGATGTAATCCCTCCAGCGTGTCCTGGGGCGGCCCCGAGGTCTCCTCCCGGTTGGACATGCCCGAAATACCTCCCATGGGAGGCGTACGGGAGGCATCCTTACCAGATGCCCGAACCACCTCAACTGGCTCCTCTCGATGTGGAGGAGCAGCAGCTCTACTCCGAGTCCCTCCCGGATGTCCGAGCTCCTCACCCTATCTCTAAGGCTGAGCCCAGCCACCCTGCGGAGGAAACTCATTTCGGCCGCTTGTACTCGCGATCTCGTTCTTTCGG
>NC_065515.1:37350467-37351569 GCF_006386435.1 Epinephelus moara | reverse complement strand
GGTACAGGGACTGGATGGCCCTTAGCAAAGGGCCACCAACCCCATACTCCTGGAGCACCCCCCACAGGATGCCCCTGGGGACACGGTCGTAAGCCTTCTCCAAATCCACAAAACACATGTGGACTGGTTGGGCAAACTCCCATGCCCCCTCCAGCACCCTGGCGAGGGTAAAGAGCTAGTCCACGGTTCCGCGTCCGGGACGAAAACCACATTGCTTCTCCTCAATCCGAGGTTCAACTATCGACCGGACCCTCTTCTCCAGCACCCTGGCGTAGACCTTACCGGGTAGGCTGAGGAGTGTGATCCCCCTTTAGTTGGAACACACCCTCTGGACCACCACCCCGGTCTGCCACTCCAGAGGCACTGCCCCCGATGTCCACGCAATGTTGCAGAGGCGTGTCAGCCAGGACAGCCCTACAACATCCAGAGCCTTGAGATATCCAGGGTGAATCTCGTCCACCCCCGGGGCCCCGCCGCGGCGCAGTTCCTTCACTACCTCGGCGACTTCTGCCCTGAAAGTGGACGACCCGCCCCCGAGACCCCCGGCTCTGTTTCCTCACTGGAATACGTGTTGGTGGGATTGAGGAGCTCCTCAAAGTATTCCTTCCACCGCCCGACAATGTCCCCAGTTGACGTCAGCAGCTCCCCGCCCCCACTGTAAACAGTGTGAGCAAGTTGCCACCTCCCCCCTTGAGGCGCCGGACGGTTTGCCAGAACCTCTTTGGAGCCGATCGATAGTCTTTCTCCATGGCCTCACCGAACTCCTCCCACGCCCGAGTTTTTGCCTCCGCGACTGCCGCTGCTGCGCTCTGCTTGGCCCGCCGGTACCCGTCAGCTGCTTCTGGAGACCCACAGACCAACCATGCCCTGTAGGCCTCCTTCTTCAGCCTGACGCGACTGGCCCTCGCGGCCTTGCAGCCACAGCACGCAACAGCCGCCTCGACAATGGCAGAGCGGAACAAGGCCCATTCGGACTCAATGTCCCCCTCCGCCCTCGGGACGCGGTCGAAGCTCTCCCGGAGGTGGGAGTTGAAGATCATCTTGACAGGTTCTTCCGCCAGGCGTTCCCAGCAGACCCTCACTACTCGTTTGGGCCTGCCAG
>NC_065515.1:37343855-37350396 GCF_006386435.1 Epinephelus moara | reverse complement strand
CAGAACAATGGAGTCCCCGGTCGGGGCACTGTCCAGCACCCATCCCAGGGACTCCAAAAAGGGCGGGTACTCTGAACTGCTGTTCGGCGCATAAGCGCAGACAACAGTCAGGACCCGTTCCCCGACCCGAAGGCGCAGGGACGCAACCCTTTCGTCCACTGGGGTGAACCCCACCGTACAGGCAGAGAGTCTGGGGGCTATCAGAAAGCCCACCCTTGTGTCATCTTGATTGAAAAAATTCTGCAGCACCGGTACAGCCAGGTTTACCCTGCAGTACAAGGGCCTGGTCTGGATGGGGAAAGGAGGCTAAGAACAGGAGTACATAAATGATCAAAGCAACAATAGCTATTTAATTTTAGTTAATAAGACAAATCTAGTTAATGCTATAGGTTAGATAAATAATGCTATATCTGTCCATCTATCCACTTTGGCCTCTCGATATGGTTTTGATGTTTAATGACAAAACATTTTAATATTGAAATTAAGTCAGGGCTATTTACAGGGTTCGTACACATTTTACTAGGTCCAGTTCAAGCACTTTATAAGCCTTGTCAAGCATTTAAACTAAAATTCAAGCACTTTTCAGACCGTGAAAACACAGCATTAAATTTACAGCATTTTCAAAGATTTTAAGCACCTGTATAAACCCTGTATCAAGTCTAATGGTTAAATGGCATTAACCATATATGCTAATCTATGGTTTATATGGCTAGCGTTTGTCACTTAACGGTATTGTTTATTAATGGGTATATTAATTACCATGAACTTTGCTAGCTATATGAACATTAATGTGGGTTAAAATAACAGGTTTACCTCCCCACTGCTCTCTCCCAGCTAGAGATAAATGAGCCGCTGGTGTCGCCGGAGCTGCCTCTCCTCTTCCTCGATCAAAAAGTAAATAAAAAAACAAAACAAAATGACAAGTTCTAGCTCCATTTTAGTTGCCGGTTTGTCACTGCTGTCTGTTCTGTTTTGTTTTTGTGTATTTCCCGGGCTTGGGCGACAGAAATCATGTCGTGGTGACGCAACTAGGAAATCATCCGTAGGCTAGACCATCCTTGAGTAGCATAGGCCGCGTCCTTCGAAGGATGCAGACCCTGAATTGGGACTCAGCTAGTAAAATGCTACAACTCCTCCAGACCTGAGCCAAGACCCCGCATCTTGCTTGCTGCTGTAGTAGATTGCTCAGCTGTTAATGTAGCAGTGCAGTGTGTGTATAGTTTAGGCTGTTTGTTGGTGTATTAAGGTTACAGCTCAAGCCAAAATATATTAATATATATTTAAGAGTTGGTCCATGTGCTGCTAAATTGAAATAATGTGGTGCAGAGTTTATAATTAGCTAATTTATGTCTACATTCACTCTTATTCTGTTGCTTTATTGTGGTTATTTGGACACTGTAACAACAAGTTTCTTCTCAACCTGGGGTGAAAGTGTTTTTGTAAAGTCAAACTTTAATACCAAGAACGTTTTGACATACAGAAAAAATCCTGCCGTGACCCGGATTCGAACCGGGGTTGCTGCGGCCACAACGCAGAGTACTAACCACTATACGATCACGGCAACCTGCTGCAAAGCGTGTTTGCAGTGAATAAACACCTGCTGCATAGCAGCGTGACGTGTCAGAGAAGGCCTTTGTTACTGGAGGCTATTACTGGGTTTTTATGTTATGTTCTTAGAGGATATAATCTCCATCTCAGTGTTCAGATCTTAATTCATCTTGGAAGATATTTTCCAACATACAGCAAGAACGTATCTTCTGAATAATCCTATTAGGATGGTCGCAGCCTAAGGTAAGAGTCTTAACTGTAACACACTGTAAACTTAAAGATAATCGAAACACAAAAATGTCTAAATAGGCTTTGCATGTTGTAAAAAACAAAAAACAAAGTTTATATAGTTACAGTCTATCAGCAATTATTTCAGTGGTGATCAAAGTTGCACTGGGTGGTAGCCTAATATAGATGGTAGGCTAATTAGTGCTTTTAGTTTTTGTGTACTGTTATAACGGATATTATCAGCTGGTGTGATCTTTTTTCACCAAAGTGAGTAGCACAGCATCACTGTGTGCTACACGTACCTACATTAATCTCACCATTCCTTGTTGGACATGATTTTGCAAAGCCTACAACTCAACAGGGCTGCCTGTCTGTTCTTTAGCAGGTGAGTAAAGCAACCATGTCCATGTTCACTCTTAACGGGATTTTGATGACCCCATTTTCTTCACTTTCTTCATAAGTGTCTTCTTATCACCTATAATTAAGTATTTGGCATTTCAAATGAAGCAGGATGTTTAGAACAACTTTATAGTGTTGTTTACCACAGCTGTTTTAATTATCTTAAAATACCAACTTCGAAAAGGCTAATGTGGTCGAGTTGATGACTAGCTTAAATGTGAAACCAACATTAAGCCAGCTGGGTGATTCTCTGAATTCGGTGCACTTTGTGTCCCACAGGTTTACCTCAAAGATTTTCATATGTAAACCACAAAATGCATTTTAAAGCAAGAACAGGAAAGATCTATGTGTCTTTGCATTATAACACGCAAACATACTTTTAAAAATTATGTTTTGAAAAATTTCATGGGTTGCTGAGGAGTAGAGGTCAGCCAAATGTGCATGTCCCCACTGACCAAAGTTGCTTTTTCATTGAATATAAAACAAATAAAAATAGCCAGTAACCCCAAGTTTTGTCTGCTAATATAATCATTTGCCCATCTACTTTAACCTAAATAAAAGAAATCTGAGAAAAATACATGAATTATTTATATTGTTGAATCATTGTTACGGGGTTGAAGGCTGAACTGTTCTTAAGCCATTCAACCAGCCAGCCCCTTTTCTCTAAATGTTATTTCATATTCATTCTTTTCAGATATCGGATGGCTAAATCAAATGCAGAGAGGCAAAGAGAGTACAGGGCGAGAAGAAATGCAGATTCACAGAAAAGGGAAGAATACCCCAGGAAAGCAGTGGAAAAGAGATACAGAAGCAGGGAAAAAGAAATCCATCAATGACCTGAGTAAGAGAGCTCAAAGACATAAGCAGAAGGAGTGGCGGAAGGCTAAAGAAAGACAGAAAAGGAAAGCTGAAACTGACAACAGTGGGCCTATCTCTCTCACCCCTCCACATAGTCCTGACAGTGAGATTCAAGATGCAGTGCAAGCCAGACCAGAGTCCTCACGGTGAGGGAAATATGTGGCTAGAGATAGTGCTGGGATTTAATTATGATAGCTTGTTTAAAAAACACTGCAATATACACTGCTTTATACATGATTAATGATTAATCTGATTATTCTAGTAGCTCCTAAGAAATGCACATTTGGAAGGGAGCCATGGTTTACTGTTTTTAGTAGTGAATTCAGACCCCCCCTTCCACCCACACACACACACACACACACACACACACACACACTCACAAACAAACACATACAAAGCCATGGTGGTCAATAGACCTTTTACACACTAACCGGAAATACGTAGACGGTGGGTAACGTGACTTCTGGTCACTAGTAAACAAAGATGAATACCGGCAGAGTCTACTTGACAAACTTAGAAGTTCTACCTAAGTTTTCTTTTTCAGATGTCATAAAAAGTGTGGAGGCACATTCAAGCACAAAAGGCAACAAGTTGAACAAGGGTTACAAATTTTTCCACGAGGAATTTGTCCACAGTTATCAAGGTAAGTAGAGAGATATCGGTTGAACTGTTAGCTACAATGACAAATCATTAGTGTGTCTACTATAAGACATAGTTTATGTAAAGTATAAAGTATAAGAGGATATAGCCGACCATACTAAAGCATCATACTCTGTTTTGAGTGAAGCAATATGGCATCAGATTGTTGTGTTGATGGTTGTCAAAGTGAACGTCTTCTACATAGCGACAATAATATTAGCCGAATGCTAATGTAGCTAACATTTTTCCCTTACGTGTGTGTTTGTGTGTGATCATAGTATCAAATGTACTAGATGGGCAGGTTTTTGTGAGGGCTAGATGCTTCAAATCCATGAAGAAGAACGAGGAGCCTCACAAACTACAGGTTTGACCATAGAGAGTGCCAGTTGCCAGTTGGCATAAGCTCCAGGTTCTTATTGCTTCCTACTGTTGTTGCTGCCGTTGCAGTACTTCTGTGCACTTGCTGCAGTTGCAGCTCTTTCTACAGAGTTCTTACACAGCTAGAAGTGTGGAAAAGTTCACACACACTCTTGTTTGTTTGTGTGGCCTTGCTAGCCCCCAGGAGTGCTGCGTTTTATGTTATTTGATTAGAGAGGGACAAAATATATTTTCCAGCAAAAGTCACAGCCTTGACTTAGCTCTTTTTCTTTCATCTCTTTCCATACTTCTATTTCATCTCTCTCTATAGGCTTTTACTTCATGTTACTGTTGACAGTGATGCAATGTTATGATATTATATATAATTATTATCTTTTGTTGTGTGTAGATATCACTGGCCACTGACAGTGGAAGTTTGATGGCTTATTCCTGCAGCTGCGTAGCTGGTAAAGGCTTCTGCAACCACGTAGTAGCCCTCCTTTACCAGACTGCACACTATTCGCAGCTCAGTTTGCCGACTGTTCCACCACCCCTGGCCTGCACAAGTGATTTACAACGCTGGCATAGACCGAGAACACAGGTGGGTGTAAGATAAGTGAAATCAAGAGTAGAATATTTTCATTTAGAGTGTTATTTTCACGATCATGTTGTGTATTTACTTTGTTTTCACATTATTTAAGGACAGGTGTTTAAGTACTGATCCACACACACACAGTCATAGCACATCCTGCAAAAGTGATCACATTTTATTCTAAATTTTAAGGGAATCCATCCTGAACCTGTGAATGACGTGGTGGTGCAAAAGCCAACGACGGTGGGCAAGAGTGGTCTTAGCTCCACATTGTACCAGGCATATTTAGGTGATAATTTATAGTCATTTTAATGTTGCTTTGAAACTATGATGCTGATTTCAATGGTTATGACTTACTATTTGTCAGCCCTCTAATGAAATGTTATATGGCAGCATTTCAGTGCCACAAAACTTTCATAGAACAATTATTATGGTTGGAAAATAGCTTCTATTACAAAGCCATTAAACAGGAGCAGAAAGAGAGTTGTTATTAGAGTACATATAAGTTTAAAGCAGCAGTTGATTAGACAGGCTGCAAATTTGAGTACTTGCCAACAGTAGCACTTGCCTAACTCTCCCTTTTTTTCTTCTTTAGGACCATTTCCTGACCCTGACATGATGGCATCTGGAGCCAAGCTACGCCAGGAGCAACCCCAGCCTCTCATTGCTCTCGTATTAGATGGCATGTCTGAGATAGAGCTCACTCCATCTAAATTTGGGCCTGTCCCACAAGGATCCCCGCTGTCATATCATTGCCCACCTGAAAAGTCCAGTGACCTTATCCTGCACCACTTGGCTCCTGAATTCCCGGGTCTTCCTTTTATGCAGCATACTTTTTCCAAGTTGCACTTTGTTCCAACGTTGCATCAGCTCATGCACCTCCAGTCACTCCAAGTGTCACCACAAATGACCAGTGAAATTGAGAAGGAAACCAGGCAGCAGTCAACATGTCCTGCATGGGCACAGTTACGTCAACCACGGTTAACTGCCAGTCGCTTTCGAGAAGCCTGCTCTTCCTGGGAGGGAAGTGTGGACCCAGAGTCTGCAGCAAAGACCCTCGCTGTCCAAATGATAAGAGGCTCCAAAAAGCAAACTGCTGCAATGAAGCGGGGTCTCCTAATGGAGTCATAGGTCCTGGCAAGTTATGCTGAAGTAATGCGAGTTAATGTGCTCCCTGCTGGATTTGTCATTCACCCAGAAGCACCACATCTCAGGGCAAGTCCAGATGGCAGGGTGTATGATCCTTCAGAGTCACCACCATTTGGACTTGTTGAAGTGAAGAGCACCACTAAACACGATGCTTCGCAGGTTGCTCACCTTAAGAGGGAAAATGGCTCTGTCAGCCTGAGGCGTTCACACCGTTACTACTGGCAGGTTCAGGGACAGTTAGCAGTAACCGGCCTAGCCCTTTCATGCATGGAGGTCACTACAGTGTACGGCTGTTTAAAAGTGTTTTTTCTCTATATATACCAGCAATTTTGGGCACTGCTGCATATAGTCCACTCTAGTGGAAACTATTGCATCATCCCATACAAAACATCCCATTGGCAGGTCATTGCAATGGGAAAAAGTAGTCAGTGAAACCAAGATGGCTGACAGACAGGGAGAAAGACCAGCCACCTCAGCTATTTCGGTTTCTACCTTCTATAAAAAGATGTCATTGCAGGTAAAAAAAATATAATTACATCAAGTAACATCTAAGGTGACATATTATGTAAAGATTTTCCAAGTTTTGATTTTATATTTGGAGGAAATACCGATTAATCATCTGTCCACTCAATTGTACATCATGCATCACAAGCTATGTTTCAACTTCAATGCAATGTCAATTACTACCAATGTTGTTCTTGAAAATAGTTCATATCCTGTAATGTTTTGGCTGTAAATCAACTGCTTTATGTTTTTAGAATGTAATTTGAG
>NC_065515.1:37340824-37343762 GCF_006386435.1 Epinephelus moara | reverse complement strand
AATAAATACCCAAAAAAACACTATTCAATGCAACTATCTGCAATCAGCACATAAATGTATCTCTATATCGACTGTCCCGTCACATCTGATGTCAGATCAAAGGGGATTGGCACCGTTTGGCACCGTTTGGCACGCGTAATGGAAACCGAACCTGATTTGATTAAACAGCTGCAAACTAATGAGTTCATGTCCCTCTCAGCCAACCACAAGCAGCCAAAGCATCAGATAGGGAGTATATATTCAGCATCTGTCATCTTAGAAAAGTCAAAAGAAAAGAAACAGAGTGAGACTGCGAGAGAGATAGGAGGGACGAAGGTGGGATAGAGGAGTAGCTGTGCCAGGGCGCACGGTGTGCCAAACTTACAAAATCTGCCTGGCCACACCCAGTTGGCGAAGCGCAGGTGCGCTGCGCCTCCGCCGCGCCCCGTCTGCGAAACTAGCGCCCTATGTCTTTATTTTGTAACCTTGTTTTACATCCCTAAAGATAAATAAAAACGCTTAGTGAAAAAAAAGACTTAGTCAATCAATAGAGCTCAAATAGAGAGGCCTACAGGGTAGTGGAGGAACCACTATTCCAACATAATACCATATTACAACTGTATAACTAAATTACAACTATACCTACATAACTACCGTGTTATTACATTGATGTTTTTTACAGTACAAAATGCATGAAGTACACTTGAGTGGACAGATAAATATATCTTTATAGAATAAAGATAGAATTTTTTTTTTTTTCAAACCTTGTTTTACATCCCTAAGGATGTATAAAAACACTTAGTAAAAAAAATCCTGACTGAGCTTATCATAATTCATGCATGAGAGGGCTAGAGTGGTGTGACTTTGTCACAGACACACAAATAAGTTTGTCTGTTGAAAGAATTTGGCGAGATGATTCATTCATAATCAAAATGAAGGACAAATTAGACCTTTTCTACTACAACACATACATGAATGTTTACTTGGAATCACACTGAACTGTTTAGGACTCTCAATAGATGTCTGATGTAATTTACTGTGAATAATTTTAATTAATCTTTTGTTTTTACTCATTTTATATTTTACATATTAACTAATTAATTAATTGATTTTCATCTTTGCACAGTATAAAATCAAAATGTTGATGTTTATCGAATCAGTTCATGTTCATCTACCTGTCTACAGCATAACACCTTGCTCATGGCACACAAGGCCCAAAATGATGATGCTCCCACTTACCTACTGACTGTGAAATGTGGTGAATTGATTCAATAAATCAGTTGTTTAATCAGTTGTTGTTGGTTCATTTCGAGGAAAGTAAAGGATTCAAAGTAAGTTGACAATTATAATTTATTATGAGGTAACATAACTGACATGCATAACAGTACTGATCTGGGCACCAATTAATTTATTGACAAAGCATCTTATCGGAAGGTAAAATTTCACACATTCTGATGAAATAATTACAGGTTACTTTGTGTTAGATTTCATTTCTGTTACACTGAACCACAACATTTATATATAAAAATATACAACATGTACATCTTTGAAAAAAAAAAATATGTTCACATTCAAATTTATCATTTGCTGTTGATCCTCTCAGCAACCTATTCACCAATTAATTTATTGACAAATTATCTCATCTGAAGGTTTATTTTCACACATTCTGATTAAATAATTACAGGTAAATACATTTATATTACATTAAGTGTTACTTTCTGTTGGATTATTGCTCATTTCTGTTACACCGAACCACAACATTTATATATAAAAATATACAACATGTACATCTTTGAAAAAATGCTCATAACTACATTCAAATGTATAATTTTTGTTCGTTGCTGGGGCTGTTGATCCTCTCAGCAACTCATTCTTCATAGGACAAAGGTCCTTGAAAATTAACCATAACACAACAGTTGTGCCAGATCTGGTTGACAGTGCCCATCAGAGTGAGTGGTGCAGGTGAGTCCCAGATGTGGTTGGACTTAACTCTGCCTATTACCCTCTCAACTACTATCCTGAGACGGGCGATGGCTCGTGTTTTCTCGGTTTCCTCTCGTAAATTGAGCTGAACGCTTGAAGGGTGGAATGATGAGTTTTGCTCCAACATTAGAAAGTAGATCTTCAATGAGAAAGCCTTTGTCAGCCATCACTTCGTTACCTGGCTCAAGTAAGGGAAGGATTCCACTGATCTATCTCCTTGTCAGAGATGCTTCCAGTGTACAGGGGCGAGACAAACGTTACCAAACCATTGGGAGCGACTCCGATCAGTCCCTTCAAGGTCGTCCTGTTTTTGTAGTGGGAGAACATTTCTGATTGCAATGTTAGTGAAGAGGCAGTCGCCACAGCAATTTCAGTGCAGTCCAGTATCACACGGACATTGGAACAGTGGATCTTAAATTTTGCTGGCATGACAGACTTCACCTTGTCCATGCGCACCCAGAGAGGAAGTGACCCCAGCATCAGGAAGAGATAGTTGGCCCAGGTGATGGTGACTCGACTCACGGTGGCTACACTGACCTCAAACATGTCAGCAATGAGCTGCTCTTTCATCCCAACTGCTACTCGCATAGAGTACATTAGAAACTCATCGATTAATGGCATCCTACGAGAGGGGCTGGGTGTGATATCTGATTGACCTATCCTCTTTGCCTTGCTCCAGTAGGCCAATCGAGAAGCAGATGGTGCAATGGACTCCCAGAAGATCTTAAACACACGTTCAGATGGAAATTTTGTGTAAAATCGTATCTGGTCGTCGGACGCACAATATCGGCTGAAGAGGGCAGGGGATGGTAAGGCTACCTCCTTCAGCTTGGCTTCCAAGTCCTGGATATAACCCACTGCCTCATCACGAACACCTATAGTGATTGAAAAGAAAGACAGAAACTAATTCAGCCCTTCATTCCTACAGTGAGATAATACCTAAGTATTCAGTAGCTGTAATGTCATCTAATAATCT
>NC_065515.1:37330260-37337547 GCF_006386435.1 Epinephelus moara | reverse complement strand
GGGATTCCCTCAAAGGTTGTGTTTTAATATTCATTCGCCGAATTGTTTGCAATAAAGTAATCGAGGATATAATAAATTATTGTGTGTGCCGCGTTGTTACTGTTAACACGGGTTTTCTCCATAACGCATCGTTGTGTCAGTGAAGTGTCAAGCTGATGTTTGTCCTTTTTACCAGCAGATGGCAGTAGGCCTATGGATTTATTTGCTGTCAATGAAAGCTAATGATCCAAACTGAATAATATTGAAGTGGCACAGTAATGACAGATTCAAAATGTAGTGTGTACCAGTTAAAGTTACTAGTATTAAGGTCAGGCTTGTGTTGACCACAACATGCGTAAAGTGCGAACCACAAGCAGTTTGATAACAAATCTTTAACAAATCTTTACTTTTCAATGAACACAAGAAAAAAAACCTCCTGTTTTGTCCTGGCTGGAATTAAAAATGAAACGGTCAGGAGACTCTCGCTGCACTCAGCGTTGCCGGGGAGGTTTGGACCGGTGATTCTCAGGAGCAGCACTTATTGCACGGATGCCCCATCTTCATCCTGCCTGAGCCATGATGACTAGGGATGTGAATCTTTGGGTACCTCACGATTCCATTTTGATTATTGGGGTCACGATTCGATTCAAAATCGATTCTTGATTCAAAACGATTCCCGATTCAAAAATTGATTCTTGATTCAGTACATAGGGGTGTTTAATTTCTACTCCAGTCTGCTGTGCACGAAGAGAGACAGTGTGGAAAATTATGGCATGAAAGCAGAGTAAAGTATGTACAAAATTATGTCATTTTTATATTTGAAAATTGCAAGAATCAAACATACAAAGGCAAACTTAAGACAAAAGGTAACATTTATTCAAGCTTAACTACTCCAAATGATGACACTAACATAAAGGCAGCAATGCAAACAGCTGGAAGAAGATGAGTACAAAAGGAGCACGAAATTATATTTAGATTAAAGCAGATGAAAAACAAAAACAAAAAAGAACAGGAACAAGAACAAGAACTCTAAAATAAACTAGGCTCTAATAACAGAACGGAGCATTCCAATAATTTCATCCATCCCCGTCATGATAGGAAAGGAAAGGATGTGTTCCTGCACTTGAACAGGTGGGTGAATTAATCACCCATTCTGCCACGCAGGCTCTGCACCCCACCATGCTCCGGCAGCAGGGAGCCACCACTGGAGTTGCCATCACATCTGCAAGATTCATGAAAAGTATAGATCAGTTATTATTAACAATTTTAAGTCTTCATCTTCATGGCAGTTTCAAGCTTTTTTCACGTCATTCTTTCAACTGCCAAACAGCTCCAAACAAAGCACCACTCATGGTCCGTAGAAACTGATTCATGAAAACATTGTTAATTCCAAAATAATTGATATTGGATCCACTGTTGAGTATGACATTTGTGTCTATTGCCCCATATGAAACATATCTGTAAAACTAATATGTTGGAAAATGCATGTTTGCACAGGTTTCCTTCCATTATTATGGCCCCTTTCATACACAATTTGTATACTTATCTGAGCATACTATGTTTGTACATGAGAGGGGCCATCATTTTGGAAGAAAACATACAAACACTATATTTAACATAAATGATTATTCAATATTTTTTTTAAAAATCTATCTTTATGTGGGGTGTCCGGCAAAAAACAAACAAAAAAACCCTGTATCTCATGTTTTTTGTTCAAAGAAATTTCATCTGACACATTTCAGATAATGAGGTTTAAAAAATATGCAAGCATTTTCTGTTCGTTTACCCTTAAAGGTGAAAAGTTGTAATTGTGTTATTAAATTATTATTAAATTCAGTGCATTCAGTGCATGATGCTCCTTTGGTATTTTTCTTTAAAAAAAAAAAAAAAAAAAAAAAAAAAAAAAAAAAAGCATTTGTTACCAACTGTTACTTTAACCTCAAATAATTTGACTCTAAATCTACACGTTTGAATAGAGGCAAAACTTATTTGAGGTCGATTTAGTTTTTATTGATCTGGGATTGGATAAAATACTTTTAAATCAAAGTGGAGCATAGGGATTATGTTTTGGTCAAAGTCTGTTACCAACCTCAATATTGTCTTGAGAAAATAACTAAACAGTATTAGCAATAGAGATTTGACATATAGCTTACAAACCTCTGCATATAACGCAACGGAAAGTCTCCTGCACAAAGGAGGCTTGGGTTGCGTTAAAGGCCACAGTTGTAATTTGGCTGGCCTTGGCATATTCGGCCAGCTCTCTCAAGGTTATGGATATGGCTGGCAGCTCCTGAGCTGCCAGCACCAACTCCTCAACCTTTTCGGCCATATCTCCAGCCTCAAAGTAACTGGGGGAACAAGCAAAATGTACAAAATATCAGGGGTGTTAACGGTTCTGATACCAAGACCGAAACCATGATACAGAAGACGGAACTGTGTCTCAAGACCATGGACGTTTGCGTACTTTGGTGAACATGTTTTAAATGAAATGTTTAAATGTGTGTCTGTTTTGGTAAAATGCAATTGTTATTACCTGTTCCTTCTCCTCTTGTTCCTTTGTAGCTCGTTGTACATGCCCTCATGGAGGGCAATGATTTTTCGAGCGTTCTGTCGCCAAAATCCAGTCCCTAAAGAGAAGATATATACAGTAAATGTTTATAGATCATGAAACGTGTTCTGTTCTTAACTGTTCTAGGCCAGCATAGGGTACAGCATAAATGTTGACAAACATTAATGTTAAATAACAAGCTTCTGAACTACAGAGTATTCTGTACAGTAATTGACCAAATACTTAAAAAATAATAATGTACCTGTTGCCCCAGTCCCTTCCAAAATCTTGTTGCCCTGCATGTCACAGAGGATTATTGTTTCCTCCGTCCTTAAGTCACGCTTGACTTTCTCGGTCATGCTGGGGACCGTTGCCTCATGTTCATAGAATTCCACCACCATCATACCACCATCCAGAATAATGGCACCTGATTCCACCCTTCCTATATACTGTAGATGTTCCTTTTGAGAGAGAAAGAGAAAGAGAAAGAGAAAGAGAGAGAAAGAGAAAAAGAAAAAGAGAGAGTAAATCGATCAAATATGAGGACCAGAAAGGGTAGCCTTTAAACAGTTTATTTGGTCACAGGCTTTCACTTCAAACAGTTGAATGCATGTTCCTGGATGTTAACAGCGAATGAGTGCACAGAGTCCAACAGATGATTTACATGCTAAAAGGTAAAGGAAAAACAATAAACTTAAGACATTCAGATGCAATCACAGGTAGTTATTTCAGGATCCATTTGATCCGTTGATTGCAAGTAAGGGCTCAACAATAAGGATTGCCCGATTGCCTGGGGCAAGTAAAACTCAAGGTCGGGCATGTAAACTAACAACTCACTTGCCCGATCAGGCAAGTTGCTAAAAATAGTAAAAGTTAATAACTAATTGATAAAATAAATGCATTTTAAAACGTGCTCTTCTGCTCTGATGCAGCGGTCTCTCTGCCTGAAGTCACAGGCATAGCTGTGTAACAATGTCCTGCCCACAGTCACAGGCATAGCTGTGTAACAATGTCCTGCCCACAGCCCCCAGTGATATTATTTTGCGCGACGGACGCTTCATATAATAACATAACAATATACTATTTATGGTGTTATGTCATCGTGTCATTTCTGTCTCTACATGGTCACGCGTTAACAATTCTCCTCTGCTCTCTGTATCGTGCACGGCGGAGTTCCGCCACACACACAGGTGAGCACGCTAGGGCGGCTCGGGCCGCATTTTCCTGACCAAACCTGACCCCGAGCCCGGTGCAGTTTGTCAGCTGACAAAGTTATTGTTATGCACACTGTGTAAATAACCAACAGACTGCTGTTACGCACAGACAAACAGCTGCTCGCACAGCAGAGCAGCACGGCACTCGTGCTGAGCTTGTGTTGCGTTCAGGCGTTGTCACGTAAATAACAACTTCCAACACTTAAATAGGTCATAGCACAAAACAGCAGCATGTCAAGTGACTTTTTACGTTATTATATTCAATAAAATTGTTTGTTCCTAAATCTTGAGACACCTCATATGTAAGCTAGACAGACGTTCCTAAATCTTGAGACACCTCATATGTAAGCTAGACAGACATTTTACCTGCTCATTACTGTGCACAAATAGTCCTAAAGAGCCCTTCTGGTGCCAGTAGATACATAGAAACATTCCAGCAGGCTGTGCTTTGCAAGCGTACAAAAAAGTTTCACGCATGCGTATGCGTGTGCTTCACCTCCGCTGCTACAACTCCATCCTAGGGGAAACACTGCTGTGTGCGTTTTGTGCAACAGGTAGATGTGGTAGTCTACTGGTAGAGTAGAGAGAGAGCTAAGTAGCGTTGAAGTAGAGTAGAGCAGGGCAGAGAGATGGAAGCAAAATATATTAAACCCGGTGTTAATACAGCAGAACTGGAGAGAGGGGTGAAAAATAAATAGAGGTGGGCATGGCTCAAGTAGGGCGCAAAATTATAGACGGAGAACGATTGACAAATTTTTCACTTTAAGCCCTGACACTGTCATTTTTGTGTAGGAATTAAGCTACAATACATGACATATGTTGTTTTAATTAATAAATACAGTGTGAATAAAGATTACATAAGATAAAAATAACTGCAGTCTTTGTTAATTGATAGCCGCTTAAATTAAACAATTTTTATAGGGCAAGTGAAAAAAAACCTTAGCGTTGAACCCTGCAAGTAAATCGCTGTCAAATCTAAGTTTAATTTGGGTTCATACCGTTTTAAGGTCTGTAATTGTAGTGCAGTAAATCAGCGGAGTTTTGTGTGACAGGTTAATACAGTTTATCACAACAAAATGAACAGAAGAGTTGATAATATATCTCAGTGTTTACAGACAAGTGTTGGTATTACTGTTGTTAGCAGGTGGACTATCTGTCATGATAGCAGGCAGGTCGGTGCTACTCGTGTTACTGGGTAAAAAACAAATATCCTGCGGTTAAACTTGTGCTAAGAGTTTGGATACACTGTGTGAATACACTGTTAGCAAGGAAGGAACAGTGTGTGAACACACAGTATGTGAACACACTGTTTGCAGCTGCGGTAAACACTAGGTCAGCTGTAGCTACATACTGGTCAAAAGTGCTGGACCAGAAGTCTCATAACCGAACCGGAAACTGGCTGCCCGTCATGGCAGCCTCCTTATCTCCGTGAGGAAAAAAGGTGGATAGATGCACACTGGCTTTCCACTAGCTTTATGCCAATGGTTTGTGTGTACATTTTCCATATATACTGAAGTTATGGGAAGGTTTAGTGTATTTGTAGCAAAGCTTACACAAATATATATAACTAATATCTTAGTTACAACATGATTGAGCTAGCAAAGCAGTTTTGTGTTGCCATGTGTGGTATTTATTCAGTTTTGGGAAATCACGATCTCTAGAAAGCATCGGTGGCTGCAGCTGCCAGGGACAGCTAACAGCAGCAGCAAAGCTATCATCAGGACATCATCTGTTAAAAGTCTCCTGTTGTCGGATACGACATGAAACTACTCCAGTTAGCTCAATCATGTTGTAACTAAGACATCCGCTGGAAAAAATATTTTTTTAATCCAGTATCTTTGGTGAAACTGCACTGATTTCAGCACCAGAGAGGAGCTATCTGTTGCCAGATCTCGCAAGAGTGTGTTGTTGAGACAGAGACAGGTCTTGAACAAAGTAAATTTTCTCCTGATTTGTCCGTCTGAAATTTGCCATTTTGGTGTCGGAATGTTCTGAAGATATGTGGCTTGTGATAAATGGGTCCAATATCTGCTTCCGTGACTATGGGGCGAAAGAATCGGCCATAATCTGTAATCACGTTCATTTCTCCCACTGCAGTCAATGGACTCAGGACCTGCTGTTAGTCTCCTAAAGGGGCGTGGTGGTCGCGAACCCCATGTGACACTGATACAGGAAACTGACTCGCAGTGGACCGTCTTAGTATATCCACTGTCTTTGGCTTACAGTAAAAACGTTCATTGTGGGATTTGAATCTATACACACGAGTGAAATAGAGTATTCCTGTGGTTGCAACAATTGAATCGGTATTATTTTTTGCATATATTTCACAGTTCTCAGATAATTTTACATTATTGTATTCATTGTTGTCAGATACACACAGTATTACTATGTTATTACTGTATTATTATTATTAATACAGTACATTTTAGTTGGAAACAAAAACACGTTTTCCACTCAAGTGCACATGTGAAAATCTCTTAGAAAAATCTGGATAAAAAAATTTAAGCTCAAATCTTGTTTTTTCAAGCCCTAAGAGCAAAAAAAAAATCCTGACTGAGGTTGTCATAATCCATGCATGAAAGGGTTGATATTATTAAAATCTGGTGCTGGCTGCAAGCTTTTTATAGAATCACTGGCAGGGAAGAGATGAACTCTCAAATCCAAAGAAAATCTTAAGTAATGAACTAGATTAGATTAATTTCGATTAATTTAACAGTGTTATTACTAGGGATGCACCGAATATTCGGTAACCGAATATATTCGGCCAAATATTGCAAAAAGACACACATTCGGTATTCGGTGGAATAAGTGAAAAGCAAGGCCAAATAATAGCGGCGTGTTTTGATAACGCAATCAAACAGCGTGCGGCGACGGACGTAGTTAAATGTCGGCAGTGTGGCAATATTTTACTCCGTCCGTCACTGCACTCGCATTTGCGCCTAAAAATAGTTTTGTTCGAGCAAAATAAATCATTCAGCATGCTGTGTGAGTACAGATTTCAACCAATCATTCAGCATGCTGTGTGAGTACAGATTTCAACCAGCAGCAGAAAAGAAAGGCGAATCCCGCCGGTTGTGGGTTGAACGGGGGTCACAGACACAGACAGGAATGTATTCCTGTCAAATACGGCGGCCATCGGCTTACCGGCGAGGAGAAGTCCGGCTCCAATAATGTCCTCTTCTTGGCGTCATGACTGCCCAAAAGTACCTGGACAGCCGAGCCGTGGCGGCACACAGGTATGTGACGTGTCAGAGGAGAACCGAGCCGTTCACATTTCTCTCTTTGTGGCAGGTACTTATGAAGGGACTGTTCTTTACTTGTCAGGGGAGGAGGGTGGCTGGTTGATTTTTATTTTATTTATTTTATTTTGATCCCACCTATGTTAATCACTTATTGATGCTGTTTTTGAAGTATGAATAAGTCAATAAGTAATTTATTCCATTGAAATATCATTGATGTATTATAGAGAAGTGATTTATCTTTTTATAAATGACAAAAGGCACATCTGCCTCATTTCTGCTGTGATATCGTGATACTACTCAGAAC
>NC_065515.1:37317248-37330190 GCF_006386435.1 Epinephelus moara | reverse complement strand
AATCAACCAGCCACCCTCCTCCCCTGACAAGTCCCTTCATTAGTTAAGCACAGTCCCTAAAGTGCGGTGAGGTTTGTGGGCCGTGAACGGCTCGTTTCTCCTCTGACACGTCACATACCTGTGTTCGGCTGGCTCGGCTGTTCAGGTACTTCTGGGCAGTCATGACGCCAAGAAGAGGATATTATTGGAGCTGACTTCTCCTCGCCGGTAAGGCGATGGCTGCCGTATTTGACAGGAATACATTACTGTCTGTGTCTGTGACCCCCGTTCAACCCACAATCGGTGGGATTCACCTTTCGTTTCTGCTGCTGGTTGAAATCTGTAGGCTGCTCGCACAGCGTGCTGAATAATTTAAGCCTATTTTGCTCGCTCAAAACTATTTTTAGTCGCAAATGCGAGTACCGTGACGGGCGCCACACTGCCGACATTTTACTCCGCTGGTCACGGCACGCTGTTTGATTGCGTTATCAAAACACGCGGCTATTATTCGGCCTTGCTTTTAACTTATTCCACCGAATACCGAATGTGTGTTTTTTTGCAATATTCGGCCGAATATATTCGGTTACTGAAGATTCGGTGCATCCCTAACATTAATGCAGTTTAATGAAATTCAGACGATAACATTGTATTCTACTCTGTGTCCTAATTTTCAAAAACCCCAGAAGACTTTGGAAATTACTGTTTTATAGTTACTCCCTTTTATGAATGTATGTCATGTACTGTGAGGACAGTGTAACATTCCTTCAATGATGTTACTGGTGGCAAACTGCAGCAAACTTCATTTACAATTAAGTTTTGTATGGCCCCATTGTTTTTCCAGTGTCCTGTAGTTTCTTACCTGGAGAATCTTTTTTCTCGAGGTTGGGGGGCTGGCAAGGGGACTGAGGTGGCTGAGGCAGATGGTCTTGATGCAAATGCAAAGCGGGGAGCAGGTGTGGGGGGTGGCGGTGCTGCAGAAATTGTAGGGCCTTCCTCCTCACCAGCGACCTCAAATCGGTCCCCATGTTCATCGTCTATAATCCCTGTGGGGTTGGGGAACATGATGGTTCCATCATCAGCCACAAGATAAATTGTGGCTGGATTGAGCTGAAGAGCAGCAAAGTAAAATGAAATTTTATCAGGACGAAAGAAAACAAAAAGACAAAAACAACAGTGAATATATGATACCTCTTGTATAATCCATGCATTCAATTTAAGGTAGCATTACTCGAAACTCTTATGTTTTGAAATGTTAATAATAAAAAAACATATTAGACTATACACATATTTAGGAAAAGTCTGGGTCCTATAGGTAGACCTACATAGGTTTTATTCAAATTGTTATCACATCCCTCAGTGCAAGATACACACCTCGGAATTCTTTACCATGAAAAATAAAGGCCAAAACACACCGGCGGCGTCATATGACGGCGGCGTCATTGACGCGAGTCAAGTGCCACCCCCAACACACACAAAAAGGGTCGCGCTGCGGAGCGTCAACCAGATTTCTATTGCACACTCCAGTCCGCGGGAGCTGGTAAGTACAAAATAGCGGTTTTTCAAGGGCGGCAACGCTGCATAAAGTCCCGCGGTGCGGCACGTCGACGCGCCGTCAAGCCGCCGCCGGTGTGGGTTTGTAAATAGAAAATAATGGGGGCGGCTGTTTTGACACGCGTCGTACGGCGCCGGTGTGTTTTGGCGCGTCGGGGTTCCATTCCCCTGTCGGGAGTTATTTTTCAACTGTCACCGGCTCACTAACGTTATACATTATCCCTCACGTATTCTAAAGCCTGACCAGGAACAAAGACTGCAAATTAGCTGAAGCTAGAAGTCTTATATGCATCACATTTTCCCATTTTTTGTGGCAATGTTCTATGTATCGTCCCTGTTAAATAAACATTAAATAAATAAATTGCAAATTTTAAAAGCAGTCAAAATGACTGCCTCGGTTGTTTCTCGTGTTAGAAGTCAATTGAGCCCCAAAATATCAAAGATGACTGCAGTTTATTCATCAATAATGTGTAACGTTAGCATTATGAGGATAAAATTATAGCTACTCTTAACATCTTCAACACAACACACAGAGGAGGTTAGGCCTCAACAGCCGAGCCGTTAATAACTTCACCAACTAAATACAAACCTTAAATATATGTGCTAGATTAGCAACGCTGAAGTCCAGAAAACGAATCCTAAATGTTTTTTCTTCTCGCCAGAGGTCGATTCTCCTCATGTCCATCTTTGAAACAGCTCAAAATGGTTGGTAATGGTCTCGCTGCAGCAATAACGATTTTGCTAGTTCAAAAAGTCACTTTTTGGCAGGCCGGGCACGACTGGGCGCAGAGGTGCTGTGATTGGTTTATGTGCTGCTGCAGGGTGGTGGCATGACAGGATTGGCGTATTATTTGTGTGTCTGTGGGGCATGATGCAGGTGACGTGTGGGTAGGGTAGGCTGATCTGTCCCAGAGTCAGTTTGACAGGATTTGAGTATAAACATTTGTCATTCAAAATATGAATCTTTATCCATGAGCAATATTCACAATCTGTATGCAATAAGTCTGCCCAAGCCCACACCCGCGGACTATTTTCCCCCGCGGTAACACTTAAAAAGTAGGACCTGGATGACTTTCGACTATTCACTATCATCAGAGCCATCATCCCATGTAGCTCTTCCCTCTTTTTCCTTGGAAATATTTGCAAAACTTTGGCACCAGCATAAATTTGTAAAAGGCAGTCTTACAGAAATGCAGGAACATCTTGCTACCAGAGGTGGACAGAGTACACAACTTCAATACTAAAAGTAAAAGTACAGATACTCCTTGTCAAATATTACTCCAATACAAGTAAAAGTAGTTTATTCAAAATATAACTTAAGTAAAAGTACTTAAGTATTTGCTTAAAAATTTACTTAAGTAAAAGCACTTAAAATATCTCAAACATCATTTTCATCATCGTAAGTGCAATTAAGAATACACTGATGCAGATTCAGCTACAGAAATGTTTATTTATAGCTGAAAAATAGCATGTTTTTACTGACTTTGAACAGAGAGCATTACAACATCCTCCCAAGGAGCAATGCAATAAGTATCCAATAACATGACAACTGAAGTAGACCCTGTGATGTTAAATAACTAAAAACTCAAACATGTTCTTGAGATATGGGATGCTCAGGGGGAGTTTCTCCGGCGGTTTCCTCCTCCATCTCTGCTGAAGCATCAACACCGCTATCGCATGATGTGAATGTGAACCGCCCAAGTTAAGTTTCGATTTGCTCAAGCACTGAGGAGGAGCATGACGTAGTACAGGTACAGCTATACGGCTAAGTCAAACCATACGCAAATCAGCAGAAACAGTAAATTCAGCACACAAAAAAAGCAAAAGTCATAAGCAGACGTAAGAGCAAAAGTAGCGAGTAACGAGAGCATCAATAGAAATGTAGTGAGTTAAAAGTACAATATTTGTCCTTCAAATGTAGGGGAATGATAGTAAAAGTATCCCCCAAAATTAATACTCAAGTAAAGTACAGATACTCAAAAAGTGTACTTAAGTACAACACTCAAGTAAATTTACTTTGTTACTGACCCCCATGTTGCTACACATACCTCAAACAGAGCTGCCATGTCAGGGTGACGCAAACTGAACTCTGTTTGTGCCCTAATCTTGTCCTCTTCCGAATGAAACGGGTCAGTGCCAAACACCGATTGTCTGGTCAACAAATTTCCTGTTTCTTGTCTGTAACGATCTGCAGCAGCAGAGGATCCAGGCAGTAGGTCTTCGGGGACCCTTTTCCTGCAACCACCTTGGGCCAGGACATTGGGAATGCCTTTCCCTTAGAACAAAAGAAAAACAAAGGACATTAAGTGTAATAACAACTTGCCTTCTCCATCGAATCTTTAGCTTATTCACAGGTAATATACATACCGTAAAACCTACCTATATTTGGGACAGGCCTTTAATTCCTTTTCACACAAAACTCTTGCTCAGCAAAGTTATGAAATACTATCAAATTGATTATTACTGATTAGTAATATTCATATATTCCCAGCAAACAAAACAACGTTTGGGAAACGTTGATTGGGACTCGGCTTTTAATTGAAGTTTTACAGTAGGTTGGTGCCATGTATATTTCTAACACTTAATATTCAATTTCCATTATATGTGGACATAGTCTATTCCAACATCATTTTGAACCTTTCAAGTTATAAACATTAGTTTGGTTGCTTCAACGCTAAACTCCATTTTCTTGCGTTCCTCATAATTGGTCCATCCCCTGTAGATTGAAACAGTAACTATTTCAAACTGACAACTATGACAACAATTCTTTTGCTAGTTAGTTAGTCGATGTACAAGATAATGTCATGTTTTATAGTCTAATTTTTACCTTCTCTGGTTTAATCTCATCATTACTTCACATGTTTGGAGATGCAGTTTAGAATTATAAAGTCTGCAGGGTCCACTTTGGGGCCCAGTATGGGTTCACATATGAATCCAGAGGTAGATGAGGGCGCCAGTGTTTAACATTTTACACACCTGAAATACGATGGGCATTCCATGCCTGCACTGTTCTCTGCATTACAATGCTGCTGACCTGACAGCTTAGATTGGATGTGCAGTACTTTACTAGCTGATGGTCCAGGTCCAGTGATTCCTGGTTGATCATTTGAACCAGAGCTGTTTTGATGGGATAATTCACCCTCTGGTTTATTTCGGGCCAGATCCTCTCTACGGTGTGGTTCTGTTGAAGAAAATGATCCATGTGTACAAGTATTACAGAACAAGTCCAGGATGTAAAGTGTCCCTGACACAGTCAGCATAACATACAACACAGCCAAATATCTAACATATCCCATACAACATAGCCTAATATTTAGGGCTGTACCCAAATATTCGGTGCTAAATGTAGTCTTTTTGTTGTTGGTAAATGTAGGTTATCAATAAAAATCAAAACTTTTAAGTAGGTTATCAATAAAAATCAAAACTTTTAAATTGCATTGTTAAAAATGTGAAAATATAGTATACCCTACCAAAGGAGCTTGTGCGCACAGCACGCTTGAGCGCATCTGTCTGAGGCTGTGGATCAATGCCAAGTTTTACCACTTTATCACTATTCCCTCTAACTTGTAGCTGTTTTTTCATTATCTTTTGAATTTAATATGAATTATGGAACCGTTTTTGTGAACATTTGTTTCCCCCGTTTTGTACAATAAATTATTGTTTAAAGTTTCAACAAGTTTCTTTTGGAGTGCGTGACACAAGTGTGTTTTGAAAACGACCGCGGACTGTCACCTGCTCAACGCATCAGTACCTTCGGATGCCATGACAGTAATAGCCAATAATGTCAAAATATCATTTACAGACCGATTTAACAGACGATCACTGCTGCCCGACCCGCAGGTCCATTTGCGGGTCCCGCGGGTTACGGGTCGACCCGCGCATCACTACTCAGCTCAGTCTATAAAGGCTGTACACAACAGTAAGGCTATAGACATTATATTCTATTCAGGCCGGCAGAACCAGCAGCGCATCGGCTCTACAGTGCACGGCACTGCTGATTAACCATTTTATTGCAGCACAGAGTGTCTGCCAGCAACCAATTACTTGCAGAGGCTTCCTACAACTTGTTTCAACGGTTCCGATTTAATCAGAAGACAAATTAAACAGGATGACTAGCCAATGTGAAAATCAAAAGAAAGCATAGAATAATGTACTGAAGGAGACTGTTGTGCCATCACATTTTTTTGTGGTTTGAGAGCAAAGATCCGGTCGCCACTGTGCAAAACTCTGCAATACAATTAGGTCGCCCCAAAAACAATTTTTTCCCCTCAACTTTCTTTTTCAAGCACACATTCGCAAACCACTGAAAATGGCCCTGCGACCCACTTTTGGGTCGCAGGGCCATTTTCAGGATTGTAGGATTGTACTTGATGTAAAACAAAACACTAATCACCAATCCTCCTGCCAATGGGCTTTCTTTTCAATGCTCTTGAACCTTTTTAAAGCTGTGTAGTCTGGAGTGGCCTAAAATGTAAAATTCATGAATGGTATCTCACTCTTGTTGATGTTGTCTGGCGGTAGGGCTGTCTCTCCTGGTTGTGCCTGTGCTCGGCCAACACTTCCTGAATGAACAGGGTGAGGTAGAACTCTGTTCCATGGTCCACTCTGACCTGGTCCCACAATCCATTTGTAAGGACTGCATGTCTGAAAAACAGCAATATGAACTTAATAAAATGTGTCTGTTATAATTAAAGGTCAGTTATCCACTGACCCTGCCATACCTTACATAAATCAGAAAATGAATACATTAAAGAGTAACTAAACCCCAAAACCACTTTTTTCTGCTGAAAACTAATATATTTGGGTATAAAATAATGTTGTTGATTGATCCTGACCTAAATCTTGTCATTTTAGTCACAGTATTTTAATCTCATGTACTTAATTGTAAAAATGCATAACATCTGCCCTCTATGGGTTGAAACCCAGCTATTGCAATCAAATATTGCTACTGGCTGAGATGGAGGCCGATGATGTTTTGGAGGCAGCTTTCGTCAACAGCCACCCCACCCTTGCTATAAAAGCAGCATCTGTCTCTCTGTAACCCATAGCCAGTAGGTTGGATTGAACAAACTGCATGAATATAGAGATAGAGTGAGTGTAAAGTTGTAGTGTTAGGATTGACTGTTTTGTGGAAATCATAGTTAATAGTAGTGAGTGATTTTTATATAAAGGGTAGAATAATAACACCCACCTCCCCCCTGGCCACGCTCATTTTCAAATATTCTGATCAAGAGACACATCATTCACACACAGCTGAGAGGAAGACACGCAGCGCAACGACATCCTGTTCCTACTCCTGCAGCTCTGTAACTCTCTCTGTCTGTTCCTGCAGTTATCAGCTGCTACAACCTTGATTTAAAAAGTTAAATCGCGGTGTATCCCGGAGTTCTGCAGACACCATTACCGAACCTGTCTGCAGCAACAGACCGGAGCTGCGGGCAGACTCAGCACGGAGCTTCGGAGATCTAGCCGGTGTTCTGTCGATATCCCCTACCTGTCGAGAAGTGCTACTTTGTGTTTGGTATATTAAATAATTGCATGTACTGTGTCGTATTATCGGTAAGCACTTGACTTGCACGTGTTAAGTCCTTTGTCGAGCCTTTGGCAACATGTCCACGTTATCATTAACGGTCTCAATATCCCTTTTCTTTGCGCTTTTGACCTATTTAAGAAGTCAAGTTAGCTTGCAGGTTGCACATTGGCTTTGCTCTTGAACATAAATATCAGATAATTGCATCTATTGTGTCGTATTATCAGTAGGCACTCATGCTAAGTCAATTTTCAGGCCTTCGGCAACATGTCCACGCTAAGCGCTTGACCTGCACGTGTACAGACCGCTGTTTATGCAGCGGTAGCAATTTTCGACAAAGCAGCAGAAATCCTCAGAACACCGGCAGCAGACCGCGGCTCAGCGCTGAGTCTGTTCACAACGGCCGGCTGGGTCTGCGGCTGCAGGCGGCTGCTGTGGACAGATTCAGCGCGGAGCTCCGGAGCTCCAGCCGGCAGCAGGCCGCAGCTTCGCGCTGAGTCTGTCACCGAGGCTAGCCTGCATGCTAGTTAGCACTGTGTGTGTACTCCATGTATGTGTGTGATAGAGGTATGGCTCGAGACCACCATGGTCCTCCACCACACGAATGCCCGCTTCAGGGGTTTCGTCATCCACTTGAAAAGAGCCTTCTGTAACAGAGGTGCATTGTGATTGTGTGTGGCTCTCCATTTTCTGTGTCACTGAGTAAACAGACAGTAAGAAAACCATGAATGAAGACAAAACTAACATCTCCTGCCCTATCCTCTAACGTCCACGCCCCCTCGCCCACTACTAAATCGTATTAAAGATAATACTAACAGAGAGCTCTAATCTACTGAGATTACGTACGTAATTGATTCATTGATAGGTTAATTAGCCTAATGATAATGTAACCTGCATTGTGTCTCACACCAAATTCAGTCACACTGGAATTCGATCCAGCAATCACCGGATTGAGAGACGGACGCTCTGACAAGGAGGCTAAAACCCATGGGCCCTAGCATCAGTCGCCAGAGCATCTATTAAGGTGTTGGGAGGGAGGCTAATTCACCCACTGGCTACCGTTACAATAGCAATGTGGTATACAGTATTAATAGATGGAAATAATTGTTTGCCTTACCGGTACACCTCTTCATAAATTGTTAGATTATTTTTGACGGGCATGGTAGAATGTCCAACAGTTTTTTTGCTGAATCCATCAATTGCAATGACATGGATAACACCATACATGGCCAGTTTCTCATTTTGGTCCATGTGTAGTTTGTGACCCATGTATTCAGCTTGATATGGCTGAGGGTTCAGGTTTCTTGCACCCTAAAAAGGAACAAATGATAAAATTAAAGATCACATTTACATTTCTGTGGCTACACATAATCCCTGCAGTGACAAATTTAAGCCCAGCCCTACTTTAACTACTGTAGATTACCTCCTCAAATAACCAACCGCTAGGTCAAAAACTTAGCCTGGTTAAAACCATCCTGATCATGTCTGGCGTTCTGTCCGTTAAAGGATTTCAGTGCGCAGAAGTATTTTCCTTGACAGAAAAGCTCCTTCAGCCAATCAGCACTCAGCTCACACAGATAAAAAAAATCCAAATCCAGTTGGAAGAATGGCAAAAACGTCTTTTCTCCCTTAGTGCCTACTGTTGTTCTTGTTTAGCTGTTATTGAGTCTATCTGCAATTACAGCAATTACGGCTGCGTTTACTCTACTGACAATGTTAGCGCTCATTGGTTTAGGAGCTGCCATTATTGTTTTTCAAGCAATGGACTGTATTTTACATTTTACTTGTATATAAATTATCCATTAAATGTGTTGCTTTTATTTAACATGTGCAATAATGACTTAGGAGCAGACAAAGCCCCATACAACAGAGAGAAGGCCAGACTTATAAGTAGAGCAAACAGAAATGTTGAGCTCACATGATCAGGATGGTTTTAACCAGGCTATCAAAAACATGCCACACTTTATGTGCATATAAGCTTAGTAGGCCTTTTTCACGGCAGCCATTAATAATTAATTAAGGTTCTGTTCCATTCAGATATTTGGACTGGCTTCCTGTCTGTCAAAGAATTGATTTTAAAATACTGTTGTTGGTTTATAAAGCAATGAACAGCTTAGGGCCAAAATATATTTCTGATCTGCTGGTACGTTATGAACCATCCAGACCTCTCAGGTCATCTGGGACAGGTCTGCTCTCTGTCCCCAGAGTCAAAACTAAACAGGGAGAAGCAGCGTTTATTTTTATGCTCCACATATCTGGAACAAACTCCCTGAAAACTGCAGGTCTGCTGCAACTCTCAGTTCTTTTAAATCAGAGCTGAAGACTTTTCTGTTTGCTGCTGCCTTTGATTAACCAAATCTGAGCCTTCTGATTAATATCTCATACTGCACTGTAACTTTTATTCTGTTTTATCTGTCTTCTGTTTAGGTTTTATTTCTGTCTTCTATTTAGGTTTTAATTTGTGTCTAACTATTTAATTTCCAAATTAACTCTTTACTTTTGATTACATGAATGTGATTAATGTCTTTTTATGTTGCCTATTGCTTTTACTTGTTGTATGTTTTATGTAAAGCACTTTGAATTGCCTTGTTGTTGAAATGTGCTATAGGCCTACAAATAAACTTGCCTTGCCTTGCATAGTGTAGCTGAGCCTTTCCAGAGAGCCAACATTCACAACAGCAGAACCCTGACTCTGTTTGAATCTGAATGGAACAGGTCCTTAGTATCCTTGGTAACAAC
Organism: Epinephelus moara; assembly: GCF_006386435.1. Taxonomy (NCBI): domain Eukaryota; kingdom Metazoa; phylum Chordata; class Actinopteri; order Perciformes; family Serranidae; genus Epinephelus; species Epinephelus moara. The sequence goes on along the minus strand of NC_065515.1, from coordinate 37,320,391 downwards.
TGTCTTTACCTGATATTTCATGTCTATGTGGCAGCTATGAAAAAAAGTCTATTGGTGAATAAGTCAATTCTTGATTAGTTTTTTTTTTTTTAATACTTCCAGTGCAGCCTGCAAAATATCCTAATAAACATGAACATGTGATGCATTTACCACCTTTAGCTATGATTGATGACAAGACCCTTTTAAACTTAAGCCTACCTGCCGTCGCTCCTGGTGATCGGGCTCATGCATCTGTGCCAGCATCCTCCCTACTCGACGCTCCGATGCACGGACACCCTGAGCTGCTAAATATCCGGTCATCATTTTTCGCCCATACCTTGGTCCAGTCTGTTATTTAAAGAGTGTAAAATACAGTGGTTTTAAGTAAAGGTGATACCTTAATATATATAGTCTATGGGTGATACTGACAATGTCATTTTAATTACATTTATTATCTAGAATGTAACATTTATGAATAAACGTTGGTGTGATTACATAAGCATAATAATAATCTACTGATAGTCGAATTTAGTGTTTTTATTTTTATTTTGTTACATGTCTTATATTGTCATGATTCATATATCAAAGTGAGGGACACACCTGGTCTATGGCCTCTGCAATGGTCGTCTCCAGTTGTTGATCGGAGATGTACTCTCTGACTAGTCCCCTGTCGATCCGGAACTGCCTCACGCTTCTTTCTGAAGCTCCCCTCCGCACCCCCATCTCCGTTATTAAGTAGTTGGAAATTTGCTGGTCCGAAAAGCCATTTCCATACATTTGGCGTATGGTCTCTTCATAGTCCACCAAGCTAGCCATAACAGATCTGTATAATGTTCTAGTGTTAGCTAAAACCCTGACACCTGCTACAGACACACTGTTAGCGGTAATTATGCTGTTCTTTGGCGGTAATTACACTGTTCTTCTTCTGTAGATTTTACGGCGGGTCGCTAGCTACGGTCGCTATGATTGCTACCTAGGCTACGCCATCTACCGTCACGGAGTATATAACAACGACAGAGTCAGACCCATGAAATCGCTTAATAGCATTGTTGAGTAATAACAAAAGGGCCTCGTGATATTTTACAGTAATAACACTATATTTTATTTGTATAGAATCTCAACACTGTTGTTTTTAAATGTACTAGGCCTACTATAGCCTAAATAAATTTGTATTGTATTTGTACAATAAACTACCGCAAATTGCCTCTCAATAAAAAAAGAAAATCAACTAAATGTAAAGCAAAACCCAAATAGGCCTACTCAGAATAAACACTGTAAATTAAAACATTAAAAAAATTAAAGGATTTGTTGGGGAAATTATTGCATTGTTAGGTAGATCATGAAAGGGGGGAAAGCTGATTCCATATGTTGCTTTACCATTTTCACAAATATATCTCAATTGTTTTACTTAGCCTATAGACTTTAATTTCACCTTTTTTCTACAACAAATGCATAGACGTCGAAACTAGGGGTGCGGGGGGTGTGGCAGCACCCTCCCGACCCCAACCCCCTTCCGTTTCGGAAAGTTTGCCAGCGGGTTTAAAACAGTTCGGCTCGGCTGTGAGCTCAGATGGGAGCCCAGCCAGCGATGACATGTGGGGCCCAGATGGGTTAACCACGGGCTACATGGGTACTGTGTGGGCATGGGCTTTGGCTGGGTCAAATCAGTGGGTCCCATGTGGGTTTTGTAGTATGAGTCCCACATAGGAAGCCCATATGAGCTGACTGCATGGGCCCCATAGGGGACATGCATGGGCTATGTGGACACGGGTTAGAACTGGGAAAACATATATGGGGCCCACAAGGTATATTTATGGGCTAAGTGGGCATGGGTTTGAACTGGGGAACCATATATGGGTCCTGCATGGGTTTTAAAACATGGGTCCCACATAGGAGGCCTGTATGAGCTGACTGCATGGGCCCCATAGGGGACATGCATGGGCTATGTGGGCATAGGTTAGAACTGGGAAAACATATATGTTACCTTTTGTCTTAAGTTTGCCTTTGTATGTTTGATTATTGCAATCAGTTGATTTGACTTTTTCAAATATAAAAATGACATAATTTTGTACATACTTTACTCTGCTTTCATGCCATAATTTTCCACACTGTCTCTCTTCGTGCACAGCAGACTGGAGTAGAAATTAAACACCCCTATTTACTGAATCAAGAATCAATTTTTGAATCGGGAATCGTTTTGAATCAAGAATTGATTTTGAATCGAATCGTGACCCCAAGAATCAAAATGGAATCGTGAGGTACCCAAAGATTCACATCCCTAGTCATCATGGCTCAGGCAGGATGAAGATGGGGGCTCCGCGCAGTATGTGCTGCTCCTGAGAATCACCGGTCCAAACCTCCCGGCGGACACGTCCCCGGCTGACCGTTTCATTTTTAATTCCAGCCAGGACAAAACAGGAGGTTTTTTTTCTTGTGATCATTGAAAAGCATGTTGTGGTCAACACAAGACTGGCCTTAATACCAGTAACTTTAACTGGTACACACTACATTTTGAATCTGTCATTACTGTGCCACTTCAATATTATTCAGTTTGGATCATTAGATTAGTTATATTCAAAGTATAAACAAACTGAGGAGCTAGCATCATTCTATAGGACTATTTAAACAAATACAACACAGACATCAAGACAGTTGCTTGTTTTTATGGACTTGCAATCACATCCAGGTCATAAATGATAACATAAAATCCCAATTTTCATGAAGTGGATATTTGTCAAGGCTCACTGTTGCAAGACTATGTTATCCCAGTACAGGTCAGGCCCAGCAGTAAGGAGGACCACCCTACACTCCGTCCATAGCGGTCCAGTCTGGAGGGCCTCAATGAACAGGGCAGCGATGAGGAAACTGCACCTCATTGGGAGGTTGACATAAAAAAGTTTAAATTAAAATAGGAAAGATTATTAGAATGTGACATAGCAGCTCCTTCACTTGCCTTCATATGAACATTAAAGGTTCCTCATCACATTCTAATGTTCAATAGTAGCTAAGGTGTTTGTATTCATGTATTTATTAGTTTATTTGTGAGGGACATTGCAAGAAACACTAACAGGTTAAAATAATATGAATCAGATGTGTTGCATACAGTTAGGGCTGCCACTAACTTATATATTTTTAAAAAATAATCGATTAATCATTGATTATTT
>NC_065515.1:37311730-37316944 GCF_006386435.1 Epinephelus moara | reverse complement strand
TCTTTTATTTTGAAGTTACTTCCGCCTCTGATGTCACCGCAGTTCTACTTTTTGTCCAAAACAATAAATGAAAAAATGAATCTGCAAAAAACCAAAATCGGGCTGTTATTTGAATTTGGTTTTGTCATTTTTCGTTTTTTGATTCTGATAGCAAAAACGGAAAAACGGCTCTGTTTTTTCGTTTTTTCGTTTTAAACCAAAAAGGAAAAAAACAGGAAAACCATGGTATTTCCGTTTTTTCGTTTCTGGTTTAAAATGAAAAAACAAACTGCCTGAAGGTACCCTGACCTGACCCTCATGCTGTTCTCATTTTTGTGACAAACCACTCCATGTGAATTTTGCTCAGCTGTTAGTGTAGCAGTGCAGTGTGTGTATAGTTTAGGCTGTTTGTTGGTGTATTAAGGTTACAGCTCAAGCTTAAACATATTATATATTTATTTTGGAGTTGGTCCATGTGCTGCTAAATTTAAATAATGTGGTGCAGAGTTTATAATTAACTAATTTATGTCTACGTTCACTCTTATTCTGTTGCTTTGTTGTGGTTATTTGGACACTGTAACAACAAGTTTCTTCTAAACCTGGGGTGAAAGTGTTTAAAGTCAAACTGTAATACCAAGAACTTTTTAACATACAGAAACAGAGTATCTCAAAATCCTGCCGTGACCCGGATTCGAACCGGGGTTGCTGCGGCCACAACGCAGAGTACTAACCACTATACGATCACGGCAAGCTGCTGCTAAGCGTGTTTGCAGTGAATAAACACCTACTGCAGAGCAGAGTGACGTGTCAGAGAAGGCCTTTGTTACTGGAGGCTATTACTGGGTTTTTATGTTATGTTCTTAGAGGATATAATCTCCCTCTCAGTGTTAAGATCTTAATTCATCTTGGAAGATATTTTCCAACATACAGCAAGAACGTATCTTCTGAATAATCCTATTAGGATGGTCGCAGCCTAAGGTAAGAGTCTTAACTGTAACACACCTTAAACTTAAAGATAATCGAAACACAAAAATATCTAAATAGGCTTTGCATGTTGTTAAAGTAAAAACAAAGTTCAAATAGTTACAGTCTATCAGCAATTATTCCATTAACAGTGTTGATCAAAGTTGCACTGGGTGGTAGCCTAATACAGATGGTAGGCTAATTAGTGTTTTTAGTTTTCGTGTACTGTACTTATAACGGATATTATCATCTGGTGTGATCTTTTTTCACCAAAGTGAGTAGCACAGCATCACTGTGTGCTACACCATACCTACATTAATCTCACTATTTCTTGTTGGACATGATTTTGCAAAGCCTACAACTCAACAGGGCTGCCTGTCTGTTCTTTAGCAGGTGAGTAAAGCAACCATGTCCATGTTCGCTCTTAACGGGATTTCGACAACCCCATTTTCTTCACATCCACAGATTGCGGTAAGTGTCTTCTTATCACCTATAATTAAGTATTTGGCATTTCAAATGAAGCAGCATGTTCAGAACAACTTTATAGTGTTACAGCTGTTTTAATTATCTTAAAATACTAAATTCGAAAAGGCTAATGTGGTCGAGTTGATGACTAGCTTAAATGTGAAACCAACATTAAGCCAGTTAACTACTGTCAAACTAGATAGCTAAAGGCAACATTAACATTTTTAGTACAGTGTGGTGGGGTGACTTTTGTTTTCTTTGTAATGGCCATTAAACTAGCGAAGACTGCATTAGAGGGGAATTAGCTAACGTTGGCTAAAGTGGCTAACACGTTAGCTGAACTAGCTAACGTTAGCTTGACTAATTAACCGTAACTAATGTCAGTTTTACATGCGCAGGTAGTCCTCGTAGGTTATAGGATATTCATTTGTAAATGAGGGGATTTGCAAAGTCACCCCACTAATAAGTTACTTATGCAGCTGCACTCAATGATGTTATAACTTAGTTCACCAGGCCTGACAACTTTTTTTTTTTTTTAAATTAGTATATGTGCGTTAAAAAGAATGTTACAGCTTGACAAGTAGCAAACTCCTGTAAGGAATGACTCGACAGGGTTTGACATAAGCAATGGCCCGATGGCCCGGGGCCAATCAAAAAGTATGTTGGGCAAGTTGACTGACAGGTCACAGGCCTGCTCGTGGCTGTGTGGATCGATACCGGAATCTGCGCTGCAGCTAGCAGGCTTCCAAGTCTTGTGCGGATTGTAACACGAAACTCTCTGGCAAAACTAAAGGTGGAGGCATCTGTTTTTACACTGACAGCGGCTGGTGTAATGACGTGACAGTGATCCAGCAGCACTGCTCTCCTGATCCGGAATCTTTTTTTCATCAACTGCAAACCTTTTTACTCCCCCCGTGATTTTGCTTCATTCATTCTGGTCGGTGTTTACATCCCACCGCAGGCCAACGTGCAGGAGGTAGGCTACAGCGCACGCTTGCCCACCAGATAGGCTACTGTGTGTGGAGCGGACTCCTTAGTTATTGTCCTTGGCGACTTTAACAAAGGTAACCTCACCCATGAACTCCCCAAATACAAACAGTTGATAAAATGTCCGACCAGAGAGAAGAATATCCTGGATCACAGTTAGGCCTACACAACTGTTAACGCCTATCACCCGGTCCCCCGCGCTGCACTGGGCCACTCTGACCACAACACCGTCCACCTGATTCCCTCATACAGGCAGAAGTTAAAGCTCTGTAAACCTGTTTTGAGGTCATCTAAGAAGTCGATGAATACACAGAGGCTGTGACATCATACATCAGCTTCTGCGAGGACTGCTGTATATGGGGCATTCTACCGATTTTGTGGAAAGTGCTGTCCCTTACCAAAAAAACAACAAAAATAATAAAATTGAGTATTCAGACATAGATATTTACAAAGATTATGTTATGACCTATTAAACCCAGGACATTAAATGAAAAAGTGATAAGCTAAATATATACAAAATCACCATTTATAGGGTACTTTCTATTGGGAAGTAGCTGTCCCCAACCCTGACCTCTAAAATTCAATTCATGTAAATAACACTTAAAACGTTTTTCATATTTTTTTCAAAAGTGTAATTTAAAACATCTTAAGTTTAAACAGAAGTTGACAGATTTAGATGTATTGTGGGATTAATTTTTAAATTAAGAAACTATGCTAAAAAAATAGTGTCCCTTGTTTTCATGTCACTACCGAAACACAAGAGTTTTAATGCACTGGTTGAGTCTGGATTTTAGCCACACCCCTGAATTTCTGAGAAGGGGGGTAGTGCTGCACCCCCGTCCCACATGGCTGCATGGTAAGTCGCTGACTCCCATCATTTTTTAAATAAATGTCTTCCAGGGTCTGAAAATCAGTGTGTAACTTTTAAAACTGTCACTACCGAACACATGATCTCTTCAATTATGTAAAAATTTGGGGGGTTTATGCAAAATATTATGTTTTTCTGTGTGAACAACTCTTCAAACATGTGCTTGTTAGCCATGTGACTGCTAGCTTTCTTTAGTTATCCTGAAAAATAGCTAGGAATGTCACTACCGAAACAGTCACTACCGAAACCTATGGTAAAGTTAGTCGGTAGTGACATGATCATTTTGGTAGTGACAAAATGGAATGGTCAATAGTTAAACCCCATAGTTTTGTGGTCCAAAGTCTTACTCTTCTCTGCTCTACTGTGCTCTACTCTACCCTGGTCTACTCTACTCTGCTTTACTCTATACTCTGCTTTACTCTATTCTGCTCTACTCTGCTCTGTTCTGCTCGACTCTACTATACTCTACTTTGCTCTACTCTGCTCTACTCTACTATACTCTGCTCTGTTCTACTCTGCTCTACTTTGCACTACTCTGCTCTACTCTACTCTGCTCTACTATACTCTGCTCTACTATACTCTATTCTGCTCTACTCTACTATACTCTGCTCTACTCTACTATACTCTGCTCTACTCTATTCTGCTATACTCTATACTCTGTTCTACTCTCCTCTACTTTGCTCTACTCTGCTCTGCTCTACTCTACTATGCTCTGCTCTATTCTGCTCTGTTCTACTCTGCTCTACTTTGCTTTACTCTGGTCTGTTCTACTCTGCTCTACTTTGCTCTACTCTGCTCTACTCTACTATGCTCTGCTCTATTCTGCTCTGTTCTACTTTGCTTTACTCTGGTCTGTTCTACTCTGCTCTACTTTGCACTGCTCTGCTCTACTCTACTCTTCTCTACTCTATTCTGATCTGCTCTACTCTACTATGCTCTGCTCTGCTATACTCTATACTCTGCTTTACTCTGGTCTACTCTACTCTACTCTACTCTGGTCTACTCTACTTTACTCTGGTCTACTCTATAATCTACTATAATCTACTCTATTCTGCTCTGTTCTACTCTGCTCTACTTTATTCTACTCTGCTCTACTTTACCATACTCTGCTCTACTCTACTTTGCTCTACTCTATTCTGCTCTACTCTGCTCTACTTTGCTTTACTCTGGTCTGTTCTACTCTGCTCTACTCTACTATGCTCTACTCTGTTCTGCTCTGCTCTACTCTACTATGCTCTGCTCTATTCTACTGTGCTGTGCTCTACTCTATACTCTGGTCTACTCTACTCTACTTTACTCTGGTCTACTCTATAATCTACTCTTCTCTACTCTATTCTGCTCTGTTCTACTCTGCTCCACTCTATTATATTCTACTCTACTATACTCAGCTCTACTCTACTCTACTTTGCTCTTCTCTGCTCTACTCTATTCTGCTCTTCTCTGCTCTGCTCTACTCTGCTCTACTTTGCTCTACTCTGCTCTACTCTACTATACTCTACTCTACTTTGTTCTATTCTACTACACTCTGCTCCACTATACTTTTCTCCACTCTACTCTACTATGCTCTGCTCTATTCTGCTCTGCTCTACTCTGCTCTACTCTGCTTGTTTTATTGACCACAAAACATTTGTCTTTGAATTTATAATTCCCACCATAAGGCATACATTTGAGGAAATATGATGCAACCTTAAAAACAGAATAATGGTCACTACCGAAACAGAACAGTCACTACCAAAACAGTGGAGTCACTACCGAAACACTGGGTGTTTTGTAAAAAATAAAGTATATTGAGTTATCAACTAAAGTATTATGATGCTAATTGGTTACATTTATGTTCTGTTTCATCAGTTATTAACTCTGAAATCAATCTGATCAGCGTTATGCATTTTACAAAGAAAGATTGCATTTAGATTTTGAAGAATTCTATAATTTGAACTTCGAAATTTGTTAAA
>NC_065515.1:37309473-37311430 GCF_006386435.1 Epinephelus moara | reverse complement strand
GTATGGTAAACGAGTATGTGTGTAAAGTTATGAAGTATGTCTGTTACGCTAGAAGAGTCAGAGTTTGGGACGGAGTCTTTTACCCCCTGAAGTGTTACCGGAGTTTCTGGAGTGCTCAAATAAACGGCCTTTTTCCCGAACGCTCCTCTGGTCTCCTGCTCATGAGTGATTCATTACAATATCGTAACATGGCTTAGATTTCTAAATAAACATTCACCTCGTCGCTAGATAGACCTACTCTTGAAAAACTCGTGCGCAAGGCTTTTTGTCCCTACGAGGCCACCGTCATTTACCCGACAGGAGGGGTGAGCGAGTGAGCCCTGCAGTCTAGAATTTGACCACTGATGTCACTGTTTTCAACCCATTGCAGTCTAGAATTTGACCACTGATGTCACTGTTTTCAACCCATTTTACACACTGGCCCTTTAAAATATTATTTTTTTATAGATTTAATCGTGAAAACCTTCAGTCAAAATTTGTAAAAATTTAAATCTTTAGACAAGGGAAGGAACAAGCATAAAAATTTAAATCTTTAGACAAGGGAAGGAACAAGCATAACAGGTTGATATATTTTTTTTGTATAATATAATACTATATGTTTCGGTAGTGACAAATTTTGGGAGAGGAAAAACATTCTGAAACAGTCTGAAAATACAATATAACAATTTACAGTCATTTTACTAGATTTTACTTTACATATGGTACAATATATATAGGGACAAAGTTTTGGAAATAAAATTCAAAATATTTCCAGCCTGACTTTGCACACATTCGGTAGAATGCCCTATACCATCACGCACTACGATGAGGTATGTTGGGATTCACAGGACCACAGATGATTTATCATTTGGTAAAATCATCACTGATTTCAAGGCTTTTTCCTCTGCATGCTCTTTGTCTTCAAACAAAGAGAGCTAAGTGGCACCCATCTCCACAGGAGGTCTCACCTCACACCTCAGTGAGACTCAAGTCCCAAACTTGATTGGACAAGACCTTTTACAGTGACATGTGACTCTGTGATGTCACAGGCATCGATACAAGGTCTGTTCCCTTCCACAGAACTTCCTCTCTTGCCCTGGAGCTTCAACAGCTCACACCGCTCTCCGGCTGGCCTTGTAACAGACCAGAGGCCCAGACCACTAAAGGGAGGGCAATTGATCACAGACTCTCTGACCTGAAACAGAAAGGTAGAGTTGCAAACCAGCTTTCCAGCAACAAGGAACTAAGTGAGTTAGCACCCAGCGTCTAACTCTGCAAGGACCCCGAGCGACCAGCTTCCTCGGATCAGAACCTTTGGAACAAAGGACACCACAAAGACTGCAGCTGAAACCACACCTTCCCAGCCTTCTTCTGCCGGCTAACAAAGCAGCACACCACCAAGTGACTCTTTCCTCCATCCATTCAAAGATCGGTAATGTAACAACTGGGCATAGCTTATCACAGCTTTACAGGCTAAGCAAGACTGTTTAATTTGTTGTATGTGCTTTGATGCTGTTTACTGAGTATTGTTGTGATAGATTGCAGTTAGGTCATTGATTAGTTGGCTTCGCCAAAGCTAAGTGTTTAGTTTGCTAATACTGTTCAAAAACAGATTCTTGCATGCAACTAAACAATCTCTGCACTAATTCAGACCGTTTGCAACACACGTCACATTGACACAGACTCATTAACAAACAGGCTTTCAACAGAGCTACATCCAAACAGGCATTTCAAAGTTCCCGCTTCTTTTCCTTTGTCTTCGTCCTGACCACATGGTCAGACGAACACCTCCCCCTTGAAGCCAGCCTTGATTCGGCCATTTTGGTAGTTCTCTGTTGTCAGCCATTTTGTTTTGTAGGCCAAACGGCTACTTGATCACCACACCCGCCTTTGTCTTTCTTTCTCTTTTCTCTCTCTCTCTCTCTCTCTCTCTCTCTCTCTCTCTCTCACACACACACACACACACACACACACACAC
>NC_065515.1:37287305-37309238 GCF_006386435.1 Epinephelus moara | reverse complement strand
TTCTCTCTCTCTCTCTCTCTCTCTCTCTTACTTGGGCCAGTAAGAATATACAAGGGGGCCAGTGGGGAAAAAATGTCATGTGAACGCTGCTCGAGGTATAATGTTAAGTAGTGTGCCTTAGTGTACAGCCAAATGCAGGAGCGTGCATGCTGTTATAGCTATGAACATAGCTGTATGTGCATAGTGTGGACTGTTTGACACTAGCAATGTTTCCATCAGCCTGTTTAGATGCGCATCTAGAAGTATCGCATCGGAAAATTATGATGGAAATGCCAAAATTCGAATTAAAATCCCCTGATTCGCACAAACTAAAATACGCTCGCTTTAGCCAGGTTTTGGTTGATTTTAAAAAATGTTGATTCGCAAAACGGGGGATGGAAACAATTATGTTCGAATTAAGTCTGACGTAGCGCACTTTCACCCCAACTGCTTCCAGTGTTTCCGGTTCACTCACAAGGCAACAACATGGCGGCAAACAACATAAGACTTGTGTGGACGGAGGACGAAATTTCTACATTTCTAGCCTTAATAAAGGAGAAAAACATCACTGCTATTCTCGACAGCAAGCAACAAAAACGCTGCGATTTACCAAGAACTTCGTGGGGAATGTTGGGCAACGTAGACTCACTGTATTCCGGACATCACGGTATTCCGGACACTTGACCTCTTCCTGCAAATAAATTAATAAATACTTCCGGGTCATGAGTAATGTATACACCTGTGTCATCTTTGGTTCCGCCTCTTTCGACTCTGACCAATCTCCACTTTCTGGGGGATGTCGTTTGTTTCCAACGTGCACGTATATGATGCTCAGAATGGCCGGAGGGGAGAGTCTTCGGACAGGACGCTACGGAGGGGGAGAGGCTTATGTCCGCAAAGTACCCGTTTTAAAACATGATAACCCATCAGCAAAATGAAATAAACATCTTTAAGGTGTCATAGAATATTTAGGACTTAGTTTTTACCAATATTTTGACCTTTTGAAGGGATACACACATTAACAGAGGCCCTTTGTCTGACATGAATATGAGTGCCAACGGCGCATCACTGCAGCAAGACCAAGCAAGACACACACATCATCTCACTCTTAAAATGGCTGTTTTAAAGTTATTTAACATTAACTTTAGACATATTTGTAACTTAACATTATTAACTTTTAAAGCCATAACATTCAATTTAACTTATATTAACGTTACTGTTAATGTTAATATATTGTGCCAATATGAAGTTCACATAACGTTAGGTTAATGTTAATAAAAAATGAGTCTAGAGTTAAAGGAACACTTTATAATCACAAATAACTTGACTGTTAAATTAACTTTTGAATGAAAATGAACAACAATTTCACAAGATGAAAATGAATAATAATGTAACATTAATGTTAAACAATGATAAATATAATAATACATTAATAATTAATTTTTAATTACTAAATTAATAATAAAAATTAATAATACCAATACTAATAATAAATAAATAATAATAAATAAACAAAATAATAAAATAATAATAAAGTAAACAAATGAAAGACAGACAAATGAATTTGACTGGGGATCTGTTGCATTTCCTCTCTCTGCCCTGGTGTGTCCTGGCCTCTCTCCCCCCTGCAAAACATTAACTTACACACATGTTACACAAAATCTATAAATACCAGACTTAACAAAAGTTACAGAAATGCTAACAAATTCAAAATATGGATTCATGTTTCTTTTGGTAACGTTAGGGAAGATGTCAGGAAAGAAAGCAGCTAAGGGGGCGTTGGTGGCTTAGTGGTTAAAGCAGGCGCCCCATGTACAAGGCTGTTGCCGCAGTGGCCCGGGTTCAAATCCAGCCTATGGCCCTTTGCTGCATGTCACTCTCTCTCTCCTTCTTTCACACTTACCTGTCCTGTCCATTAAAGGCAAAAATGCCCAAAGAATATCTTTAAAAAGAAAGCCGCTAAGTACAGTAATGAGATGCTACAAAAAGCACTTGATGACATAAGAGCAGGGGCAAGTGTTAGAAAAACATCCATCAAATACAACATCCCCAAGTCCACCCTCTCCGACCACAAACTGGGGAAATTTGAGTGTGGTCCCCACCCAAACAGGGTCATCAACAATGAAGAGGAGGAAGCCCTCGTTAATTATATTGTGTGGATGGCCGACCATGGTTTCCCCCTGACCAGAACGATTATTAAATGCCTGGCTCTGGAAATAATAAAGGAGAGAGGTCAACATACACTGGTGAATCTGGAGAAGGGTCCCAGTGACAACTGGTGGGCCTGATTCAAGGCCCGCCATCCAAAACTGACCACCCGGACACTGGACTCCTTGGATCGGGCCAGAGTCCTCGCCGCCACACCTGAGGCCATAGAAAAGTTTTTCATCCTCTATGAAAATATTGTACAGAAGTACAGTCTCCAGGACAAGCCTCACCTAATCTGGAACTGTGATGAGACAGGATTCGGTGACAAGCCGAAGTCTAAAGAAAAGGTGATGTGCCAACGAGGGAAGAGACGTGTACCAGCAGCAGACCATGACAAGGGAGCACATAACTGTGCACCTAGCGGTCACTACAGCGGGTGCAAGTGTCCCTCCCTTCGTCATATATCCTCGATGTCTTCCCAGCATGGCATACGCCTTGGATGGTCCCCCGCAAAGCCTCTACGGATGCTCTGAAAAAGGTTTGCATTGAAATAATCAGGGGCAGTACATATTACAGTTGTTCACGATTGCTTAAACACATTAATTGGAACATCAGACACAATGTGCACAATCTGAAACTCATGTACCAACTCCCAAACCAATCCTGCTGAACTCCAAGCACAATCTCTGCTTGAGACACATGTTCCCATTCCATACCACACATTTTTCACAACACTACACAATTCCCTATATCTTACACACTCTTCCTGAATTCCCTCTCTTGCTGTTCACACATAACACACTGCCAATCATATTTCTAAACTCCAAAGGCTGTTGTGCAATTAGCAATCAGCAATTTGTCATAAAAGGGTCACAGATGGGCTCCTGGTTTGTTTGGAGAACAATGGATGGTGGCAACATTGAAGAGAGAGGTGAGCAGCAAGGCAGAGGAGTGAGAGTAAGAGGAGGTGGAGGAGGAGGAGGAGGAGGAGGACGAGGACAAGGAGGAGGTGGAGGAAGAGGACAAGGAGGAGTGAGAGTAAGAGGAGGCAGGAGAGGACAAGGAGGAGGAGGAGGAGGAGGTGGAGGAAGAGGACAAGGAGGAGGAGGAGGTGGAGGAAGAGGACAAGGAGGACGAGGACAAGGAGGAGGAGGTGGAGGAAGAGGACAAGGAGGAGGAGGAGGTGGAGGAAGAGGACAAGGAGGACGAGGACAAGGAGGAGGAGGTGGAGGAGGAGGACGACGACAAGGAGGAAGAGGACGAGGAGGAGAAAGGAGAACCATAATCTCTGATGAGATTAGGGCCACTATCATTGATCATGTGGTCAACCATGGTTTGCCCATGAGGGAGGCTGGCCAGAGAGTCCAACCCAACTTGAGTCACTTCTCGGTTGCCTCAATAATTCGGACTTTCAGAAATGAGCATAGGTAAGAAACCTAATCGCCTTGCTGTAGTACTGCATATCAATACAGTATTCAATGAGTGTTGCAAGGACCTTGCTGTATTTGTATCTGTTTGTATCTTTTGCAGAACTGCAAGATAACCACACCGTGGTGGGAGAGGAAGACTCCTCACAGATGAGCAGGAGACTGCAGTAGTCAACATGGTGCTGGCAAACAATGTCATAACCCTCCGACAAATCCGAGATGCAATCATTGCAGACCAACACATATTCCAAAATATAGCAACAGTGAGTTTATCCACAGTGGACCATGTTCTCCAACGTAACTCCATGAGGATGAAGCAGGTATACAGGGTTCTTTTTGAGATTCGCCATGACTATGTGCAAGTAAGTCCTATACATTCCACAACTGTGTCCTATCAGTACTGACACACTACTGTATTGTACTCCAATGTTGTCCTTTTTTTTTTCTTTTTTTTTTTTTTTTACAGTAACAATGTTTCACAATAGCCTATACTCTATTGAACACTCTTGGTGTATGGTATATACTGTAATATTGTCCTGTTGTCTGTTTCAGAGATATCTTGACCTAGATGCAGCAGCAGACCTGCATGAATTTATATTCATTGATGAAGCAGGGTTCAACCTTGTAAAGAGAAGGCGCCAGGGCAGAAATGTAATCGGCCAGCGTGCTGTCATTGAGGTCCCTGGCCAGGGTGGAGGGAATGTAACAATGTGTGCTGCCATCAACCACCACGGCGTCCTCCATCACCATGCCACCCTTGGCCCGTACAACACTGCCCATCTCATAGCATTCCTGGGCACACTCTACAACATCGTTGTTCAACCAGACCAGATGGATGACACAGAGGTAATCAGGTTTGTCGTTGTCTGGGACAACGTCAGATTTCACCGGGCTGCTCTGGTCCATGACTGGTTCAAGAAGGTGTATGAGAGGAACCCACAGACACAGATCCCACTGCTGCAAGCCATGGAGGACGCATGTGGCGATGTGACTGCTGAGGCCTGTCAAGGCTTCATGTGCCATTGTAGGCGATTCTTCCCCCGCTGTTTGACCAGGGAGGACATTGCCTGCGACGTAGATGAGGTCCTGTGGCCAGCCAGGGACCGTAGACAGGATGCAGCCTAGTTGTTTTATGTTATCTCTTTCTGTTATTTGTTATCTGTTATCTCTTTCATTTCAGCCAGTTTTCATCCACAGTTTGCTGTGATTTACAGTAGACTGAACATTTTGAGTACAAATAAAATATTATTTGTTGTACAAGTATTGTGTTGTCTTCTATTTGAATATACGCAAAAACATGATATGGTAATACAGTATTTTACATCCAACGGGTGAATGTAGCACTGAACATGCAAAGGCATGATTCTACTGATAAAGCATCCATATAGTGTTTTCCATTCTGCACATCAGTGTTCAATGTGCTTAGACATGTCTACTCATATGCTGTATGAGTAGACATGTCTTCTTGTCACATGTGTAAGGTAGTCGTTTTATTGTGTATATTTTAAACTCCCAGTGTTTTTAACTTGTAATATGTTTGCTTTTTAGTGTGTATTTTTAATTGTGTGTTTTTATTGCATGTCTTGTACACTGGGAGTGTGTGCTTTTATTCTGAAAACCTTATCCTAGTTGTGACGCCCTTAACCCAATCGACGCACCTGAGAGACTGCCAGGATTTTAAGAAGGCGAGCGGAGAAAGCTGCAAGGGAGACGAGACGCACGGAGCAGGCGAAGGAGCAGACGAAGGAGCAGGAAGCGGCAGGAAGCGGCGAGTCTGACTGGGAAGAACACCGACTGCAGGACCCACGCCAGAGCACCCAGTGGACGGAGCTAGGTGGCTAGTTGACGGCAGGTTCCATGAAGAGGCGGGCAGAGTGAAACCCTTCTGTGTGAGTAGCGGTCTGGAATGATAAAGTGCGACTCACGATAGCTGTTTGTGTAAAAGTGCAGTGACTGCCGTCTTGCCTCCGATAGCTCGAGACCGTGCCAGAAGAGGACGACGGTGCAGAGCGGCGGAGCCAGGAGACCAGGGACCGAATAAAGGACGTGTGTAAGCCCCCGAACTGTTTTATTGGACTTTTATCGCCCCTTAGTTTTAGCTTCCCTCATTTTAGCCTTTCAGCGCCCCTTTTACTAGCTCCCACGTCTTATCATTTTTTATGGACTTTCACCTGTGGTTTTAACCTGATTTTATTCTGGGAATAAATATAAGTGTACATCTGTTAATGCATCTGTGGTTTCTTGGTTTTAAACAACTGCTCTCTCGCCTGATTTTAAATTTCACATACACCTTTTTAATCATTTTAACTTTTTAACACTCCTGCGTTACAAATTTGGCGTTGTCGGCAGGGTCAGGCCTCGAGAGCAGCTGTGCGAGCCAAGAAACCACAGATGCATTAACAGATGTACAGTTTCACTCTGCCCGCCTCTTCATGGAACCTGCCGTCAACTAGCCACCTAGCTCCTCCGTCCACTGGGTGCTCTGGCGTGGGTCCTGCGGTCGGTGTTCTTCCCAGTCAGACTTGCCACTTCCTGCCGCTTCCTGCTCCTTCGCCTGCTCCATGCTCGTCTCCCTTGCAGCTTTCTCCGCTCGCCTTCTTAAAATCCTGGCAGTCTCTCAGGTGCGGTGATTGGGTTTAGGGGCGTCACAACTAGGATAAGGTTTTCAGAATAAAAGCACACACTCCCAGTGTACAAGAAATGCAATAAAAACACACAATTAAAAATACACACTAAAAAGCAAACATATTACAAGTTAAAAACACTGGGAGTTTAAAATACACACAATAAAACGACTACCTTACACATGTGACATACTCATATGCTGTATGTGTTTGTCATTTGAAAAGAAAATACCATTTAGTGAAGAGGTAATACTGTTTTGAGGGCAAAGTGTGCTTTTGCAAGAGAAGTGTAGGATTTTGCATTTTGTGTGTGAGTTTTGTGATTTGTGTTTAGGGTTTTGAGAAAGTGAGGTAGTTAATCAGGAAATGTGTTTAAGCAATCGTGAAAAACTGTAATAAGCACTTTCATGTAAATATGCAGGATTATAGCCAGTGGCTAATTTCCATCCTTTGTCCCTAGGCTATATGACGACAGATCTTTTTTCAAAGTGGCTGGAGCACTTTATAAAATACCGTCCTAATCATGGACCAGCATGAGACGCACTGTGGCTGCCAGGTCGTTGATGTTTGCAGGGCAAACCAAATTGAGATCCTCCTCCTCCCCCCATAGACCCCGCCCACTCAACTGAGTAGGCTTGCATCTCTGGTCTGGCATACTTCAATGAATATGGGATTTATCTCGTCCAAACGATGGACGGACCAATGAACGCCGGGGGTCTAGCGATTAGCCAATCAGCGCCACGCTGATGTCAAGCTGTACACTGGTGGGTAACTGGTGAGGATAGCAACAATGGCGACCGCTACAGATCCGACAGACCACATTAATGATGCTATCGAGGTATTTCGCCACTACTCGCGTTAATGGAGGACCAAATTAAGGAAGCTGCTAAACTGGATTTAACGGCATGCAGCTGGGCGTGCATGACGATGGAGACATTTTAAACGGGCAATGCTCGCTTGTTTTCGGCACCCCCGAGGCATGGATACTAATGACGTCAGATTCTGGGTGAGTCATTGATCTCTACTGATTGGTTAGGGAAAAAATCAAATTCCCTCCCCATTGTAAATCGCCTTCAATGGAGGCAATGTCAGACTGAAGGTTCTGGGAGCTTCAGTCTGACACTCAGGCTAGAGAGGCAGTGGACATGACACAGGTTAGGTTCTTTATTTATTCCCTATAAAAAATTCTATCCACCTTATTTTCAAACACGGAAGTAAATACCGATCAACTTCCGTGTTTTTGTGCGTGACTTCCGGTCTGCCGCTTTCCCTTACCGGAGCTAACAGTGCAAGCTAATTCTTTTCAATTTTCAATTGTTTATGTTAGTCAATCAGTTAGTTCGTTAGTTAGTCTGTTTATTTTATATAGATAACTGTGCCCACGTTTCCGTTATCCGGTAATTGCCGGTAAAAATAATTTCCTCTAAACACGAATAAATCGCACGTCAATCAAAAACTATGAACCAAAAAAGCACAATCTATCCCGAGTGAGACAAACTGCTTGATCCCCGTCTCCAGTGTACCAGCAGAGAACCCGCAGAACCGAATCAGCGAAAAAACACACCGGGCTACACAGCCTCTCTACCTGAGCAGCTGAAGCTGCGGCNTTGTGTTGCTATGTGTGGTATTTATTCAGTTTTGGGAAATCACGATGTCTAGAAAGCATCAGTTGCTGCAGCTGACAGGGACAGCTAACACTAGCAGCAAAGCTAACATCAGGACGTCATCTGTTAAAAGCCTCCCGTTGTCGAATACGACATGAAACTACTCCAGTTAGATCAGTCATGTTGTAACTAAGACATCCGCTGGAGAAAATATTTTTTCACGGACCGTCCATTGAGTTATTGAGTTATTACAGACACCGCTAACGGCTAACAGCTAACGGTTAGCCCAGCTAATCTACGATAACCATTTTATTAATTACAAAACGTGCACACAGAAATAGTAATGTTTGTTCATCATTGTGTTTATAGACTTTACAAACATCAGATTAGTCTAAACAGTGATACAGTGATGTGAAAAATGTGACATATATATATACACATATATATCTAGCTAAACTCAACAAGTTAAACAACAAGGCGATTCCCATTTACACATTTGTAAGGTTCCTAAACGAACGAACTAGTGCTGGACCGGAAGTGTCACACAAAAAAACGGAAGCTGGCTGCGTTCTTTTTTGCGTCCGTGTTTCCGTGAAAAATAAGGTGAATATGCTATGGAAACGGCAACAAAAGAAATTTGTTGCTGCCCTATGCGCCAGCCGGCGTAATGGGGATAAATAAAAATAAAAATATTATTCTTATTGTGTTATGCAACTTAAGTCTAACTTTGTGTGAAGAATACTAACTTAGTTTCTAACCTGAACAAACTCTATTTAGATTGTAAAGCTCGTGTCCAGTGCAGCTGCTGCTCCCACCTCCTCTGCTGCGCCGACCTCCTCTGCTGCTCCAACCTCCTCCTGCAGTGCTGCTCCAACCTCCGCTGTGTCCACCTCCTCCTCCTGCAGTGTTGCTCTGACCTCCTCCGCTGTGCCCACCTCCGCCTCTCCTCCAGCATCTGTTTCAAACACATCCAGCCCACAGGAAACCAGCCCACAAGAATGTTGCCCAACATGCAATAAAAGCAAAAAGAACTACCTTGTGGAAACTGGCCTGATTCCCCCTGCACTTGCCGACATCCTAATGACACCCACATTTTCCACCAAAGTGGGAGGGGTATGGCGTCAGGTGCCGCTACAGGCCAGGGTCATCACGAGTGACGAGTATGTGGCACATCATGACAGGCTGGAAGCTGAAGAAAAAGAAAAAGAGAAAGGCAGAGCAAGAAAAAAAGAAAGGAGAGAAGAAAGCAAGGCAGGAGAGGGCACAAAAAGCCAACGCTGCCATTGACAGTGGCAGCCACTGTGCCACCTGCTGCAGCATGACACCACCAGGGGCAGATGATGATATCACTGAGTGGGTCCAGTGCGAACTTTGTGAACTCTGGTTCCACATAGTCTGTGTGGACGACCTTGAAGAGGTGCCCGAGGAGGAGTGGTTGTGCCACAAATGCAGTGTCCCTGCATAAAAATTAAATTCAATTTGTGGACTGTTGGTCCCCCCCACACACACACACACACACACTGTAAATAGTTTACACAAATATAAAATTAAATATCATTGTATTATTGACATTGTTTTTCGATAAGTTAATTGTTCTGTTTTGAATTTATTGTTGTTCTGTTAAATGTGTTGAAATTTGTTTTTAATTGGTTATGAATGTCTTGCAAGTTCTATGTTTAATTGTTTGACAATATATTAATTATCTTTCAAATTTACCAGAGTTGTGTTCATTAATCCTCCTCGTGGTTTCACATTTCAGTCGCATACCGCCATTAACCACGTGCCTTTAAATAAGCATTTATCGGTTAAAAAAATGTAGAAATACATAGAAATAATACATATGTTATAACATATCCTCTAGCTATTCATCTAAACTGCATGGTTTTATAATATTAGAAACGACTCCTCCTTACCTGTCCGGAATACCGTGAGTGGGAATTTCCAGCTGTCCGGATTACTGTGAGCACTCACCGTCTTCCAGACACTGTGACTACTGACTGTTTTTTCAACATTTCTCCCAAACGATTGGCCCAAAATGTGTCAATCAAACTTTGGTATGCGTGTAAGACCTGCCCCCAGAGATAGACACACCAATCAAGCGTATCTATCTGCGCATTGATATCTTATGGGACTTTTACTGTGCCAAGTGACCCTGAGTCTACGTTAGGGGCTTTGATAAAGCATGGACCGTGTTAAGGAACAAATGGAAAAGTATGAAGCAGAAGTACATGGCGGAGAAAAAGGTGGCTTTGTCATGTTTTCATTATGACAGTTTACTCTGTAAGTGTTTTCCAATGCAAAAAAGTCAGATCTTGGTGACACTACCTGAAAATGCTCAAGACAGCACTATACACTATTTGCACAGCCATTTGAAAACTACAGTAAAGTTACACATTACTGTATTTAGTGAGGTAACTGAGTACAAGACACTGAATACGTATATTTCACATTTTTACTGCATATGCTCTTTGCAATTCTAATTTGTTCACAGCATTGTGCAAAAGAAAAATACACACTTATTTACAACAAACATAAGAAACAGCTTAGGGATGGCTGAATGAAGCCTCATGAAGCACTTTCTTTATTTTCTGAGCCCACTAGATGGCACTTTTTGTTCAACAAAAGGTTTACAGTAAAACACCCTGAATTGCCATTCTTTGAGCCTCTCTCTTTAAACCAAGCGCGCCATCTAGTGGGCTCAGTAAATGCTTCACGAGGCTCCATTCAGCCATCACTAGTAGAGCTGTGCACAACTTTAAACAATATTGCAGTACATATTGGAACTGAACATACAACATACACAGTACTGTAAATCATTCATGCACATCCAGATGTGACTGTGGAGAAGTGGCTTATCATTGGTTACAACTAATGCTTCACACACCCTTCCTAATCAGTGAAAGCTGAGGTTCACCTGAGAGAAATTGTTCAATTTAGGAGACATTTTCAGGAAAAAATGAAAAAATAAAATAAAATTTGCTTGACAGATTTTGACAACTAGTTCAAAATTTTTGTATGTAATGACTCAAGCAATGAAATGAGGACTATTAGTTTTATAGGGAATGACTATTCAGCATTCATAAGTATAGTTCATTTTGACTGACATGACATAAGTAAATGATAATGTTATAAAACAGCAGAGAATTGTATGAAAGCAATTGATGCATGTCCAAAAGCATTTGCAATTTGTTGGAAGGAATGAGAAACTGCTACTATGATGTGCACAAATGACTAAATGTTGTGGAGGTTGAACTAACAGTTATGAGAATTTTAATTCTGATCAGAGAAATGCACCAAAGCGACTGAGAAAAACTGTATGTTATTTCCAGTTCCTAGGTGTAAACACACATACCTTAACACAAACAGCACTAAGCTGAGCGTTGAAGGCCTCTTGCTCCTCTGTTAGGTTGGGACTAGAGAATCCTTTCACCAGCCAAGGGAGTAATGGATAGGCCGGGTCTCCTGCTATAAGCAGAGGCACCTGGACCCCCTCTACCTCGGCACTGGCTTGGGGATGTCTCTCAGGGAATCTGTTAAAGACAGTCACAATCAGATGTATTTGTCACATGCATATTGTAACAGGCACAATGAACTCTGAAATTTTGGCTGCTGGCTCTTATGGGATTAGGAGTAGCTAGTAAACTGGAAAAGCAAAAAAGTCTGCTTCACAGATATTGTTAATATAAGGTCTACATTAATAGCCAAGCATTCGAATACAGACAGTGAAATTTATTTGATATTTTGATTAGGCTACTACAAAGGTGACTTTCTTTGGGATCATAGCCCTACCTGTACAAGTCCACACAGCTGCGTCGTGCGCACTGCCGGGTGCTCCAACGCAGATGTCCCTGATCTGGTACCGATCATCCACGACTGCCTGTAGGATTATGGAGGGCCACCCCTTTCGGTTCACGTAATCCAGGTATCCGTCGGATGGAGGGAGTAAGGGGACATATTATATTTCTTTAAATGCGCATTTCCCAATGATTTGAATCACTTTTGGTTGGAAACATAGCTAGTGAAATGCTACATGTGAATTTTGCTCAGCTGTTAATGTAGCAGTGTGTGTATAGTTTAGGCTGTTTGTTGGTGTATTAAGGTTACAGGTCAAGCTAAAACATATTATATATATATTTTGGAGTTGGTCCATGTGCTGCTAAATTTAAATAATGTGGTGCAGTTAATTTATTCTGTTGCTTTGTTGTGGTTATTTGGACACTAACAACAAATTTCTTCTAAACCAGGGGCCTGTATCACGAAGCAGGATTAATGTCTTAGCGAGGTAACGTCAGGGTTAACCCTGGGTTTTCGGTCTCACGAAGCCGGTTCAGTTCTTATCGGGGTAGATCACCATGGTAACTTACTCTGAACGGCTATCCTGCTCCGGAGCAGGGTAAGTTTTGGGTTGAGTCTGATCCTATAAAAAGCACCACCCACTGGCCAATCAGCTGTTGGGAAAAAAATGACTCCGCTGACAGAAATGCAGCCCAGTCATGACGGGAAGTTTAATTCATTTGATTGATTTTGATTTGAAAGTTTATTTTGAACATTAAAAAAGAAAAGAAAGCAACAACAACAGACAATGAAAAGATTGTTCAAAAAGGAGTGGAAAGAAGTGGAACTTTCATCCCACCCCTTCATAAGAAAGAAACTGATCATTTGCAGACACTTAATAGCACCATTAATTAGTGCCAACATTTTGTTTTGTTGGAGGAAATGATCCCTGTTAAAGATAATGGGCCTAATTGACAGCTTTGCTGCTGGAAATGTGGAAAGTAGCCTATCATGTCTACACTTCATGGTGTTTGAGGGATTTTCCTTTTTGTTTTTTAAAGAGGGAGACTAGGTATATTTTTGCGCAGCTGTTAATTTCTAACACAGCTCAATATCAGGATGATTTTATTCAGACTATCAATTTGGTGTTGATATGATTTAATTGTGGCGTCAGCTTTAAGCTTTATTGTAGCATATATAACGTTATGACAAAGAAGACCAATTTATCAGACGCAATGATGTTAGACGATAATTGTAATACACGCAATTCATCTGCGCAGCATTGATTTCATGGGATTCAAGGGTGTGATCAGTGTCAGATGTACAGGTACAGGTACTGTAGCTACTTGAACCAGTGATGAGTCATTTAACCTACACATCATTTTATTTGCTGCCTTGTTTTGTCTTGATTTTTCCCTCTCTCCTCCTCTATTCCTTCTTTCCTCACCCGTTTTTTTTTCTTCTCTATTATGTGATTTCATTGATGTTTTGACAGGGGAATTTCTTTGATAAGCTTTTAGTGGCTTCTAACCTCTCCGGCACTTTTCTTTTTTTAATCTTGTAAATGTTATACTGTCTGTTTTTAACATTATGTGCAAATAAACTAATCTAAACTAAAACTAAACATTATTCATCCCGTTATGCGTTGCCACGCATGTTTCCTCCTCCTGCAGCTGCCACGGTGTTGGCCTTTTCTCTAATGTTGCTTTTCTCCTCCTCATATTTTACTAGAATTAATCTCTGATCCTCCCGAGAAATACTGTTTTTCCTCACATATGGCGCTCTGTGAGGACGCTCAGTGACGCTGCGCTTCTCTCATGATTGTGATTGGTCCGCTGTGTGCGCGTTCACGGCTCTTGATAAAGCAACTCTGGGTTGAGTTACCGAGTTGATATCCAGCGTCGTGATACCGATTATCCTGATTGCCATTGTTAGGGTTAGTCAACCCAGGATAGGTCTGGGTAACCCAGGAAAGGTTGATCTCGCTTCGTGATACAGGCCCCTGGGGTGAAAGTGCTTTTGTAGAGTCAAACTGTAATACCAAGAACTTTTTAACATACAGAAACAGAGTATCTCAAAATCCTGCCGTGACCCGGATTCGAACCGGGGTTGCTGCGGCCACAACGCAGAGTACTAACCACTATACGATCACGGCGAGCTGCTGTTAAGCCTGTAAGCAATGAATAAACACCTGCTGCAGAGCAGCGTGACGTGTCAGAGAAGGCCTTTGTTACTGGAGGCTATTATTTGTTACTGGAGGCTATTACTGGGTTTTTATGTTATGTTCTTAGAGGATATAATCTCCATCTCAGAGTTAGGATCTTAATTCAGCCTAAGGTAAGAAAGAGTCTTAACTGTAACACACATTAAACTTAAAGATAATGGAATCACAAAAATATCTCAATAGATATTATTGTTGTTAAAGAAAAAAAATAAATGAACAATTATTTCATTAACAGTATTGATTCAAGTTGCACTGGGTGGTAGCCTTATACAGATGGTAGGCTAATTAGTGTTTTTAGTTTTAGTGTGTGATTGTAACTGACAATGTGTGCT
The DNA here is from genome assembly GCF_006386435.1 of Epinephelus moara. Lineage (NCBI taxonomy): Eukaryota > Metazoa > Chordata > Actinopteri > Perciformes > Serranidae > Epinephelus > Epinephelus moara. The sequence goes on along the minus strand of NC_065515.1, from coordinate 37,295,126 downwards.
ACACTTACCTACATTAATCTCACTACTCTTGGTTGGATATGATTTTGCAAATCCTACAACTCAACAGGCCTACCAGTCTGTTCATTAGCAGGTGAGTAAAACAACAATCAAAGGGTTCTCCTTATGTTTCACTAACTTAACTTCAAATTAATGACATTAAAATAATATGATTCCTCACTGTGACAGACATCCTCCGAAGGACTCCACTACAGCAAAACCTGCCTCTGAGGCAGCTGACCAACAGACCAATTTTTAGTGGATGTCACAGGTACGTCACAGCAGTTGCGCATGCATGCTGGTGGCAGATAAACAGCAGACACCAATGAGAAACGGCTGAGATATCGGGAATAAAAATGTCTTCTTGTGCTGTTGGACATCGTAACAGGGATACAAAAAGAGATAACCTTCATTTTTATAGAAAATCGTAGCCAAGGACGCTGTTTGAAGCTAAACGAAGACCTTTATGGTTGCTAGAATTTGATGAATACAAAAATCTACATGACATTCACATAAGCCATTCATAGAGCCATACAGTTACAGCATGAAATACTATTTAGGCCCATATTCAGATACACCTAGTGGCAGCAGTATTTACTTTGTTCTAAAGTCCATTAAACAGTGAAAACAAGTTAATACTAGTCAAGACATTAAGTGCAGTTGCCATCATTATATAGTTGTTTAACTTATTTATGTCTTGTATAGCTTTGTTTGACCGCAAAGTACAGAACTGTATGCATCGAGAGATTTGTGTGTCTTGCACTATTCTTTCTTATAGCTGCTAGGTTTGATCACAAGGTGTATGAAAATGTGCGGCCACTGTAACGTTGGCATTGCTAAGGGTTAGTTTGTAAGTGCAAATCAATGACATTAAAATAAAATGATTTCTCACTTTGACAGACTCCACTGCAAAAACTGCCTCTGGGGCAGCTGAACAATAGAGGGCGCAAGTGCAGAGCCTCACCACCAACTAAATTTAGCTTCATTGAGTCAGAAAGCTTGAACCTTTAGATTACATTAAACATGTAAAATCAGAGAAAATATTGTTCTCAAAAGGCTTGAAAGGAATCAACTGTACAGTTAAAGCCTGGTATATGTTGATAAGTCAGTTAAAGTAACACATTCGTACTGTACACATTTTTACCTTCCATATAATGTGATACATTGATATATCAGTCTTTGGAAGATAACAAAAATATGGAAAACACCATGCAGCAAAGTAAGTGCTTGCCAACTTGATTTTACTGTTTTACAGTGATAAATTTACAGTGCAACATGCAAAGTTATTACTAATGGATTTTGTTCCTCCTATTATTCCTCCTCACCATTAAATATGTTGAATAAGCTAAGAGCAATTCCTGTTTGCAGTATACCAATACTAAATAAAACTTAAAAAAACAATTATTCTCAGGAAAGTTATGGAGTAATAAGAAGAGTCTTTTTTTCTATTACTTCTAAGCAGATTCATGGATGTTTATTCACAAAGTATCATCTCTTGTGACGTCTGCAGCTAAATAATACCCATGTGAGAAAATGATACAATTTACTTCTATGTAAATGCTTTAATCAGTTAATGTAATCTGATTATTTACAAGGATTAATTACTGTCCTTCCATATTTTACTTCTAGGTTACAATTTCTTGTCCTTCTTAATTAATTACAACATGCAGGAAAAATGTAGCTTGAGTAACTGATCAAAGTTAAACTGTCCTGGTCTAGCCAGTCAGAGCCTGAGTCTGTCTAAACCCAGATTGTGTCTGTGTGGGCCAGGGCAGGAGCTGGCTGCTGGGGCAGATCGGACAGGGGCAGGCTGATTGACCACAGTCCCGAGGGTGCCCCGAGGCTTGGAGACAGTGAGGTCTGAGCTGGATGTGACTGAGTGCATGTGCTCATGGGGGTGCAGGTGTGTGTGGTTGTGGGGCTGATGCTCAGTGTGTTCACTGTCTGCTTTTGCATGGGCCTGCTCCTCCACAGCGGCAGCCTGCAGGGGATGAGAAAAGAGACAGTATGGCAAACAGTTTCTACTGATGTCAGGAAATTGCAAAGGAACACATTAAAGAAAGTGGTGAGATTGAGAGCAATGAGATAACAGAGATACAACTAATACATTAGAATAGTTGGTTTGATGTTAAATGTTAAAGATCAGATCTGAGGAAGCACCTGAGGTTCGTAGATCTCACAGTTCACCTCTACAGGTTTCCGGTTCTGAAATGAGCTGTCCTTTTTTCCGACAGGGAGTCGGATTTCAAACTGCTCCTCGTGGGCCATGTGTGTGCCCAAACAGAAGCCTCTATGCTGAGAGAAAAAAAATCAAGAATAGTTGAGTCTGGATTTACAACTTGGCAACATCATGTTTGGAGCCTGAAAAGATTCAGTAATGGTGGGGCCTTTGGGTGGAACCAAGAGTAAGAACACTAAATTATGTATTAAAGCATTGCTAATATTTTGTGTGTGTGTGTGTGTGTGTGTGTGTGTCTTACAGCAAACTGACAGTTCATAGGTGGGCAGTTGCTTAGTTCACTTTCCTCTGTTTTCTTTGAACACACCGTCTCCACAATGGTGAATTCCACAAAGTAGGATGGACCAACAACCCACTGACAAAGCACATAAAGATACAATGCATACACACATACACAGACATGTGTAAGTTTTCTACAAACCGTGAACTATTTACCAGAGATAAGAATTCTTCAATAATAAGGTAAGAAAGCCTAATTTTGGATGTAGTTCAGTCAAGATTTCTGAACATATTTTTTCACTCAGGGGGTTATTACTAAATATAATCAATCTGATAAAAGGGCACCATGTACAACATCAAAACTCATCCTTGATGCTTTCCAAAATAACTTGATTATTTTTTTTATTTTGTCTTAACCTGTGAACTAGCTTTCATAATGTTCTCCAGAGTAAAGTAGTTGGCCAGGCGGCTCTCTTCGTTGAACCTCTGCAGGGAGAGATTGGCTGTCTCCTTGATGACCGGCTCGTTCAGGTTGTCAGCTGTGGGACAATCTGGACACACATCCACCACTGCGGTAGCAGGAACTGAAACACAAGAATTAACAGGCTCAAAGGTCAGTGGAAAGTAGCTGAGCCAAAATGTTTGTTGAAGATTTAAAACAGCCATGTTTACTTGCCTCAGGGAGGTATTTTGGGCAAGAAAATTTCCAGAGAAAGAATGCGGTGTATGTCAGCATCTTTATTTTATACCTCACTCACATTTACAAAATCAAAACAGCAAGGTGCAGACCTTTTGTGTTTTTGTGTTAAATAAAATTCCCAGTTTTGAATGCTATCAGACCATTAAATGGCTGTTATCAGTGGTTAGCCCCACAGTTATGGGTGGGAAGTGTTCCTGCCAGTATGTTTAAATTGTCGTTATCAGTGCAGTAAATGGCTTTTCAGTTTCAGTTTCAGTTTCATTAGGTTTAGGCGCTAAAACTGGTGGTGGTTAGGTTTAGAAAAAGATTGTGATTTGCGTTAAAATAAATATGTTTGTTTCATGACATAACGTGATGTAAGTTCAGCGATGCAAACAGTTGTATGGTCGAAAAAGAGAGAGCTTGTCGAAGCAACATTCTGAATATTAAAATACACGAACACTCAATTTTCCTCATTCTGCAAACGAACAAATTTGAATGTTTCAGCAAAACTACCAAACAGAGTGCAGTTCAACCTACCTCTTTCCACAATTTCTTTTTTATACCAGCTACAAGGTCCTTTCTCAATCTAGAATTGATATAAAATGCGGAATGTTTCTGGAATGTTTGCGTTGTTTGGCATGAAAATGACAACCTTAAAAATAGCCAGAGGCCACTGTAGTTAATCTGTATATTATGCATGGACTTATCAGCGTTTCATAAGCAACCGTTTCAAAATTACTTTACAAGTACATTGTATTTACTGCTCTTGAACTCTACCAAACCAACTAGCCCACCAAAACGTGGGAAGAATAAATGAATGAATGAAAATGAAAGTAAAGAAGTTGCATATAAGAAGCCATTTTACTTTCCCTGACAGTGCTGGTATGCTGAACAAGATCTGAATGATGAGTAGATATTTCACACAGAATCTGAATCTGTACACTGCCTTTGAATCGTCCCCCTTTTGAAGTCGAATCTTTTAATCCTCTCTCTTTCTACAAATCTTTATTGTATTCTTTCCATATTTTGCCCCCTTGTTAGCGAAATAGTTAAAGAACCTCCATTAATCACGCAATTTAAATGTGAAAAGTCTCATTGACTGACCGTCACTTTTGTGTATGCGGAGAAGGAGAGGGGTGGAGGGAGCGGAGCTGTGGAAACATCCTGCAGTCCAACATACTATCATGCTTTTAAATAACTTATTAGACAGATATATATAGAGAAAGGCGACATTTAGAGAGCAAGCCCAAATAAGCAACTCCACTTTAGAAACAAACCCAAAAAAAACACAACCCGCGACTACCAATATTTGTAAGGGACTCTACAAAACAACAAGCCCAAAGTCGTGGCTTATAAGCGGACCTGACAACCCTGCCCTATGTGTAGCGCTCTATGATCTTTGATCCAGCAGCACATCATCCAAATGAAAACAAGTGGTTCACACATTACACAGTTGATTTGCGCGCAGCATTGTCATCTGCTCATTTCGTTTGTGTTAGTGGAATTACTAACCAGACTCTTGCACGGCCATGCAAACTCCTCGGATCTACACTATTCCCACAAGTCACCCAAATTGACATGAAAAAAGCGAGAGTCGCCGAAAGTTAAGTATGTATGTCAGCTTTGACTTTTGATTTCACAAAGGACAAGTCCTGGGTTTCTTTGACCCAACTACCACCCTGACGCACCCCGGCCTCCTGTCGCTCTTTCTCCAACGTCACATGACTTCCTTCTTTGGCTCCCGTCATAATTGCTATGTTCACTTGAGGCTGCTGCCTTACAGTTAACATGTTTGTACATATGCCCCTGATGACCATTTAATGATTTGATAACGGCTTTCTGAACCAACTAGTAGGTGTAGCAGGCCCCTTCCCATATATGTATGAGGCTGACAACCACTGATTACAGCCATTTAATCCAGTGATAACATTCAAGCAAGTGAAAGAATCCCAAATGAGTCAAAATAACTCAACTGATCTACCTTCACGAAGTACACAGGAGTAGCTTTGAAGTTTGACTTGAGAGTCAACGAAGACAGATACCTCACACTCTCCATACACCTGAAGGACACAAACACAGAGACATGCAGTATATATAAGTATAGACACAAGGACACATAATGAAACAGAGAGGGTAACATAGGTATTGTACGCCAGTGTTAAACTAAGCATCATTTTGGTATCAGTATAAAACCAAATATCTTGAAGAGTGAAGATACGCCACTATGTGGTACTTACTGGAACACTACTAATATCTCTGACTTCACATTGTTTCCATGGTTTCCTGCTGGTGATATGGCATTTAGTTTCCATGACATCAATGGTCAGTTTGTAGAGCGACCCATCTTTCTCCTGGACGCACACACAGACACATACACACACAAGTGCACACACACAAACTTCAGTGTTTCTTTTCATATTTAAATAACAATTCTTATGTTAGTTTTCTTTTTTTGTGGCTCTGCAAGCAAGGTGGCTGGTCCACTCCCTCTCTGCAAATACTATTGCATCTACTGTCACATTGTTGCAAGATCTACTCATATTTCTGTTTGTGTTTGTGTGTGTTCGCTCTCACCGTGTCAGGAGTGTGAGAGAGGTCGTACAGTCTGTTGAGACTCAGGATGTATCCGTCTGTCCGGTCCTGGTTGATCTGCTCCAGGGCCTCTTCTGCCACCCTCACTGCCTCAGGGCTATTGCAGCCTGGATGGTCTGACCTTGCTCTTCCCTCCTGCTGCAGCAAAGCCAGACAGAGGACCAGCAGGTACACACTCATCCTCAAACACACACACAGATTAAGACAAATAAAAAACCCTATTTTTATCCAGTGGAGCCACTAAAGCCTATCCTGGAAGATATTAACATTTAACACAGGCCTGGTTTGTAAATCTTCCTTTGCAATACATGTAATCCAAGTTTTTCCAGACAGAGTTTGGACAGAGACGTAAGGCTGATGCTGGACTTTCCCCTCTTTCCCAAAGAATGAGCAAACAGCTGCTATCTGCTGCTCTGCAGGCCAATGGCTGGCTCACACTGACTGAAGGGTCATAGTGCACTGGGGAACAGGGGAAACAAATTAAATCAAAGGAAAGCTCCTTAAGTACAGCACACCTAATTTACTATCCTCACTGAAAATAATGCAAGAAATTTCAGAGAGCCTTGTTTAAAGAAGCACCTCATCGAAAACCTCCTCTAAGTTCCTTGTCATCAGCGGCAGAGCAGGGGGTGGCCTCTGGACTTTTAGCCCTAAATGATTTTTACAATAGCCTGAAATCTATGCTATTCCTTCAGGAAATCTAATATAGTTGAGTGAATGCTCTCCTGTGGCTTAATTTTCGACTCAGAGTATTGAAGACCATATTTACTTGGCATTGCTGGGGTCCCTGATTTTGAAGTTATAGCAGCCCAGATTATTATGGCATGGATTCAAATGTAGCAGATTTGTCAGCTGAACATTCATTTTGTGAACTCTACTCCAGCAGAGTATAATAAAAACAGGTGTCAGAATAAGTAATGTCCTTGACGCCCAATTCCTACCCTGCTAATGTTATATAACTTGAAAATAGTACCATCAGGCAGTTTTTTTCCTCTTTTTAGGTTGCAGGAGTGAAAAATAGTCATGCTCAACTTTAGTTGTTATGTTTTCAGAAGGACAAAGACAGCAGGAGAACAATTGGATACAAAATAGGATGTAGGCTCTATACAGGCCCACTGTCTTGAGGGGTCAAATGGTACAGATGACCCCAGGACACAAATTAGCATTTCCTAGGAGAGCGAAGGCATGACCCGCCCTACTCTCTCTCTCTGGTTGGCCGGTACTTATTGCCTTCATTGGTTGGATTGGTTAGGTTTATGCAAGAGGATTTGGATTGGTTTGGGTAAGGGTAAGAATGACAGGTTAAGCCAACCAGAGGCAGAGTAAAACCTCTTTTCTACAGCACAAAACACCCACTAACATCTCCCTTTTTAATGTAATGGGAAAGTTTACAATCTGCCTTCTCACCCGGGTCAAATGACTGCAGGAGTCACTGGTGTTTAGTGACTTTGGCTCCATTTGGCATAGATGTAAACACAACAACTTGGGGAACGCGCTAAGTTTAGCCCCTTAACTGGTGAGATGTAATGACCTGCCACCAAAAAAATACTGTCCTTTTCCACCCAAGCAGCACACAGACATTGTTACACATTAGTGTGCATTGATTTTGAAAGAGAGGCTGAATAGATAAGGGATATATAAAAAAAATTAGAACATGGCACTCTTAAATACTTGATTCTGATTGGTCAATCAACAAAATTCTGTGGTGTTTATTTCTTGAGGTATCACCGCTGCTCTGCTGCTCCGTGGCTAGGGACGCCATAGCAACGGCCTTAGACTGAGGAGCATCAAAATCAGTTAACGTTAGTCCACACAGGCCAAATAGGATCGGAGTGTAAAAATGCAGCATTTTCAGGACATCACTTTAAACTAGGCTGACCAAACGTCCTCTTTTGCCTGGACATGTCCACTTTTCACATCCTGTCCGGGGCGTCCGGGGGGTTTTTATAAACTGATGATAATGTCCGGTTTTCCGTGTGTTTGTGTGTGTGTGTTAGAGTGTGGCAGGGGCAGCATATTTCTGTCCGAACCCGAACCGAGCCCGACATTATTTAATGACCAAAGCACTGAGTTTGTGTCACACAGTGGTTAC
>NC_065515.1:37284988-37287152 GCF_006386435.1 Epinephelus moara | reverse complement strand
GGATCGCCACACTCTAGTGTGTGTATGTGTCCCCTATTGGGGCCTATCTGAATTTCTGTCTTTGAGAGATATTATTTTGTAATATAACTGAATTTTCTATCCATACATATAAATTTTAAATATATTAAAATTATAAGGCATCTTGGAGTAAACTGCGAGTATCATTTAAGTAGGCTATGTCGTGGCCGGCCGAGTGTCCTCTTTTTTGGAAATCAAAATATGGTCACCCTACTTTAAACATTTTGGGAGAGGACAAAACGCTTGATGTTTGGCTAAAAAAATAACATGTCCCCAGCAAAAAACAAAAAGAAAAGAAAGAGAAAATCGCAGGGCTGTCAGGAGCAAACCGGCACAAGCAACTAGAAGAAGTAAATAGTAAGCCATGTTCTAAGCAGGATAATGTATAGTGAGCTGATGACAGTTGCGCGTTGGGGTTCCATTCCCCTGTCGGGAGTTATTCTTCAACTGTCACCGGCTCACTATACATTATCCCTTATATAACCACTGTAAAGATTTCACTGGCCTTCATGCTGCTTCCTACTGTTTATTAACCTGTTTTCCTGTTTGTGACGTTGAACGTGACACACCAAAAGAACAAACAAAAAAAACACAAACAGAAAGGCATACTCATCTGCTGCAGAGCTGTATACACAGCTGTAGTCCACTGGCAGTCTAACACCTATTTTTAGCATGTGTTTAACAAACCTGTGTACAAGCACTAATTTTGGTGGAAAAGGGGCATAAGGCAGGTTGGGCTATGCTTTCACTATCCTCTAAAATGCAAATTCAGCCTCCGGATCCCCTAGGTTTGGGCTGAGCCCCGAATGTTTACAATGTCTGGCTCTGCCCCTGCTGGTCTTCAAGTACACAGTGAAAATTAGTAGCTTTCTCTTTAGCAGAGCATGGGAGCTGCTGTCAGCTTGGACTCAAAACAGTTACAATAACCTACAAGTCATGGGAAAAAACAAGGATCAAAATGTAGAAACTTAAATGGCTATTGCTGCATAAAACACTTCACCTCCTTCCATTTGTATTTTAATAATAATAATAATAATAATAATAATAATAATAATTTTTATTTGTAAGCGCTTTTAACAAATGCTCAAAGACACTTTACAGTTTTTTAAAAATCATAAAATAGAGCTAAGTCAGAATAAAACTCGAAAACAGCAATAAAACAATATAAAACACACAAACATGTACATTAAAAGCTAATTTAAATAGGTGTGTTTTGAGGATGGTCTTGAATGTTGGGAGGTGTGTGCAGATACGGATGGGTTTGGGGAGTGAGTTCCAGAGGGAGGGGGCAGAGATGGAGAAGGCCCTGTCCCCCCAGGTTCGGTGCTCGGTCCGTGCAAGTAGTGAGAGGAGATTTCCTTCAGATAAGCGGAGGTCGCCGGAGGGGGTGTGGTGGTGGAGTGGGTGTATGAGGTAGGAGGGGGCCTGGTTGTTGAGTGCTTTGTGTGTGAGGAGAAGGATTTTGAACTGTATGCGATATGTGATGGGGAGCCAGTGTAGGATTTGGAGGATGGGGGTGATGTGGTCTCGGGAGCGGGTGTGGGTGAGCAGGCGGGCAGTGGAGTTCTGGATGTATTGAAGTTTATTGAGGAGTTTGAATGATGAGCCATAGAGGATGCTATTGCAGTAGTCCAGTCTGGATGTGATGTGGATGAGGGTTTCTGCAGCAGAGAAGGTGAGTGAGGGGCTGAGACGGGCAATGTTTTGAGGTGGAAGAAGGCAGTCCTGGTGATGTGACTGATGTGGTGGTCAAACCTTAGCTGGCTGTCGAAGATGATTCCTGGGTTGCGGGTGTGTGGTGAGGGAGACGGAGAGCACTTATCGAAGGTGAAGCAGAGGTTGTGGGTGGCTTTGGTCCGGGCTATGGGGTCAATGATGATTATGTCCGATTTGTCACTGTTCAGTTGGAGATAGTTTGTTTGCATCCATGATTTTATTTCAGTGAGACAGTTGGTGAGTGTGGAGTGTGTGGTGTTGGTGATGGCTTTGGTGGAGATGTACAGTTTTAATTATCTTCCACAACATTTTTGCCATAAATAGTGCTTTTGGTAACTCACTCACTTACTTATTTATTCAGAAATTCAGATAGGCCCCAATAGGGGACACATATGCACACACTAGAGTGTGGCGATCCGAGCCCGACGGT
>NC_065515.1:37280769-37284488 GCF_006386435.1 Epinephelus moara | reverse complement strand
TAGAAATTGTATGAAAAAATGGTTTGAAAATGGCTACAAAATGTTGATAAAATGTCAGAAATATATTATTAAAATGTTCGAGAAGTATTTGAAAAAACTGTCCGTTGCGATTTATATGTCTCCGCTATGTCTCATGAAATTCTTTTGGTTTTATATTTCTCGTGTCTTTCCAAGCATGTGAAGACATAGTTTCTGCAGTAGAGCAGGGTGTGCACTGAAATACGGGACAAACTGTGTCCAGTATTGAATCAGTAAGGGATGGTACATTTTATCTTTCAATGTGGGACGATCATGTATTGACGATCACCACCATGCTACTGAAGAATGGAGTTAAGTTAGTGACGTCGCTGCTTGTAGTGACGCTACTGTGCAACACTGATCACTGGGGGGTCATCGGGCCCCTGATAGATTCATCAGGCCCCTGATCTAACTGTTGCCTCCTTCGTTCTTCGCCCTCCTTCTTGCCTTCAGCTTTTTGTCTGTGTGCTGGTCACGTCTTTCTTATATTTTAACCTCTCTATCGAGCTGGTTCCCACAGTCAAACCTGGAGAAGTCGTAGAATTTCACAAGCACATTTTCCAGGCCTGGAGGAGTCACTGGATTAGTAAAAATCATTTAAAGTTCTGGAAAAGTCTTGGAATTTTGTTCTGTGTAATGAAATTGTTGCAGTAATATTTGGTGGATAACCTTCCATGTAATGTAACATAACGGCAGATTTATTTTCTGTAGCTCTAACATTTTGTTCATCATCATGTACGTGTCTTCATTTCCTCCCTGCGTTCTGTCTCCTTCATGTTTGTCAGCTCACTGAAGTTATTTCAGAATAGAGTTTGGATCTGATATGTTTAAAAAAGAAAACGTTGGGCAGGTGGGGCTAAAAAAACATGTTTTATTATGGGTTCTTGAAAAGTGGTGAAATGTGTGGGAACCCTGAGCTGACCTATTTTCCCTCCTTTAGTTTTCTCTTTTCTTCCTCCCTCTCTCCTGCCGTCATATGTTCTCCCTTCTTCTTTTCTTTGACCTCATCTTCCTGCTCAATAATGACCTACTCATCTCCTCAGTCTGGTTTAGTTGTATGATAGGTAATATATTTTCACAGTGCAGTACGGGGCCATTACCATCCAGCTGTGCTTTATAATGTAACAAAGTCAGCTGCAGCTTTATGTTGCAGAGGCGTTCCTGTTATTGTGTCCACACCCTGAACCTGCTCAGACATGAACGCACACTCCTCTTCCACTGAATTCTGCAGACAGGAACCTCAAAATCTTTTTCCTTATTTAACTTCCAACTCAGCCAAACATAACACAGGATTCCAGGGTGTTACCTGAGTCGACTTTACAGTTATCTGTAGGGGTGGTCCTCGCCAGGTGTGACCACGCCCCCTGGGTATCAGACTGAAGCTTCTCCCCATCTTGTCCTTGTAAGGACTTAACTTCAGCATAAATTCCACCAAATGACACACCTGCTGCTGCACAGGAAGTTCGATTCACTGAGGACCTGCTGAACTTTACAGATCAGGAGAGTTTATCCTTCCATTCAACATTTACCTGAAGGATGCAGGAAGCAGAGACGTTATAAGGCTCTGTCGGACGTTGAACGTGTCAAAATGTGCACAGTCTTTTAGTTATATAAAAGTATATAAGATTAAAACGCTGCTCATAAGTGACCTAAAGTAACTCTGGAGGCCATGAATATTTCAACGTTTGAATTTGAACTTAGTTTTGCTGTAGATTCTTGTTTTGCACTTTGAGAACTGAAAGTCTGAGTTGAACTTGTATATGAGTATTTTGTCAAACACATGCTGCTGCTGCTGTCGCTGCTGCTGTCGCTGTCCTTATATGGACTGAACTGCAGCTGAAACTCCACCACATGACACACCTGCTGCTGCAGAGACGTCCGGCTGTACTTCAGACCTACAGTCAACTTAAACATTTCCATGACTTTTACCTGAAGGATTCATGGACAGGAGCTCTTCTTAGATTCTGATTTTACTCATAAAATATGTTGATACAAACGATGCATCACCCACACCTTTATTTCCAGTAGGTTAAATTACTGCAGTGGGAGGGGTGGGAATAATGTGAGGATCCACGATACGATTTCTCAGTTCTTAAGTCATGGAACAATATTATTGCGATTTTAAATATGTTGCAATAATCTGAGTATTGTGATGAAACAAAATGTAATTTATTACCTTTTTTCAACTACAAAGTTTGTCCCCAAAGGAAAACTTTGTCAACATCTGTCTTATCTAATGAGATAAAGTTTTTGGTCTGTTTATCTCGCTTCAGACATTTTTTTTTTTGCAGCAAAATGTATCTAGTGGACTCAAAAAAAAAAAACCAACAACTAAAGTTTAATTTGTAATATTGATCATTTTTATAACAAAAATTTGATACTTGGCGTCTGTGTGACGATTCATTATTGCCACACTAAAATATCGTGATACTACACTGTATTGATTTTTTTCCCCACAGTTCGGCAACTTCATCTTATTCAGACTGCCGCTGTTAGGATCCTGACAAACCCTAAGAAACAAGGGGCGCCCACCAGCTCACCTGGTAGAGCAGGTACCCCATAAGGACACGAAGGCTGTGTCCTCGCGGCAGCCCTTTGCTGCATGTCACCCCAGTTCTAAAATCCTTACACTGGTTTCCTGTCACTCAGAGAACTGATTTCAAAGTCCTGCTGCTTGTGTATAAATCACTCTGTGGCTCAGCGCCCAAATTTATCCCTGACATGCTTGTGACATATGAACCTTCCAGGACCCTGAGGACATCTGAGGCCGGCCTACTGACCGTCCCAAGAGTCAGAACTAAACATGTTGGAGCAGCACAAACCTGGAATAACCTCCCACATGTTGTTAGACAGCCCTGAGCACTTTAAATAAAAGCTAGAAACATTCCTGTTTTACGCTGCCTGCTGCTCTTTATAATGACTGCATCCTTATCTTTAAACTCGATTTAAATCATTTTAAAATAATCCTTTTTGTCTTTGAGCCTCTTGTTCTGAACTTTTGCTGTTTTTAATTGTGATTCTTTTTAAGAAAAAAAAGTAAATAATTTAATAATTACTTTTACGTTTTACATCTTTTCTCGTTGTTCGTCTATGCAGAGCCTACGCCTTAGCCTACATTGTTGTGAGTGTTTATACTTGTGTGGTGCATCTGCAGTTACACCTCCAAAACATGAGTGGGCGGTGGGGTTTCTGTGAAGTGTTGTGAAGTTTAGTTGATTCAAAACACACAGTAAATACACATTAAACACACGTTAAACATACGTTAAACACTATTTCTTAAGGGGCGTCGGTGGCTTAGTGGTAGAGCAGGCGCCCCATGTACAAGGCTGTTGCTGCAGTGACCCAGGTTCGACTCCAGCCTGTGGCCCTTTGCTGCATGTCATCCCCTCTCTCTCTCTCCCTTTCACACTTCACTATCCTATCAATTAAAGGCAAAAAATACACGTTAAATACATTAAACACACGTTAAATACATTAAACACACGTTAAACACACAAGGTGGGTTTCCATCCAAATGTAATCAGAATCAGAATCAGAAATACTTTATTGATCCCCGAGGGGAAATTATTTATGTTACAGGTGCTCCTTGCAAGAGAGGAAAGATACGTGAAAATATAAGAAATTTAAACAGTAGTATTAACAAATATATAGTTAAATAAACAGGAATTATTAACAAACATAAACGTAAATAAATATATATA
>NC_065515.1:37263693-37277913 GCF_006386435.1 Epinephelus moara | reverse complement strand
ATTGTATACATTAGCCTAGCAGCTAGCAGAGATTTCCTCTGCTCATATTTCAGCCAGGATAAATCACACACAGTGTGTGGAGGCTTTATTGTCTTCACAATTTATTGTTTCTTATCTGTGAAATGAAAGTAAATCAAAGCTTTGTTTCCACTGAGGGAAATGGTTTCAGCTTACAGAGACAGACAGGAGGTCTGCATCTCTGGAGGTGCGCGTCCGGCGACAGCGTCAGTTTGATGCAGAAGTATAAATCCCACTCCCCTCTTTTACTGTAAATCTGTATTCTTTATTATGTTTTATATTTTATTGCTCTGTAAAGCACTGAATCACCCTGGTGTATTGAATTTGCGANATCAAAGCTTTGTTTCCACTGAGGGAAATGGTTTCAGCTTACAGAGACAGACAGGAGGTCTGCATCTCTGGAGGTGCGCGTCCGGCGACAGCGTCAGTTTGATGCAGAAGTATAAATCCCACTCCCCTCTTTTACTGTAAATCTGTATTCTTTATTATGTTTTATATTTTATTGCTCTGTAAAGCACTGAATCACCCTGGTGTATTGAATTTGCGATACAAATGCCTGGCCTAAAGATTTAACACAAAAAAATATGTTGAATTTATCAGATATTCTTACAGATGACCTCATCTTGAGCTGCTATAGACTTAAAATGCTGCCTCCATGTTAGTGCATCCTTAATATTAAAACGTGCTTTTGATAGTTTGAGAACATTTTGTGATAATAGTTTGAATTTTTGAGGCAGAACTTTTATTTGTACTGAAATATTTGTACAGTGTGATATCGCTGCTTTTACCTGAGTATCTGCGTGCATCTCTCACCACTGAGGATATACAAAGCCCACATCCTGAAATGTTAAGAGCTGGGAGGAGATTTGGGTGCACTGTCAGGGTTTTAAATGTCACCACAAAAAAGGAAGTATAAGTATTCAAAGTACCTAAAATTAGAATTCTTCACAGTGAAAATGACAAAATCTTACTGCCAGTTTTTGTTTTTCTTACCAAAGTTAAAATCTGACTGCAGTAGTTTTACTTATTTTCAAAGTTGCCGTCCCGCTGCAGGATACAGACATGTAGGACTGGAGCGCAGTGAAGTCACAGCACCAGTTTGCCTCAGCTTGCTGGTCACCTGTGATCACTGCCCTGTGCCCTGCAGCCAGGCAGCACAGACATCATCCACATTCTCCAGCTGGTTCAGGCCTGTTCAGGCAGCTGGAGGAGTGTCAGTCTGACAAACCACACACTCACTCTGAAACTGATGAACATGTGACAACACAAAGACCATAAAAGGTGTGAACGCAGGAGGAACTTCCTGGTTGGATGGAAATCCTCCGTCTCTTTTAAAAAAAAACCCAACATGCGTGCAGAGACTTGAACCTGCAGCAGAGACGATAATCCATCAGTCTGTCTTCACTGTCAGAGGTTCAGTCTTTGAGGCAATGCAGAGATTCAGTGTGAGAGTGAATGAAGACTCGTTGACTGACAGATTAAATGCAGGGTTCGTGTCTCTACAAGCTGATTCATATGCTGATGAGCTGAAACTAATGGCTGCACAGAAGGGAGGAAGAACTCATTCACAAAACTCCAGTGTGTGTGTTTGTTAAATGTTCTGCAGAAAGTCTCTAAATAACAGATTCTTGTCATTGCCTTGTTCACCTGTCAGTCACTGACTGATGTTCAAAGGTTTGGGGGAAGCTTTGTCTTAACTCTTCACATCATCCATCTTTTATCTGTTATCTGTAACTGGTTATCCTGTTCAGGGTTGTGGGGGGGCGGAGCCTATCCCAGCTGTGATTGGGTTCACCCTGGACAGGTCACCAGACTATCACAGGGCTGACACATAGAGACACACAACCATTCACACTCACATTCACACCTACGGACAATTTAGAGTCACTTTCACATCATCATGTCAGAAATTCACAGCACCTCTCTAGTGCCCTCTACTGGCAGAAAAGTGTAGCGCTCTTATGACAGTCTGGAAAGTCACAGCTGTCACAGACAAACGCTATGTTAAAGTGCAACTTGCAGGTTAAATTTTTTTAAAAATATATACATAACCTTGTCTGAAAATTACCATATGAGAAGTTAATTCATAATTTATTATGGTTTACACAACATAAGGGCACGAATTCAGAGGAAAAAGTGGCTCTTTTTAGCTCCTCTTCTAAAAACGCTTTTTTTTTTCAACATCACCTGATACTACGTCACGAGAGGGACTCTGCGTCCTTGACCCTGCCTCTTTCCAATGCGCAGTAGTAGGTGGTAGTGAGTCTGAGCGGTAGTAAACTTGTCAGTTAGTATTTTTTCGGTTGTTAACAGTGCATTTCACCATTTGTGATTATGCCGAATTATTGTGTTTGTGCAGGTTGCACAAACTGGAGTCTGTCAGGACATCGAGTCCACCGTTTTCCGGACAGAAAAAGGGGTGGAGTTAGTTTTCGTGCCTGGGTACGTATTGTGCAGGTGAAGAGGCGCGATTTCACGGCTTCATCTGTGACCAAAAACGTGGTCGTGTGCAGCGCTCATTTTGGACAGGAGGATTATGTTCCTGGCGGAGCCTGCCCGTCCTCGCACATACCCCCGAGGCTCGGGAGACCTGAGCCCCACGGCCCCGCACGGAGACCCGAGCCTCAGGGGTATGTGCGAGGACGGGCGGGCTCCGCGGAGAGGGAGGCCTCCCTGTTTGAGACGGGAGCGGGCGGCGTTGATGGGCAGTGTGAGGCATGTTATGTCTGGTCTGGGGGTCAGATTCTCCACCAGAGCCCAGAAGGCATCCACCTCCCTGCAGCACATACTCTCCACAGCTGAGGACATGGGCTGGCAGTTCCCACACAAGCACCTATCATACAAAACATTATCAGGAAATCTTCGTATCTCTCTCTCTCCCTCCCTCTCTCCCCTGCAGACGTCAATACACTGTAATGCAGAGTTATAACACGCATAGCAAGATACGTCTGATACAAGCTGATATTTGCGCATTAGTTTCTGTTCTGGGTAAGTAGCATTAGTTATCTAATAGTGGCAGAACTATTGGTAGCTTTGTTATAACCTAATACGTGATGACAAACTTAATGTTGCTGTCGTTAGCTAACGCTGGTCGCTCACCAAGACACCTGCCCAGTTCTCCACTGGTTCTCCTCACACCACAGCTCTATTTCTCTCCTGTGGCCGTTATTTCTCCTAACCCTGATCTGTTCCTGGTCTCTTGGACGCCCAGCAGGCTCATAATTATAAGCCTGTGGGCTGTCATATGCATATGAATGTTCATTTTCAACCTCTTCAGTCTCAAAACTAGTACTGGCATCCATGTTTATTAATGTTACACTCAATCGAACTCGGCCGGACTCCCTTACGCTACGTCACTTCCGGTTAGTGGGTTTTTAGATCAAGGCTATTCAAGAGAAGGCTGAGACACGGGGTCAAACATGGGGGGATTGCACATGCGCAGTGTAACTTGAGCTGCGATGCTGGAGGGTGACAGCAGGGGCGCTAGATAAAAAGCACAGGATCCACTCAGGCGATCAAGGAGTGCGCTTGGTGCGGTCTGCTTGGACTTTTGGACGGCGGCTGCCTGAAGTTGTCGGAATTGTATCTCTGTCATTCTCGCCCACAACGCAGGCCACCAGTGACAGTCCAATAATAAGCTGTGAAAATGACATGCATGCACATCCCCCTTATTCCACGGTCTCACGCCATCTACTGAGCCTTTGAGGAAGTGCAGACCAGATTTTACTGCGCATGTGTAATCCCCCCATGTTTGACCCCGTGTCTCAGCCTTCTCTTGAATAGCCTTGTTTTAGATGCGGAAGCAAAATTCTCTCACAAAAACGACCCCAAAAGTCACTGTAGTGTGTATATGTTTTCGTTTTTTGTTTTAATTGAGGTTCTACATCATTTTCCTACGCATTTATTCACCATGGTCTCCAACCTGCAAGTTGGGCTTTAACAACGGACTGATAAAGAAGGCCAGCTCTGTTCTGGGACGCTCCCTCGACCCGCTGGAGGTGGAGCCAAGCTATTGTCCCTTATGGACAACATGTCCCACCCCATGCGGGACACTGTGACAGCACTGAGCAGCTCCTTCAGTGACAGGCTGCTTCACCAGCTGAGATACCACATGTCCTTCCTTCCTTCCTGCTGCTGTCAGACTGTACAACCAACACTGCTCCTAGCAGACCACACATATGAACACTATGGACAACCAGTCTTCACTCATGTGCCATATCTATTGTATATATTTACTAACAGTGAAATATGGACACCTCATACATGCAGTAATGTGAATTCTGCCACTCAGCATTATATTATTATATTCTGCTTTTATTTTCTACTGCTTACAATCAATGAGTCAGGAGTAACATCAGTATTGATAAACTGTGCAGTATCTTCACTTCCATCGGTCAATAATTTAAAATCAGCCATTCAGTCTGTCTCTTTATTACATCATGCTCCTTTTTGGTGCGTCCGTATTATATTGCTTTGTGTTTTTATTCTGTTTGCTCGTTATGCTGCTCTTTGGTTTTGTACAGTTTACTTACTTTACGAATTTATATTTTGGATTTTATTTATTTCCACTGACGCTTCCTGTTTGCTCTGTTCCCTCGCTGTGGGACGAATAAAGGATTATCTTATCTTACTCAGTTTATGTAAATGATCAATCATCAGTTCCATTCATTTGTATATTTAAAACAGTGCAGTAATAATAATAGATGTCTGTGGGGTTCTTCTTTTTAAATAAACTTTATTTCAATTCTTTGGTTTGAACATTGACAAAAATATACAAAGATAAACAGAATCAGGGGTACATACATATATTCAATTTAAAATGAGGATTTTAAGGTTTTGTAGAAGGTCATAGTCTGGAAGGCTTTCTTTATCATCAGTCCTTTTAGTGTTTCAAAATACAGTTTAATTCTTAAACTGGTGGATATTGGGTATCCTTTCAGTCCATTTGCATTTATGTACATAAAATGTTCCATATAAGATAAGAAGGTTTAGTAAAAAAAAAACATGACTTCTGTCCATATTCTTTTTCTCAAAATAAAATAAAACATCCCTTTTTTGCAGATTAATCTTAATCCCACATAAAGATTCAAACACATATTCAACATCTATCCAAAAGAATTTAACATAAATACATTCATAAAATAAATGTACAATTGTTTCTGTGTCAGTGTTACACAATACGCAGGAATCAGAACGATCAGGTCTGTACTTTTTAATAAAGTGGTTTGTCGGATAAATTAAAAAAATTATCATTTTAAAATGAACTTCACTGATTTTATTATTAATCAGATATTTTTATAGTGAGTCCACAACAATTTCCAATTAATGTTAACAAATTGATTATTCCAGTAATTATTACTACGCCATTTAGTAGAATATCAGTCTTCAGTGGAAGCTCCTCCTGATCCTCTCTGTGCTGCTGCTCAGCAGGGTGAAACAGCAGTTATCAGGGTGGCTGAGATCTTTACTGATTCTTCTGGCCCTATTTTTGCAGCATCTGGTACAGTGGTGTAAGAAAGTTACGTCTGGCCCCAGTGCACACTATCATGACGGGCCCCAGTGCACACTATCATGACAGGCCCCAGTGCACACTATCATGACGGGCCCCAGTGCACACTATCATGACGGGCCCCAGTGCACGCTGTTGCATGTATTGTCTTGACACAAATAGAGACTTGACATCTGACGACATCAACGTACTGTACGTATTACCCAGAAATCTTCACTGCATATGTGAAAATATCAAAGACAATTAATCATTTAATTGAATAGTTTTTATAGCTTATGTAGAAAAATCATATAATTTTGTTTTAGATAGTGACTGACAGGTTTGGCTCTGGAACAATCAGGTCGGCCAAGTCATTGATCTTTTTTTAAGTCCCATCTTAAAACACACTTTTATCTGAGAGCTTGTCCTGATGTACTTGTGTTTTAAATTCATTTAAACTGTCTTTATAAAGATAAAAACAATGACTGCCCAGCTCACTCAGTGTAAAAGTCCATGGCTCAGGCAGACTGTCCAAAAATACATCTGAAGCTCATCAGTACCTGGACACACCAACGTGTTTCCACCACAGAGTCTTCATCAGGGTGTAAAATGTGTTGGAAACAGGTGTGCAATTTTAGAGCTCATGTGACTCAGGTCACAGTGCTACTAGACAAAAACAAAACACATTGACAGAAGTTGCAAATGAAAATGACATAAATGTTTACTATAAATAACATATGTAGTCAGTAAGAATCACCCTCAATGACACACGTCCAGACTGCTGGACATCTTCCTGTGCAGTTTCCTGTGTACCATCATTATTATGTTCTTCTGGCTTCTTCCATTATTTCCTGTTTGCCATGTTTTTTCATCATCATCATCAGGATCATCATCATCTGCACAAGCACCTAACCTCTGCCCTCTGACTCTGACGAGATAAATGCCCCTTTTAAAACAGATATTTTTTTCCTATTTCTTTTGATAATTATATATTTTATTTTAAAATAATTTTGGCCCGTGGCGTCAATTCTCAGTTAAAAGTATGTTTGCCCCTCCCTCTTCAACTAGCCTTTTGGCAGCCACATGCAAATCGAGCAGCATCACGTTGCCCTCATCTGCCATCATGCACAGCCAGATAACCACTATTAAAACATCCTAATGCGATGCTGAATTGTTTTCCCACTGCAACAAGTCTTTTTAAAGCAAACCTCAACTTGAAATAAAGTTTGCGTCTCCCACATCTCGTCTCTGATAATTGATTTAAACAAAAATGACATGCAGTTTGGGGCTGTGCTGCGTAAAGAGCACAGAGGAGGAGGAAGGAGCGTGCAGCTGCACGTCTGTTCTCTGGGATTCTTAAACAATATTTAAAGCTTATTTAGAAGATAATTATAAGAAGTAGCACCTGACTGTTTTATAAGGAAAGGAGGACAGGAGAGCAAAGTAAGGAGAGCACAGGCCTACTTTATAGTTTGAAGGGTAGATTGTTGGTTTATTATTTTATTCATTCAGAGAACAGCATTTTTTAATTTTGTGTTGTTGATTATTTTAAAGACCACTTTAGTGTGTCATTGGTTTTTTTGTTGTTTCCTGTCATAAATAAATGATTAAATGTGTTTAGAAAGTGAATGTGTGCATATTTTATAAATATTTAGACACCTCTTATGTAAGCTACCCAGACATTTCCCTGCTCATTGCACAAATGTAGTAAATTTAGGCCTCAAGCTCAAGAAACCTCTCTGGTGCTGGCAGATAGAAACCTCCCAGCAGGGTGCACTGTGCATGTGCACAATTTTTCATGCACGAAAAAAAAAAAAAGATGGTGGAAGGGATGCCCTTTTGTTCCACTTGAGCACCTGCCCTGTAAAATGTAAAAGTATCTTGACCAACATGATGCCTCATGATACTAAAAGGAATTCTATAAATATGATGTACATGCACTGACAGACAGTAATCAGGCTCTAGGTCACTGAACAGGAAACACTTCAAATACAAACCTGCTCATAGAGACAGAGCGCCCTCTTGTGACAGAATAACAGGCTGACTGCACTCTAAACATTTTAAAATATATGTTTTTAATCCTCATAAAGGATGACATAAACCATTTAGGTCCTGTTAAGCAGTGGCAGTAACTGGCTGATTATCAAAATGTTGATATGTATGGGGCATCAGTGGCTTAGTGGATAGAGCAGGTGCCCCATGTACAAGGCTGTTGCTGCAGCGGCCCAGGTTCGACTCCAGCCTGTGTCCCTTTGCTGCGTGTCATTACCTCTCTCTCTCTCTCTCTCTCCCCCTCATGCTTAACTGTCCTATCTATGAAGGCAAAAAAATAAATAATTTTGATATGTATGTCATTCAACCTGACAGAGTATCCTAAGCAATAAATGAACAGATGTAACCAGTGGACTCTAGTGCTGTCTGCAAGAGGCCCAGACTGTGGATATCTTTGGAGGCGATCTCCGTTTGTTCCTGACAGCTCTGATAGCAAGATGTAAAAACTAAACCCTCCGTCAATTCGACCATATAACTCAAGCCCCTACACAAGTTAAGTGACACTGGAATATGTTAGCACATTATACAATAAGTTTAGGCTGAAAAATGAATTCATACACAGCTTAACAGCACTAAAACACTGACGTTACTACGAGAGCAATGTCACTTACCTCTCTCATGGAGCACAACAGCAAAAGGGGCGATGTAAGGCAGGAGACACCTCTTTATAGGTGGGGTACCCCCAAAGGTGGATGTGTCGAACGTTCCACATATTGACTGTTGAGGCCTGAGTGTGTCAGGTAAAAACAACTGAAACAGATTTTGTGTAATTAAAATACTTAATATTACAAATGTACACTTTGCTTTGTTACACATATTACTGCTGTATAATTCACCCTGTTAGACAGATATCACACAGACTCATCAGAAACATGAACACAGTTACAGTAACAAGATTTAATTGATGCATGTCAGGTAAACTTAAAGGTACACCAACACCCAACTGATCTGTCAGCTTTCTAAGATATTACTGACACCCAGCAGTCATAAAGAGCAGCTCTTATTATGAGTCCTGAGTCACAGAGAAAGTCCCTGATTATCATTGTTTTGACGAGGCAGGGACCTGGACATTACCTTTGTCATGTCAGAGAAGCTTCTGAGTGGCCTCACTGGACATCAGGTGCATTTCCATCTAACTTTTTTTGATGCACATGTTCAGTTTGCACAGAATTAAAAAAAAATATCCTGAGTGGAAACACAAGAAAGCTGAAAAAATCTCAAAATATTGGGAAAAAGTTTTTCATTTGGAGGAGGTGGAAAAGTTGCACTGATGAAATGGCGGAAAGATAAAATACGACTAAGTGCAGTAGAGTACCCCAGGAATAAGAAAAACCAAGAAATCATTTAGCATTTCAGCACCTTGGGTTCCCTCCTCCCAAAGTCAGTGGGTTTAGTTCTCTTACGCATCAGGCCAGTTAGTAGAAGTGGTACTAATAATGGTACTAGTAGTGGTGGTCGTGAGGTTTTTTTTTGGGGGGAAATACAAAACAGTACCTCATTCTGTCGCTCCAAAATTCTGTCAGTATTGTTTTTATTTGCTTATTTGCCTGAACTTATTGATATTGATGTAATGTTATCTAAATACTGATGTCACTGTTTTAATCAGCATAATATTCTTCCGCTAATTTAACATTTGTAGCATTAATTAAATAATTATGAAGACAAAGAACAAAGAAAAACAAATAGGGAATGTTCAAAGCAAATTTTTATTTATCAAAGCAGTGAATTATTTTAAGTACTTACAGACAGAAATGATAGGTAATACAATGACTGAACCTGTACATCACGTGTCTGTGTACATGTTTCTACTGTGGTGTATTAGCAAATTAACTTTGTGAAGGAAAACAATATGCAATTGTTTTCCTTCAAAAAGTTAATGGTGACATTTAAGGTTCATATACTTGTGTATTTTTATTTTGTGTCACTTTATATGTCACTACATTGATTTTAAGGCTTTGGTTACTGTATGGATTCAAATTAATAATATAAAAGATAATCAATAATTAATGATAATGATAGATTAAACTTCCCAGCAGTATGTAAAGTCTTAAGTATTCATATTATAAAGTGTTATAAAGTAATATAAAGTATTAAAATGAGCTTCACCTTTACCAGTTGCAACATTAAAATAATCAACACATTAATGCATCAATAATTCCAACATTTTCAGCAGCAAACAGCCCTATGAAAAACCTCGCTTTTCTTTTAGCTTTTTGAAATGACAGTTTTTACACAAATCCAAATGAATGTAGTAAAAAAATAGTGATGCTTATTGTTTAATTGTTTTTAATACAAGAATATATTTTGGTAACATATCTGATCCAGGCACATCACAAAATGCAGAAACACAATAAAAAAGAGCGATGACAGAAGCCAATAACACACTCTGTCTATCTCTATCTTCCACACTCATGTCCTGACATTTCCCCTGAGATCAAGGAAAACAGGATGGTTTT
The DNA here is from genome assembly GCF_006386435.1 of Epinephelus moara. NCBI lineage: Eukaryota > Metazoa > Chordata > Actinopteri > Perciformes > Serranidae > Epinephelus > Epinephelus moara. The sequence goes on along the minus strand of NC_065515.1, from coordinate 37,267,899 downwards.
TATACATCCTATGACAGCAACAGTCATATTTACTACAGCAAAGTCAATATATAAACTCAATAATATCTCAACAAATCTGAAATGTCAATAAAATGAATAATATTCCTGACATCACAAGACTGAGTGAAAGCAATCGCTAACATTAATAAAGACTGACGAGCACATTCCTCCAGTTCTCTGTGCTTCACTGTCTGCAGGTCGGTCACAGATTTCCTTATAACAAGTTTGTAACAAGCCACACTAGCCCACAGTGCTCATGTAAAACATAATGGCAGTGAATAAAAGACTACGAACACAGCACACTGAAATATCGCTTTGTACATGCTGAACATGTGTAATGATACAGACTTGACCCCTTTGTGATGGTCGGTCAAGCTGTCAGAGTAAGCATGGAGCCCACACTGTCACTAACTGCACTCCCTGAAGAAACATTATCATATTTTTGGAACAATGAAAGAGTGATGTCAGAGAGCAGCAGACAGAGGGGTCTACAGTCTGTGTTTGAAGGATATATCTGTGTTTGAAGGATATATCCAGGATGTCAAACTGACTCAGCAGCAACAACAGGTTAAAAAGACAATGTGGCTGTCCAGTAACCAAAACAATGTGATTATACTTTATACTTATTGTAAAGACAACGAAAAGAAATCAAAATATTAGAAAAGCCAGCGACAATCCCATCAGCTCCTCATTTAAAGCAGACCAGACGCTGCATCGACACATTGCGGCCATCTGACACTCATTTAACACCAGCTTAAAATATTGAAGTTAAGTCCTGTGGCTTGGAGAAACTTTATTTATGTTTACATGATTTGAGAAAAGAACGTTAGTTATGCATGGACTTGTACTTTCATTTAATTATTGGATGTTAGAGAAGTTTCTTGCCGGCCTCAGTGGACACTGTTGAGCATTCTCATGTGCTTTTAAATGATGTATATCCGTCAGGCAGGTGGTGAGTACACAACATCCAGTCTTCTGGTCGCACAGCAAAAAATGTTTGTGAGGATGAAATCACTTGTAGTTGACCTAATATGGAGAAAAGCAAAGTATCCTGGAAACTTAAAATGGGAACCTCACGCGATGATACACCTGTCTTTGTATTTCTGTTCCAGTTCATATATTTCTTGCTCATGCTTTGTCTTCAAGGTCTCTGTTTCGTCTTTCAGAGCTTTTTCTTTGTCACTTGAGAGCTTTTGTAACTCATTTCGCTCTCTCTCATGGCTCTCTTCATTCTCCTGTATCTGTTGCTCATGCCTTTTCTTCAGTTCCTGTATTTCCTCCATGTGCTTCTCTACCAGTGCTGTAAAGTCCTTGGTGTATTTCTGTCTGAACTCATTGAACTCTTCAGCTTGTTTTCTGGCCTCCTCTTCATACTTCTTCTTCATTTTCTCCATTTTTTTCTTATAGTTTTCCTCTAATTCTCTTCTCTCCTTCTCCTCTTGTTCTCTTCTGATTCGATCTCGATCAGTGTCTGCTCTCTGTTTTTCCACTGTTTTCTTCACTGCCTCCATTTCCTCCTCATGTTTTCTCTGAAGCTCCTCTTTCTGTTTCTTCATCTCTTCTTCTTTCTCCTTCAGGATTCTCTTCACTTCCTTCTGTATGGCTTCTTCTGCCTCTTGGAACATCTCTGAGGTGTAGCAGTTGCAGCCATTTTCTGTCAGCATTCTGTTGGACTTCTCTATCAGCTCTCTGACTTGTGTGCGGTCTGTCTGATTGTTGTTATTGAAGACCTGGTATCTTCCTCCACAGTCATTTATCAGTTTTTTCAAAAAGTCATCACAGTCAATGTAACTGTCAACTGACTCACTGAGTTCGTCTCCTCTGGTGAAGATAATGATGATGAAATCTCTTGAATTCTTGCCAAAATATTTCTTGATCAGTTCCACAGAGTCTTTCTCCTCTTGTGTAAAGCGGCCGATCTGCAGCACCAGTAAGAACACGTGAGGTCCAGGAGACAACATGCTGATGCATTTTAAAAGCTCCTGTTGAACTTCATCATTGGACAGAGTCGTATCAAACAGGCCGGGGGTGTCGACCACAGCGACAGGTCGTCCATCAATCTCTCCTGTTGCTTTCTCACAAACCTTAGTGACAGACTTTGACCAGGCTTTAGATTTAAAATGTTCTTTGCCCAAAATGGTGTTTCCAGTTGCACTCTTCCCACTGCCAGTCTTCCCAATCAGCACCATCCTGAGAGGCTCTCTGCTCTGACTGATGTCATCAGTTCCCATCTCCTTTTTCTGTTTGAAATCCCGCAGTTCAGCTTTAAGTCTTGAAACATTCTCCAGCTGAGCCTTAGTGAACGTGTCCTTTGTGAAGCATCTGGATCCTTCATCTCTCATCTTTTCCACAGCATCCAACAGCTCTGGGATCTGCTGCTGGTCCTTGATGTTGAGAACAACATATCTTCCTCCACAGCTCTGACAGAGCTCCTGGATGTCTCTGTTCTTCTTTATAAAGTTGACAACATCTGGAGTTGTAGGATCTGACTCCACAGTGAACAGGATCAAGGTGAAGTCATTGACTCCAGAGCTGAATGTGTTCCTGATGGTCTCTAACTCTCCCTTGTCTTCATCAGTGAGGGGACCCACAGGTAGGACCAGGATGAAGGCATGGACGCCCTCAGGATCACAGAGGGAGATACACCTGAATGATTCCTCCATCACTGCCTCCTGAGGTTTTCCATACAAGGCAGGCAGCTCCACCAGGGAAACCCAACGTCCACACACCTCTCCCTGATGTTTAACACACTCTGATGAGCTGGAGACTGAATGAAGCTCTGTCTGACCTAAAATGGCCTTGGCTGCTGAAGTCTTCCCTGCTCCTCTCCTCCCACACAGGACCAGGTTTAAAGCTGCTCTGATGGGTTTATTAGCTGTTTCTTCAATCCTCTCCATCAGTGATCTGTGGTTGTCTTCAGACATACTGTAGTATCTTCCTCCACAGTCTCTCAGGAGTTCATTAACAGTGACACTCCTTTCACTCCTCTCCTCATGTGTCATGATGACCATCGAGTATTTGAAGGCATCTTGACCAAACAGACTCAGGATGAACTTCAGTGTTTGTCTGTCCTCCTCAGTGAACTCAGACGGTTTCACTAACAGCAGCAGAACATTTGGTCCAGGAGGACAAAGAGTCAAACAGTTCTTCAGCTCTCTTCTCAGCATTTCAACAGACAAACTGAAGATGTTTGGAGTTTTCACTACTGTTAATGGTTTTCCTCTCCACTCTCCACAGGTGGCCACACACTGCCTGGTTGGGGAAAATCTTTGGTAATGAAAACTTTGTTCCCCAGTGATGAAGTTCCCAAGTTTTGTCTGTTTGTCTTCATTTTTTCCCAGCAGCACAATCCGAAGTGCAGATGCTGTAATAAAACAGAGAAAGACAAAAAGACATGATCTAAATATGAGGCTGAAATCAGCACACTCACATGATGAGATCTCTTCAGTCACCTCCCAGTGCTGTCCACTAGATATTATGTTAATCACCACTGATTTGAAACATTAAATATATTTTGAGGGTAAGGTACACCAAGCAAATTATGTTTTCTATTAACATGAGGAAATGTTGCGACTGAACTTATCAGTAAAATGTTCACTGATGATGTGTTTCAGTTATTTTCCACCAAAATAGGTAAACTTGCTTTGCAATTTCAACTCGTAGTGACTAGAGCATGTTTTTATTTATTTTTTTATTTTTATTTACATTTAATCAAAACCACGATATTTCCTTAACACTTAACCAAAGTGCCCTTTGTATGCTGGCCATCCCTCCATGAATGTAGTGTTTCATAACCTAAAAGGAACGTTGTCTCTCAGCATAATTCAGGCAGCGATTACGTTGCCACAACAACATAATTAGGAAAACAGTTTAGTGGGGGTGTAAGTCATCAGTTCCATCAAGACTTGAGATCATATTGACAATTATGATATTTGCTAATATTAAAAGTCTGCCATGAAACCATTTCGACTCGATGTGATTCAGGGGCCTGCGATCGATATGAGAGGATATTATCTGATCATGTAACACTGTCTGTTACAGAAGAAGCTGACACTGCTTTCTGTTTTGCTTTTGGCCATGAAAGATAAAAACACATAAATAATGTAAATAAGTTGGGATCAGTTAACCTTCAAGGCTTTCAGCCAGAAAGACCTTTATAGAAGAAATACTTCCATTTTAACCCAAACAATGATCTAATTCCTAAAA
>NC_065515.1:37262120-37263364 GCF_006386435.1 Epinephelus moara | reverse complement strand
ATTTAGATTTAGATTTAGATTTAATATTTAGATTTAACATTTAACATTTAGGTGCCACATTTAATATTTAGATTTAACTATTTAATATATTTCTAAGTTAACAAATATTGCTGTAAATGTGGTAAAAGGTGATGTTAAAAAATTCACAACACTTTTTTAAACATTGTTTGAAGCTAAATGTAGCAAAATGTTGATGTTATTTTCAGCGTGAGACACTTTACAAACAGCACCCCATAAATATTTTGGCTGAGGGGGGGTTCTAAAAAATCACTTCAAAGATTGCCAACTCAAGACTGCTCATCGAAGCCAAAAAAAAATCACACAAGACTGTTCACACCCTGGTCACTCATTGTTTGGACTTCTCCCCTCAGGAAGATGCTACAGATGTATTAATGCAAGGACTAGTAGATTTAGGAATAGCTTCTTCCCTAAATGAAGCTGAACTTTTTGCTCTGACACTCAGCACTTTATATTCATTATTATTGATTATTTAACAAGTGTCAGACTGGGAGCTGTGTTTTAAATGGTATGTAGTATGTATGTTCTGACAGTAGGATGGTAGAGTATGTTTGCTATGGATGATGAATGGAATGTGTGAGTGAGAGATGGGGGGGTGGAGATTTGCTTGAGGAGGGTATATGGTGTATGGACGGTGGTGAGATATGTGTTTAACTTATGCACCTTAACCCTTAGATGCATAAGTGGGGTCTAAAATGACCCCAGGGGTTGTTTTTCTTCAATATCTATGGAATTAAAAGTTTTTATCATTTCATATTCCAGGTATTCCTCATAAAACACGTATTTGACATGAGGCCATTTGCATTCAAAAAAAAAAAAAAAAAATACATTTTAAGAAATTGTTGTTTTTGTATCACTACCCAAGTGGGGTCAAAAATGACCCCAAGCATTTCCTATGGAATATCAAGGGTTAGACCAAGGAATCTTTGATTCTTATCAACTGTGACTGTCAGGTATACATTTACCGTCGCACTTGCACATCTAATGCCAGCAGTCTCACCACCCAGGAGGATTTTTATACAGCAACATACTACATGTTACAGAGAACTGAACCAGGACTTTGTGGACTGGTGCCTGAGGAACCACCTTCAGATCAACCCGGGGAAAACCAAAGAGCTGATGGTGGATTTCCGCAGGCGCAGACTCCTCCCCCCAACACCGGTGAACATCCAGGGAAAGGACATTGAGATGGTGACATCTTATAAGTACCTGGGTGTTCATCTTAA
>NC_065515.1:37210136-37260097 GCF_006386435.1 Epinephelus moara | reverse complement strand
GATGAGATGCTGTGTCCTGCGAGCTCAGTTCCAAACAAACACCGCGGAGATGAAATTCCGCCTCTGTGGCGACTTCCGTATGTGGGCAGACATTCTACGGCACTGGGCCGACCTAAAGCCGACGTAACAGAGATGTTTGATGAGCTGGGACAAAAGAGTATTAAATTTAAAGATATCCGCCCATGCGGCCGATGCTTGTCAGACGTTATAAATTCAGGGCCGACGTGTAGTCCTCAGGCCGACGTCGGCCAGATGTATGTGTGCTATCTGGGTATTATATTCGTTTTATATCTTGGAATACATATGACGTTGTAAAATAGGAACTTATTTTCCACATCCATGACTTTTGTGTGATAATTAGCCTACTTTGTAGTTAGCTAACACTAGCTAACTAAGTTAGCTAGTGTTAGCTAACTACATTAATGTAGGTACTACACTAATGTAATGTAACTACACTAATGTAGGTACTAGTTAGCTAACTACTATGTAATGTTAATGTTAGCTCGCTAACATTATTGCATTTGTTGTGTAGAAATAAGCAGCCTTCAATGATGTCATTAGTAAGTGTGTGTGTGTGTGTGTGTGTGTGTGTGTGTGTGTGTGTAGCTAGTAAGCTAGCTAACATTACTGCATTTGTTGTGTAGAGATAAGCAGATTTACTATGATATTTATAGCTTCCTTGTAATACAGTTTCTCAATTGCTAAAACACTAAAACCCATTGGCTGAACAAAGTTCGCAGTTGCCTGAACTCATTTAGCTAATTGTGCAGTCTGTTGTCAATACCTTAAACCATTTCACATGGTAAAACACAATTTGCAGATCTCACTTAGACTTTTCAGCAGAACTCTAAACACATTTTCATTCTCAAAACACATTCTGCACTCTAATGCACATGTCATCCATACTGGTAAACACAAGTGGCAACAATCAAATACAAATAGAGAACACATGTCATTGATTAAACACAACCACTGAAAATTGATTTCACATGTTTCAAATCATGTGACACAACCAATATAAGCCAGTTCAGAGAGCAAACAGGTTGTTGAAGGTGGGACGGAGAAAGTCTAAGAATGGATGGAAGAAACAATGTGAGAGGACGAGGACGAGTGCGTATGCGAGGTGGGCGACGAGGAGTAAGAGGAGGAGGAGGGCAAGAAAGAGGAAGAGGTGGACAAAGAGGAAGATGAAGAGTGGAAATATCTGATGAAATTCGAGCAACAGTCATTGACCATGTTCTTGTCCATGGACTGACAATGAGGGAAGCAGGACTTAGAGTGCAACCCAATTTGAGCTGATTTTCTGTGTCCACCATAGTAAGGACATTCAGAGAAGAGAACAGGTACAGTATACTACTGTATTTTTGTAATTGCAAATTTACTGTACTACACTATATGCAGCTGTTTCAATAGACATTTGTAAAGTTCATCACTGTATGTATTGTACTGCATGAATATTTTTTGTAACTGCACATCTACTTTTTGTAGAATTGCAAGGCTGCCACATGCAGGTGGAAGGACAGCTATATTCACTCGGGAGCAAGAGCAAAGCAGAGTATAATTTCTGATCAATTTTGAGCTACTATGATAGAACATGTTTTCATTCATCAAAAGACAATGACAGAAAAATATGAAATTTGTTTTGAGATTAAAAATGTACTTCTCCCTGAGAACTATATGTTTTGAACAACGTGTTTTCTATTTTTTGGTGTATTGTTTACTGACTGCTTGATAGTGTATATCATTTTGATCGCTTTGTTTATGATTTGAGAGCAGTGTTTGGTTTTGAGCACAGGTAAATCTGTTTTGAGGCGAAAGTTTCATTTTGCACGAGGAGTCAGAGGTTTTGTAAATAGTGCTTGAAGCTGAGGTTTTGTGTTTAATGTTTTCAGAAAATGGAGCAAGGTTTCAGAAATTGTGTTTTAGCAATTGAGAAAAACTGTAAAATCTAACCCGTTAGGTAGCCTATACTATTATTGATTATTCAATGATGTCATTAGTTGTCAAAATGTTAATAAAAAGTGATAAATGAATATGTCAAACATGAAGTCATTCTTTTGTTGACCAAAATATAATACAAATCATCATCTTTAACCCAAATGAAAGAAATTGCTTATCAGTATTGTTTATCGCATTGATTCTAATTGGGGTCATTTTTGACCCCACTTATGGAAGAGTGTAGGTATTGGTAGGTCATGCATCTAAGGGTTAATGGAGTAGCCATTCAATTTCGTTGTATTTCAGATGCAATGACAATAAAGGCATTCATTCATTCATTCATTCATTCATACATTACTGAGGGTGTGGCTGCTTCAGTGACAGGTCTTCACCACAGTCAGTGAATCAGATCTACCTATTGCTCCTCCAAAGATCCACCCAATTCTTCCAGATTTGGTCACTTCTGGTCCCAAAATCCAAGACAGCAATGGCCAAAATGCCAACCTTGAGGTTTCAAAATGTGAGTCCACAAAGCAATGAGTGATGTCATGGTAGCTACGTCCATTATGTTTATACAGTGTATGGTAAACAGCCAGTATGTAAAGTGCTATTTAGAAAAGGCTAAGCTCTGACCGGCAGCAATACAAACATTTCTTTATGCTCTGAATCTTTCTGAAAATAATTCATAAAGCAAACTGTTTTAAATATATTATCACATGATGTACAGAGGGTACACATGGATATCATCAAGAAAAAGGTTGTTACAATAGATATTTTGTTGCAATTTATATTGTTGTACACCAGTTACTGTCTGGGAATTAATAGAACAAAAATAACATAATAATAATGTATAGTTAAGAAAATCCATCTCCTGCTGGTCACCCAAACACAAGCTTTTTAAAAAAAAATTATTTTCACAGCATTTTTAGCAACAGTGACAGTAGTGAGATCAGAGACAGGAAACAGGAGGGTTGGGGAAATGTGCATTAAAATCAACACAACATTGGATTGTCTTAGTCTTGATCAGCACAAAAAACACAGCGAGTTTGTGTGGTATCTTTTATTATTTTGTGCAGTCAAACACAGATATCATACAAACATAAAAACTTTCATGTTTGCTGGCTTGACTATACAGTGACTAAGATCTTTGCTTTTAAAGATGATTCCTCCATGTGAATGGAGTACAGTGTTGTCTCTCTGAGGATTGTTATAAAGTAAATTACTAGTTTAGTGTTTTTTATGTTGTTATTTATGACCAATTTCCCATCAAAATATGTTTGGATCATTGTGTTTTTGTTTTTTATGCACTTTGCTTCTGTTAGATGTTTGAGGTAAGCAGAGACAGGAAAGGTTACATGTTATGTTCTTATATTAAAATACAATGTTGCCCAAGGATGGCTCAGAGAAGCAGTTTAGGCATGTTATATTGTCTAGCAATGTGTCTGAAGCAAATGTATTAAATGTTATATTCTTTACTTACTTCTGTGTCTTTGTGTGACTTTTTATTTTTAAATTTTTTTAAATTTTTTTTTAAATCCATTCAGTTGCTGCGTAAGGGCTACTTTATGCAGCTGGCTTGAACATGGGGTCCTCAGCAAAGAGTTGCTCCACCAGGGTGGTTCCTGCAGCTGCAGGGGGGCACTGGGCTGAGACTGTGGTGGGGAAGGCCTCGATGGTGGGTTCCATCTGTCCGGGGATCTCGGGGTCAGGCTTGAGGGGCAGAGTGACTCCAACCTCAGGGCCACCAGCAGGAACATCAGGGAAGGAAGGCAGGGTCGTGGGCTTATCCATGGAAGGAAGCATTCTCACCATGCCCTCTGGGTTGTCGTGGGCTGTGGTCTCGTGCTCATGCTCGTGGTGATGGTGGTGGTGCTCGTGGTCGTGCAGGTGAGCGTGCTTGTGGTCGTGGTCCAGGGCGAGCTCGTGGTCGTGCTCGTGGGTGTGCACGTCATCAGCATGCTTGTAGTCGTGGTGCTGGTTGGGTGAGTCGTCACTGTGGTTGTGTGCCTTGGCGTGATGAGTGTGCACGTGATCATGGTCATGCCCATGGTCGTGGGAGTGGGCGTGAGCGTGCGTGTGGCTGCTGCCCGCATCGTGGTCGTGTGTGTGGTGGTGGTCGCTGTCGTTAGCGTGCTGCTGGATTTTGTCGTGATGAGTGTGGCTCTTGGTGTGGTCGTGTACGTGGTCGTGTGTGTGTGCATCATCTACAGAGTGTGCCTTGTCGTGGTCATGGCTGTGTGCTTGTGTGTCTGTGTGGCTGTGGTCAGTCTCTCTGCCCAGCAGGTGCTGTGTCTTCTCTCTCTCAGCGGCCTGAAGAACACATCAAGATATTTAGATATTTAGATTTAGATGCGTGCAACTCCTACTACATTCACCATAAACCATAAAGACATACTGTTAACTACATTAGAAGAATGCAGAGCTGTCTTTAAGTCTTTTGGGGCAAGCTGTGAAGGAGAATTTCACTTTATCTCAGCTTGGATCTTATTTAAGTAGGTTTGTCCATTTTTTCTATGCGATAATATCATAATTACTAAAACTGCAGAGATCAGTCCTTTAAAGGAGCAGTGTGTGGGATTTAGAGGCATCTAGTGGTAAGGATTGCAAATTGCAACCAGCTGAAACTTCTCCCATGTGCCAAGCATGAGCTCCTGGTTAGAATTTCTTCAGTGGTCATTGTTCAGGAGGTTTTTAACGGAGTCAGATTATCTGCAGAGGTCTCTTCCTCTTCCAAACAAACAGACCAGAGGCCTGTACTATAAAGCAGGATTTGGCGTTGGCGAGGTAACTTCAGGGTTAACTCTGGGTTAACACACACTCTGGCCAATGTTAGGGTTAGTCAAGGCAGATAGCGACAAGATATCCTGGGTTAGTTGAAATGGCTTTGTGGTACAGGCTTCAGGTGATTAAAACTAGTAAAAACACTGAAAAAAGCAGCTGCATGTTACAAATTAGTGTTTCTACTAGGCTGTTTGGCTTGCTATAGATGGGCTGCTGGCTCAACAAATGCACAACTACAAATCAGCGTTTTTCCCAGTGCTGTTCGGCTCATCGCAGATGGCCTGCTAACTACAGAGGCTGAAATGAAAAAAAGGAAAGCACCAATGGCCCTATCTAGAGCCAGTGTTTCATTTGTATGTTCTGGGCTACTGTAGAAACATGGTGGTGCAACATGGCAGACTGTGTAGAAGAGGATCTACTCCTTACGTAAATATAAATGGCTCATTCTAATGTAACAAAAAACCGACAATTCTTATTTTCAGGTGATTATTCACTAAAGAAAAAACATGTTTAGATTATATTTCATTTTTGCCTATATGTCACCCTAAATTCTACACACTGGACCTTTTAAGCATTGCAGCAATGTCAACATGCTCCCAATTACTTTGGTGACTACAATGGTATAATAGAAATACATATATATAGAAATAATTGCCCAGACCCAGGTTGTGATAAATCTGTACTGAATTCCTCTACATTTAAAGAAAAGAATAATTTGTGTGTGCTTTTTTCTTTAACTAGTAAAGGACATTCAAAAAATGGAGAAAAAAGAATTACTAAATTAATTAATGACACTGTGTTTTTTCTTTATGGCTTAGCGAGTCTTACCTCAGGCTCATAGATCTCACACTCTACACTGGGGTCAGCTTCACCAGTGGGAGTGTAGAAGAGGGATCCCTTACAGAAGCCCTTGTGCTGTGGAGAGAAAAACAAGAAAGAAAAAAACAAGTAAGAGAGGAGAGAGCAGAGAGATGGTTATGCCTGTGGCTTTACTAGAATTTATTGGTAACAATCTCAGTTTCATCTGTAATCCTTTGCTACAATTGACCTGCTCATGGTCCAGAGCAGTGAGCAGAAAAAGGACGATCCTTTGGCATTAAAAACTCAAATAGTCTTCTTATGTATTACACTTAAACCTGGAAAGCCAGAATAAAAACCAAAATTATCTTATTTCTCTTAAAACTTCTGGGAGAATTAAAGCCAAATAGAATTAGCCTAGAGCAGTCTCTTTTCAACACAAAACAAATACTGAAAGTTGAAATTAACAGTCCATTTGAGCAAGATAAAAATTTTCTCACGACTCACAGCAAACTCGCACTCCATGAGAGGGCACTGATCAGTTTTGCTTTGTCCGCAGGTGGTCTCCTGGATGGTGTACTCTACATTGTAATACATCGACAGGGCCATCTGGATGCACACACACCCACACCCACAGACAGACAACAACATGGGATCTTTGGTTAGGAGTTAAGTAGTAGTTGGTTAAACAGCCAGTGGGTGAGCGAGAGAACTTCTGACTGATGGAAGAGCAGAAGGTCTGAGTACAAACCACTGATTACATATATCGGATATATATACATATATGGGAGTTTAAAGGGATATGGGTCATGAGGGATGAGAAGGAAGCAGTGTATTTAGTCATATTTTGGCAAAGATATTACTGTTTATTACATAATGCGCCTTTATATTAACCACAATGAGGTAGATGTTTCTGCAGAAGTGTTTTTTCTGGATAGTTTTATGGAAGCCCATTTCTGCTAATGTGATGGAAAAAAATCTTGCAAGTCATTATAATGAGAAACTTTCTCGATTTAATATCTCAAAAAATTAAAAATAATACTAAGTGATTAATTTGAGAAAGGTTCTCATTATAATAACTTACAGGATTTTTCTCATTACATTGACAGAAATGGGCTTCCATAAAATTTTACTGCAAATTCTATGGTGAAATGGCGCCAATTTCTGAATAGGTAATTGATACAAATCCAAGTTGGTCACAGGAGCAAACTATTTTTTACGTGTGGAATACATACCCCGGCAGTAGCACGGTTGACTTTGAGCAGAGCAAAACGATGCAATAACCCGCTCTCACTGTTGAACTTCTCCAGTGTGAGAGACACAGCCTTCTGGACATTATCGTTGTCAGTGGCGATAAGAGTTGGACAGTCAGCACACTGGCTATTTATCCGAGCTGCAGGAACTGAGCAAAGACAAAAAACACAAATCACAAGCTTGTGTTGCACTGAACAAAACCTCAGTTTCATTTCACCAAGCTTTGCATCTTAGAAGTTTTCTTTTATTAAAATAGCAAGAAACATCTGGCATATATACTTAAGAGTCCAACTGAGCTGAAGAGATATGGAACTGTTTCATAAGATTGGCAGAATTTTCAGATGTTCATTTTCAAATATATACTCAGTGAATGTGGGTCTAGATGTCTTTTTCAGATAACTTATTTCAGCTTTTTTTTTTTTTTTTTACCTGGTCTGACAGCACAGTCATATTTGTAGAGACGCACCACTCTGTGCACCCTACTGATAAAGATGGCAGCTTTGCACTGTCCATATACCTGCAAAGACCAATACAATAATAAGCACATATTTTAGTGTGCTGCACAACAAAAGACTTGATATTTAATGTATTATTAAAAGTGAACATGTATTATGTCTTCTTCTTCTGCCAATTTAGGGACAACTCTTTATGAAGGAAGAAGGAACAATTATAACTCTTGTTAAATTAATGCAGTAGGATGTGATTTACATCAGGCAAGCAACTGAAATTACATAGAACTGGAAAGACTGTAAAGAATAAAAAGAAATGGACTTAAGACATAGGTTTGTATTTTAAAAAAGTGGGGCTGCAACAGTATACAGTGTGTGTGTGTGTGTGTGTGTGTGTGTGTGTGTGTGTGTGTGTGTGTACGTGTTTTCTAACCGGTGTGTCAGTGGTGGGACGAACTTCACAGTCCTTCCACTCCTTCTTGCTGAGAACACTGCAGTTAGTCTCCACAACATCCATAGTCAGGTAGAAAACCATGCTGTTCTCTTCCTGTGACACACACACACACACACAGGCATACAGAACACAATATCAGAGCACCCAAATGGTAGGCTACTAATCTTCCACTCGGTCAGAGAATGCATCGTGTGTGATGGTTCAAATGACTGATGAAATATATATATGATGAAAATAAAAAAAGCCCTGTAAAAATGTTTAAACTCTCAGATTCTGGCATTTCCATGACAACTGTTCCCCATCCAGTAATTCTTGGTATCACGACATCTTTAACACATCAAAATAGACCTGTCTTCTGCTACATAGCAGCAGTGGCGCCACCAAGGGGTGGCCAGTGGGGGGCACAGTTACCTTGATACAATCCCTGCCCTCCCTTGTGAAAATATATAAAAATTATTAGAGGCTTCTGTTTGGTGTTTTTAAACTTGAGCTGTTTTTTTCCTAGTAATTGTTTTGAGCCTTACAATCAATGTACTCCTTTAATTAAAGCTGTATATTTTTTATAGAACAATGAATCACCTAAGACATGTATATACAGTTACATAACACATTAAATCAGGATTTTTGTTGAACTCAAAATGTTGACCGTACAAGCATTAGTCTATGCACATCAGATAAGCAGTGACTGTAAAATAAGGAATTATATACTTGGTCTGCTAACTCTCATCAGTGTAGTTTTCAATTACTTTATATACTTAAACATCATAATAGAATTGCTGAAATTCAGTTATGGCTTTTGGTTCAGGTGTGCCAACCAAAAATTTACAGCGGCCCCCTCTGGCCGCCCAAAATCTCTGGGGACACTTCATTAATATTTGGCCCAAATGTTTAACGTGAATAGTTATTACAGTCTTAATAATTCATAATGAATTTCAAAAGCAAAATTCACACATTCTCATCATCCGTGTCTTTTTTTGAGGACTAGAGGTAATCAGATTAAGGGAAGACCTGCCAGGTGAGCTCCAGCAGACTAAATCCTGATTTATAATTTGCCTCTTAAACATCACTTTTAGGATTTTCTTCAAATCATATGAAATATCCTTGCCTGATTCTTATATATTGCTAATTACAATATGAACAATCACTTAGCCCATGTTTGAACAGTGTTTAAGGAAAAATCCCCCTTTTATGTGAACAATTTTGGCCTTCACGCCTATTTGTTATAATCATCTTTTACTTGATAGCTTAATTGTAGACATACAATATATTTAGTAACAAACATCACATCAGACAGGATGTCAACATGTCCTTTTCCCAGCAAAGAACTGTAAAGTAGATACAGCTTGTATTCCCAACTGGAAAACATAAGTGGCCTGATCAAACTTTCTTTCAACTTCTACCATCAATTCTTCACTTTTACTCACATGTTGCTTCATGTGGACATCCGACAGGCGGTGCAGGGCGAAGACGTAGCCCTCGTGCCGGTCCTCGTTGATCTTTTTGAGAGCAAGCTCTGCAGCTCCCTTTGCAGATGCATCTTCACACGAACCCTGCTCCATGCCTTCCTGCTCCACCGGTGCACCATTGATGTGCATGCACCCCAACGCCAACAACAGCGATAACAGCACACCGTACTTCATGGTTAAGGCCTGGAACGTCTCTGTCTGTGTCTCTCAAACACACACACGCACACAGACTGGTGGGGGAGATGCCCAGAGAGGGAACAGCATGATCTTTTATATCCTGCTGCTGTTTACTGTAAGTACACCCACTTTCTCAAAAAAAATCACTGCCCCCCTCATCATCTCTGGTAAACATAACCATTGACCCCCACCCCCTCCTAAAACTCATGGTCATATCTAGGAATGCTGCATCAGTTGATCAATCTTCCAACCAATCAGCTACTGTGAGGACTTGCACAATGGAGCTTATCAGTTGGGAGATAATCGGCCCTGTAGTGCTACTCTCTTCTCTGGACTCAATAGAGATAGTCAGTGGGCTGTAAAGTGACTTGATCCACTCTTGGCTCTGAATCCTTGTTCAGGAGAGCAGCATTTATAGGATGTGGTAACAGTGGCTATTATCTAAAAGTTAAAGAGTAATCTTAAGTAATCACATTGAGTATTCAGAAGTCCATTCAAACACACTGCTTATTCTACATCTATGTTACCAGCTGACCAAAGCAGTATCAGGTCATCACTGTCATCATTAAATGCACTGATGCCTCTGGGACATTTACAACTTGATTATATCACAGTAAGCCAGAAAGCTATGTAGCTGTAGTGACCTCAGAATTTCCATTGACATAGGAATATAAGGGAAATGTTAAAATTTTAAGATTTAAATTTTTTTATTAGAATCACCACTTCCATTGGAAACTTGTATGGAGGAAAAACAAGCAGCCCAGCAGCTGAGCAATCACAGTCCCTGTGGTGTACACCATATCTCAGCAGCTGGGTAACTTTGATGTTTAGTACCTACTTAAAGGAGACGCATGTCAGCTGTGGAGCATCTACGGCGGTTACATGCGAATACTCTGTGGCTACACAGGAACCAGTTGGCTTACCAGAGTTGGGGGGGGGGGGGGGGGTAGAATATTTTGTTCAGGGTGGTGGGTGAGTGGGATTTAGGCTGCAGTAGGTCAAGGTAGGTATTTTCTGGTCCTCTTCTTTCCCCATTACAAATGAATTCCCCAGGGTTCTTTACTTGGACCAGTCTTATTCACCATTTATTGAACAATATACCTCTGCATTGTACAATTTTAACTTCCATCTTTACACAGATGACACGGTCCTTTACTCCTACGCAGATTTTGTTCATGCTGCCACTATAAATCTACAGCTATTATTTTACCTCCTTCAAAAACACTTCCACAATTTGAAACTGGTCTTAAACTGTGCAAAGACAATAAGCCCAACATACTCGGAATATGCTAACAAATCTATAAGCTGACCCATTACAGTTTTTGCCCGTTGCTTGAACACGTTTTGCAAAACTTGGCTCATTGTGTCAAACCTCTACACACAAGCAAATAAGACACAACACTGGCAAATAAACCATTCACATCTATGTCAAACTGAAACTCTGCTATCAAAACCTAACAATCCTTTGTCAAAATGTCACTCTGATGACAAAATGATACCCACTTGCATCATATGAATACACTTTCAGATCAGCAGCAACACACTAGTCTACTTTATATAAAACACTGTAGTCTTTCGTTTTCACTGTTTTTATTCAGTTCCACAGAAGGCACGTTTTCACAACAACCAAAAAATGAAATACTCAATTCAAAATCATTACATTACAGTAGTGTATTTTACAGTACAACAAACAATACACTACTGTAAACACAGAAAAACACAACTGTGCGCAAGTGGGCTTATGGATCCTGCCGTCTGTTGGGGTCTGGCAACAGGATCTCATCAACATCATAAGCAATGTCTTCTCTCGCTAAGCATCGGGGAAAATATCCCCTTGTGTGCCGAATCCATCCCTGGATGACCTTACCTCAATGTCTCCGCAGGCCTGTTCCATTGCCTGCAGAAGAGGCATACGGGCATGTGGTTGGCGGTCATATACGCGGCATCTCCAAGCGGAAAAGAATTCCTCTATAGGATTTAGAAATGGCAAGTAAGGGTATTCTGCACTTGCTTTGTTCTGGTTAGCTTAGCAGATAGCTAACATAAAATCCTCACAATAAAGACTCAGGAAACCAGAGTAAAGTTGAGGCCTTTAGTGAAGATTTTCCCATTTTGTAAAACTGTGGAAACATACATACATGGCATTACAAGCTGGCCAGATACATATATATGAACATAAAACTTAGATTCTGCATACAGCTATCTCTAAAGAATAAAATAAGTAGCTTTGATGCTAACTAGGCCTGTAAGCCATTTAACACAGATATTAATGGACAATGCTGTTAGCACTTAGCATCTATTGCTACAGCCTAACTGTAAAACTACAAACACTTAACAACAGACATACGTAAGGATTACATCCCAGTAGGCATTTATATGTCACAAAAACTCCAGAAATAATCTTTACTTACAGACTTAGACCCTCAAAAGCTACCAAAAGCAACAAGGGGACAGTAACTGCAGCATGTCTTCTCAATAGGCAGAAACAACAGGAGCCTACAGCAAAAGAGGAGGGTCAAAAGTAGGAACTCAAATACAATAAACATTTGTACCACTAGGGGGCTCCAAAGCACCACATGTGGGGCAGAACACTCCCCGCCTGGTATTTTGTAATACCACTATGTCTCTTTGCGGAGGAGCAGTACGACTTCTGACACAGGTCTTGAATACACTTTAGGAGTGCCTTGTTTGATGATCTTTACATTAACTTTCCGAATCCTGCCATCACGGCTGGGAATGGTTTCCTCAATCACACCCGTGGGCCACTCATTCCTCTGTACTTGAGAGTCTTTTAGGAGTACCACATCTCCAATCTGTAGGTTCGGCTTTTCTGAATTCCACTTCTTGCGGGGCTGGATGGTTGCCAAATACTCTTGCTTCCAGCGTCTCCAGAAAGTTTCAGCTAGGCTTTGAACTTGCCTCCATTGTTTGTTATAGAGATCCTTGAGGTCCATGTTCCCCAGAGGAGCAGATACTGAGTCCATCTTCTGAGTGAGCAACATTGCAGGTGTGAAAACAGCTGGCATCTCAGGATCAGAGGACACTGGAACTAGAGGTCGCGCATTCATGATTGCCATGACTTCAGCCATGAGTGTGACAAGCACTTCATGAGAGAGGCGACAATTTTCTGTCAGCAACATGGCATCCAAAATCCGGCGTGCAACGCCGATCATCCTCTCCCACACACCCCCCATGTGAGAGGAGTGTGGTGGATTGAATGTCCAGGTGCAACCTTTGTTTTGCAGATGTGCTTTCAACTCCCGATCTTCTGAGTTTATCTGCAGTTCTTTGCAAGCACCTATGAAGTTTGTTCCCCTATCGGAACGCAGCAGTCTCACAGGCCCCCTGATAGCGGTGAACCTCCTCAAAGCGTTGATGAAACTGGAGGTCGACATTGTCTCTATGACCTCGATATGCACTGCTCGTGTACTCAGACAGGTGAACATGACTGCCCACCGTTTATTTTCCACGTGGCCACCTCGAGTCTTGCGAGATCTGATGGTCCAAGGCCCAAAGACGTCAAGTCCAACATGAGTGAACGGTGGATCCATGGTAAGTCTATCCACAGGCAAGTCAGACATTTTTTGCTCTTCTAACTTCCCTCTGAGTCTTTTGCAGGTCACACATTTGTGTATGACACTCGACACTAATCCCTTACTTCCTGTTATCCACAGTCCAGCTGCCCGAACTGCACCCTCAGTAAAATGTCGACCTTGGTGCACAACTTGTTCGTGGTAGTGTCTTAGCAACAGCGTAGAGACATGATGGTTCTTAGGAAGGATGATTGGATGCTTTTCATCCCAGGACATATCTACTGATGATGTTCGGCCTCCGACTCTCAACAAACCATCGTTATCAAGGATTGGATCCAAACTCTTAAGTGGACTGCATCTTGGGACTTCTTCACCCTTGGTGAGGTTTTTTATTTCCTCTTTGAAAACGTCTTGTTGTACGCTTTTCATAATTATGAGCCTTGCTTGAGGGAGTTCATCCTTTCTTTGGTTATGGTCTTCTAGAGAACTTCTAGAGAAGGCTCTGGCTTTTTGGATGAGCCTGGCTGTTGCATGGGAAAGCAATTTCCAGCTGGAGAATCTTTCAAACCGATAGGAGCCAAGAAGTCCACTTGTAGTTTTCGTAGCATAGGTTGAAACTTGCGGGCGAACTTCTACATCAGTCTCTGGATGTAGGAGATCAAACGCCTCTGGCTGAGGAAACCCGTCAATCTCAGGTTTTGTCAGAAAAACTGGGCCTGAAAACCAGTTTGTGTCTTTTAGTAGAGCAGCTGGGACAGACCTGGATCCATGATCTGCCGGATTATGGCTTGTGCTAACATAATGCCATTGACTTGGGTGAGAAGACTTTCTTATCCTTGTGACTCTGTTTGCCACATAGACATAGAAGTTCCTGGACTCATTATGAATGTAGCCCAGTATGATCTTACTGTCGGTGTAGAACTTGACGGCATGAATCTCCACATCAGTCTCATCCATTATCAGGTCTGCAATCTCTACTGCCAAGACGGCGGCACATAGCTCCAAACGAGGGACAGTGTGTGCAGGACGTGGAGCCAGCTTGGACTTCCCCATGATGAACCCGACATGGCTGTGTCCTTCTGCATATACTGCCCTGAGGTAAGCTACAGCAGCAATAGCCGTAGTTGATGCATCCGAGAAGACACAAATTTCTCTGTATACTGTGGCAAGCAGAGAACCAGGAACATAGGTCCTTGGAATCTGGAGCTGCTCAAGTTCCATGAGGGAATCTTTCCAGACATTCCATTGGATTACTTTGTCTTCTGGTAGTGGTGTGTCCCAGTCGTACTCTTCTGTGGAGATATCTCTCACAAGTGCCTTACCCTGAATCGTAATCGGTGACACAAACCCCAAGGGATCATAGAGACTGTTGACCATTGAGAGGATGCCTCTTCTCGTGAACGGCTTTTCTTTTTCAGAGACACGGAAGGAGAGGCTGTCTGTTTGCAGGTCCCATCTGAGGCCTAGACTGCGTTGGAGTGGTAGGGGATCGGATGACAGATCCAGCTCCTTAAGATCTTTGGCACGATCTTGAGGTGGAAAAGCGTCCATTACAGTGCTGCTGTTTGATGCTATCTTATGCAGCATGATGCTTGACTCAGCTAACATCTCCCTTGTTCTTTTCAGAATGTCGATGGCTTCATCCGCCGTGGAAAATGAGGCGAGTCCATCAGCCACATAAAAGTTCCTCTTGACGAACTGTTCAGCATCTTTACCATATTCTCTCTGCCCTTCTTGCGCTGCCCGTCTCAAGCCATAAATAGCGACAGCTGGTGAGGGGCTGTTTCCGAATACATGTACTGTCATTCGGTACTCGGTCACAGTTTTTGTGAAGTCGTTATCTTCGAACCACAGGAACCTTAGGAAGTCACGGTGGTCTTCACAGACTGTGAAACAGTAAAACATCTGTTGCACATCTGCTGTGACTGCAATGGGCTCTCTGCGGAAGCGAATAAGGACTCCGAGAAGAGTATTATTCAGGTCTGGTCCCTTCAAGAGGATGTCGTTTAGGGAGATCCCTTCATGCTTGGCACTGGAATCAAACACCACCCGTATTTGGTCTGGCTTCTGGGGGTGATAGACGCCAAATGTTGGCAGATACCAGCACTCTTGATTCTCCTTCAATGGTGGTGCCAACTCTGCCTGGCCTGACTCAAAAATCTTCTGCATGAAATCAATGTATTGTTTTTTCATGTTTGGCTTTCTATCCAGTGTGTGACACAGAGACGAGAGACGTTTTGCTGCTTGCTGTCTATTATTTGGGAGACGGCGTCTTGGGGAACGAAAAGGTAAGGGAGCTACCCAGCTGTTTGCCTCATTCATGTATACGCTTTTGTCCATAATCTCAAGGAAGACTCGATCTTCAATAGACAAGGCTGTTTTCTCATCCTCTTTTGACCTCTCAAATATGTCGCTTCCAAAGTCGTTGGTGTCATCTTCCTGCAGGTTGGTCTCTTTGGAGGTTTTGGAGGATGATGTCCACCTGTCAAACTTCTCCTTGATGTGGACAACACTAGTACATGGACTTAGGAAAGACGCACGTCCACTAGGTAACACATTGGTCCTGTAGACATTGAGGCTGTTTGGCTTGTGGAGTCCCCTAAAACATACCTCTCCAACGATGACCCAGCCGAGATCAAGTCGTTGAGCATACGGTGCATTGTTGGGTCCATTATACTGTTGACGTACTTTATGTACACATAGTATATCTCTGCCGAGGAGAAGGAGAATGGGTGCATCGGGATCAACGGCTGGGATTTTATCCACCACTGGCTTGAGGTGGGGATACTGACGTGCTATCTCTGCTGAGGGGATTTCTAAACGGTCGTCAGGCATCATGTCACACTCTATAAGTGTGGGTAAAGGGATCTGCATGTTGCCATCTATTGACTCAACAATGAGGCACGTCGTCCTGATGTCTCCACAACCCCTGAGCATGTTTTAAGGGTGTATGGTGCAGCACCTGCTTCAATGCCAAAAAGGTCGAATAGCTCAGTCTTGGCCAGGGACCTGTTACTCTGTTCATCTAGGACTGCGTATGCTTTAATAGCTTTCTGTCTTTGTCCTGCAGGATAGACTTTGACCAAGCATATTTTGGAGCACGATCGTGAACCAAATGAATCCCCGCAGATATCTGTGCACTTTGTCATAACCTCTGAAGTCTCGTCCTCTAGTTGCTCCCCGCCTTGATCTTCCCTAACATCAGAGCCTACTGATTTCAATAATGCTGGCCCTGGGTGAAGCGCAGATGGATGTCTCGTGCTGTTGCACTCTTTGCACTGCACAGATTTGTCACAGTCCTTAGCAAGGTGATCTGTTGAGGCGCAACACTTAAAACAAATGTGTTTCTCTTTTAGGTAAGCTTTTCGTTCGTCTAAGGTCTTGCTGCGGAAGCCACGACATTTCCTTAACGGGTGGGGCTTGTTATGTAGTGGACACAATCTGTCTGGATCCTCAACTTTACTGTCATTGTTGTTTTGCTTGCTTCCACCTTCTGAGGAAACTTCGGTCTTTCTGTTGAATACAGATGGTTTGATGGGTTTCAGAGGTTTATCTGACCTGATTGAGCTACCCATGGTAAGTTCAGCAAAGCTGGGATCATTCCGTGTCTTTGCTTGGTCTCGCACAAACTTTACGAATATGCCAAAAGGAGGATATTGAACCTGGTAGTCATCTTTATATTTAGAGCCAACTGAGATCCATTTCTCCAGAAGGTTATAGGGGAGCTTCTGTGCGATGGGGTTGACCCCACGCGGTGTGTTGAGGTAAGACAGCCCTGGTAAGAATCCATCTTTTCTAGCCGCCTCCAGCTCTAACAGTATGTCTCCCAGCTCCTGTAGTTTTTCATTGTCTTTGTTTGAGATCTTAGGAAACTCCTCTACCTTCTTCAACAGAGCATTTTCTATCATCTCAGCTGACCCATAGCGTTCCTCTAATCTCTGCCACACCATTTGAAGTCCTGAGTTGGCATCATGGATGTGGACTGCACGGATGCGTTTGGCCTGCTCAGCAGACCGCGGTCCAAGCCATTTGGTCAGTAAATCTAACTCCTCCCCGGGGGTGAGGTTCAGGTCACTAGTAGAGTTGCGAAAGAAGCTTTCCAGGCCCAGTAGTTCTCTGGTCTGTCGTCAAACTTTAATAGACCAGAGCTAACCATTTCTTTGCGAATTAGGTATTTGGCTAAGTCTGAAGTGCCTGACTGATCAAACAGGGGTGCTCTAGAGGGTGTGAAGTGTGTCATACCTGCAGAGGGTGAGATGGGAGGCAGGAGGGGGATGTATTTTTCTTGTGGGAACGTCAAAGGGCTCGTTTGACTTTGCTGCCTGTAGTCCGTGTCCATGCTCTGGTGTTGTGCTGGTAATTCATGGAACGAGTGGTCGCTAATTTCATCCTGACTGTGGATCTTGGTACTGTGATTATCTGCATCACCGCTGTCCATTTTCTGCTGGTGCTTTGGTGAAGAGATGGGTTGTGATTCCAAGAGTTGGGCCTGCTGCCGACCATGGTCCCAATAATGTTGTTGCACATATTCACTGGTGCGTTCGGATGCGGGGTAAGGAGCCAGTTTTGTCACATTATACTGTGATGGTGCTCCAACTTCGTCCTCATAAGCAGCTTCTAGGATTTCAGCCTCTGTGATAGCTGCCTCTGCAGCACCCTGAATCTTCAGTGCATGGAGGTTGGCTTTTAACTCAGCTGCCCTTTGTTGCTGTTCCGCTTCCAGCTCGGTTCTCCTCATTTGCTGTTCCGCTTCAATCTCTGCTTTTTTCTTCAATTCTTCAGCCTCTATTCGTGCCTGCTTAATTAACATGTCTGCTTCTCTTTGTGCATATAAAGCCTTGACTCGTGCAGCTTCAGCTTTAGCTCTTGCTCTGGTGGCAGCAGAACTGTGTGTTGAGGCACTGCTAGATCGGTTTGAGCGATGGGAACGGCATGAGCGTTGAGACTTATCATCTTGTGTGTCTCGCAGAGGTTTTTCTTCTTTATGTTCCTCCATGTTAGATTTTTGAATCTGTGCTGAGCTGTATTTCTGGTCTGCAGTGTTAATAACTCCTTTCACTCCTGATAGCAGACTGAACGTTAAGTCTTTTTACTACTCTGCACTTGCTTTGTTCTGGTTAGCTTAGCAGATAGCTAACATAAAATCCTCACAATAAAGACTCAGGAAATCAGAGTAAAGTTGAGGCCTTTAGTGAAGATTTTCCCATTTTGTAAAACTGTGGAAACATACATACATGGCATTACAAGCTGGCCAGATACATATATATGAACATAAAACTTAGATTCTGCATACAGCTATCTCTAAAGAATAAAATAAGTAGCTTTGATGCTAACTAGGCCTGTAAGCCATTTAACACAGATATTAATGGACAATGCTGTTAGGTAGGTAGGTTTATTTTATTTAATATGGACATCACAAATACATTGAGACTGTCCCAGTGGACAGACCAGATGCCTTTGCTTAGGTGTGTGTAGCACACGTGCTAATTTTCAACACCAGTCCATAGGCGGCTTTTCTGAAAACACAGAGCATCTATTGCTACAGCCTAACTGTAAAACTACAAACACTTAACAACAGACATATGTAAGGATTACATCCCAGTAGGCATTTATATGTCACAAAAACTCCAGAAATAATCTTTACTTACAGACTTAGACCCTCAAAAGCTACCAAAAGCAACAAGGGGACAGTAACTGCAGCATGTCTTCTCAATAGGCAGAAACAACAGGAGCCTACAGCAAAAGAGGAGGGTCAAAAGTAGGAACTCAAANCTGTAACAAAAAATACATATTGTGGATGGCTTTACTCAAAGCACACAACTACACATACAGAACCGCCCCACCCCACCACACAGGTACCTGTGTAGCTTTCTGAATGTATCTATGTGGTACTGATCCAGTGGTACATATTCAGCTGTTACTGGACTGCACCCATTCTGTATTGTAAATGTAAAGGACTGTAACACTTACCTGTACATATTCATGTCGAAGTTCCTTGACCCTGACACCTGTCCTCTCAAATGGGACCCTGTACAATTGCTTCATGGTCATGTTGTGCTTTATCAAGATGCGTCTGATAGTGGTAATGCTTACTCGATTTATGTTGTTGAATACTTGCCTATCTGCAAGTATTTGTTGCTGTAACTGGTGGAGACGGATTGCATTGTTTGCTCTGACTAGGTTCACTATGGCAAGTTCCTGCTGTTGGGTGAACAGGCGTTGAACAGGCGTTGGCGTCCACCCCCAGTAGGTCTTCTAGCCATTCTGTAGAAAAATGCAACCACAAACTGTTATTGTTTGCTTCTTTTTTACAGTACTGTATATAACTGTACTTTACTGTATTTACCATACACAGTACTGAAACATCTCAACACGTTATCACAGTATGTTTCACAAAACTACCACTTTTGTTCGAAAAGGAGCATTAGCCACCCTGCAATACAGTACATGTGATACGGTAATGTGATATGGTAAAGTACTGTAAATACTCTAGATACAGTCTGAGTAGAGTAGAGAGCTGAAGACATACCTGTTTTCCAGTCGGAATGTCCTTATTATGGATGCAACTGTGAAACGGCTTAGATTAGGGTGGACTCTCTGCCCAGCTTCCCTCATGGTCAGGCCATGGTTTATGACATGGTCCACCAAAGGTGCTCTTATGTCATTCGAAATAATGGTCCTTGCATGGCCTCTTCAACCACGTCCTCCTCTCTCTCTCTGTCTTCCTCTTCCTCTGCCTCTAGCTCTCCCTGCCTCCATGCTTGCAAAGTTCTCAAAATGGCTTCACTGAGGCCTTTTTGTAGCTGGCTGATTGGTGTTCAGTTTTGTAAGTANCACATCCTCCTTTCTCTCTCTGTCTTCCTCTTCCTCTGCCTCTAGCTCTCCCTGCCTCCATGCTTGCAAAGTTCTCAAAATGGCTTCACTGAGGCCTTTTTGTAGCTGGCTGATTGGTGTTCAGTTTAGTAAGTAAGTATTTTCAGGTGTGTGTCTAAGTATTTTCAATTAACCAATGTGTGTTGTATTTTGAATAGATGTGTTTTCCTAATGGTACCCTGAGATTTCATTTTTGAACTAAGTGTCTTATGTATGAAATAGTGTGTAGTGTGCAGGAGCAAGTGTGTTGCAGAAAGGAGCAAGTGTGTTACAGAATTGCAACTAAAGTGCAAAGCAGCGCTTTTATTTAAGGTATGGTTACACTTTGTTTAAGGTATAGTAACAACAACTTCAAGTTATGTTACTTTGGTTTAAGCATGTGTCTATAGTGTTCAAGCAACGGGCAAAAACTGTAATACAGCTTAGAGAATTCCATGGTCTAATTGCTAATCTTATAGATCAGAATGGTCATGGTTTTTATTGGGAGGGGGTTTGTCTTTTAAAATTGATATAGCCAGCCAAGTATTTTTTTATTACTTTTTTTTTTTTTTTGCTGTGTCTGAATTTATTGTTGTACCTCAGTACCATTGACACCGAGGCTTCTCCCTTGATGTGATTTCCAAGGTTTTAAAAATACAAATAAATGAAATCCTCTGAAGCAGCATTTTATATGAAGTAGGCTACTCACCGTATTAGGTGTCCAAATTTACCCAGTGGGCCACATTGGACCACATTGGACCACATGGTGGGCTGGTTTTATCCAGCAGGCCATGTGTTTGACACCCCTGGTATACACTTTTGATACTTTACTTACATGTTTCAGTACTTTTCCTTTGGCAAAGGATTCCTAAACCATTGCATATTAGCCTAGTTGATCCCCATGCAAACCATCAAGTTTTGAAAGACTGTTTTACTGGATGTCATATGGCAACTTTCCTAAGTCAAGCAGCTACCTGTAGTATTGCAATGTTTGTGTGGTGCAGCAAAAAGTAAGGAAGAGAAAGACTGAGGTCTTTGGTGGACAGATGTATAATCAATTCAGAGGCCAGGGTTTGTGTGTCATTTGACCTTTGACTCTTAAATATTTGACCACAATCTTCCCTCTACCTTTCCCTGACTAAGTGCTTTCAGTTGCTTAACTTTAACCAAACTCAAGTCATGCTTTAGTAGCCACAGAAGAAAGAAAATCAGGATTGACAGAGTATCAACGATTTTGTTGAAAGCATCATTCCATAAGATTCTTCAGACTGTTAATTTCTAAAAGAAATTGGTCCTCATAGATTGAAGGCTGTACTGAAGGGAGCGAGGAATTACTGTTCTGCTGTAGATGCAGTGATAGTTCAACATTTGACCTTTGTCATAACAAAATAAACAGTCCATGGAATCACCAGGCTAAAAATCGATATTTCCTGTGCAGCTGCTGTGTTGCAACTTCTATTAGGTACACTTACGTAAGACTCAGAATCGTTGGGACAAAACTGCCCATGCAGTAGATGCCAATCTCAATAATACTGCGTGTCACACATGTTATTTTTAAAATGTACAAATTCAAATGAAAGTAAATTACTTCCTGTCTTAAAATGTGCAAATGTTTTCAACAGCAAATCAATGCAAATCCAGTTAGGGTCACGTGACAATGAAAACTGCACTCATAGTTTAAAAACATCAACATGAGCTCAGAGCTGGACCTAAGTTAGTGGAGGTGAAGGTTGACATACCGTATCTGGCCATTCAAAGTCATATTTTCTTTCCAAAGGGGGTATTTTAGTTCTTCTAAACAGCAACATATGTGTCACTTGAAATTGCATTCATAGTGTTCATTTGATAGTGAAAAAAGTTGTTTAATTTGTGAGACTGATTAGTCAGAGGGTGTAGGAGTGAAATGGTGTACAGTCATGACCTCCAGGGCACTGACACTTACCAATGCTGGAAATCAGCAAAAACTCAGTAAAAAGCTTCAGATGACAGAAGATGCACTTGTCTATATTGGATCCAAGGACCTTAATTTTTCTGTCTTTAAAAAACTTTTCCACATATATTGTTAATATGGCATATTAGTCACATGTAAAATGCAAACACAGAGCACACAGGCAGAACTACTTTGCACATAGACTCTATACAGGGCAAAAGGGCTACCTCTGCCCTGCATATGTTAATGTTATGTGTAGGATTAGGGTTCATTTTCTAGTAATGTTGATGTGTTGGCTAAACAGTTAGGTCCGGTGTTCCAGAGTGAGTTGTCTAAACCTATAAGATTAACTAAGTACATTTACTTAGACTACATAGGAACAATTCTGAGGCACTTGTGCTTTAATTGAGTACTTTTACTTCTATACCACAACAGAGAAAAATGTGTTTTTTTTTATTTCACTAGATTTTGTCAGTTATAGTTAGTTGTCAAACAAGGATTTTGAAAACTGTTGCTGCTTACTGTATAAAACTTCTTATCTCGACGACTGTTGGATGGACTGCCATAATGCTAAAATAAAACAATAAAGGTCCCCCGGAAACCCTACTGAGTTCTATGATCTTAGTGCCAATGATCAACATTTTGAAAATATCCACTTGTCTATGTAGCAGATGACCACCATACTATTTAGTACATTAAAGAAACGCTCCACCAATTGTACATGTAAATGTCAGTGTATAAGTCACAGGAAGTCTCTAAAGGCAGTTGTATAATGTCCTCTGTGGTAATTAGTGCATTCAACATATGAGAACAAGAACTAGAGGTCACCAAACTCAAGTATGAGAAATTAACTCCAGTGACATCACCTCAGTCTCTGCAAGAGCTCGGAGATGCTGAGATGCCATCAACTATGGCATGGAATCCGAATAAAGCTGGAATTAATTAGCAAGAGATGCATCTAAAGGGCTAGCCTTCTTGGTGCGCCCATATTTGACAAAAAAAAAAAAGCTTCCGAAGTGCCCTCTCGGATGCCGCCAAGGTAGGTAAAACATAATAAAGTGCCCTCTAGGGTGCCTTAAATTTGAGAAAACATGATGCAGTGGCATATAGGCTGCCCTAAATCAGTGGCGGCCCTAGCAGATTAGGTGCCTTAGGCCAAAAAAGGTCAGTTGCTGCAGCTCACCAGTCAACGTACTGCACGTTTCTTACCAAAATGCAAAAAGATGAAAATATGTGCTAATTCGTTTTCAGTAACATGTTGTACATGTGTTATGACAATCATATATATCAAGAATTAATAAAAGAGATTTCCAAATTAATTTGTTCAGAGAATGATAAACAACAACAGTTAAAACAATAAAATTATATATGACATTGTAAAATGATAATAAAATGTACAAATTAACTTTCTAATTGAACTAAGTGAGGCATGGATATTGAACTTCTGGGCTGATAATCGGCAAAAGCAGATACTGATGTTTTATATTTGTGTTTTATTTTGTTTTTTGTTATTTATTCTTTCATGCCAGGGAAACAAAGAAATCTGCACTATGAAAAAATAAATGAACAGTTTTGAAGTCATTCAGTCCTTCATTACACTACCTTTGATTGTGCACAAATTCAATAATACACGTTTATGAATCAACCTTTGACATGACGTTCTTTCACATGAAAAACCCCTTTAAAAAAATAAGCAAAAGAACTTTTAAACCTTTTACATCATAAATCCCTCTATAATATCTGTTTTATATTGCTGTGAAAACATCAACACATTTCTCCTTCAAACAGCTGTATTTATTCGTTTCTCACCAAAAGCTACACTTCACAAGATTACATTGAACACATCATAAGTACATTGTAATTTACCTTCTCCCTTTACTCATTTTTACTGAATAGAGCTTGAACGCCTCACAGTGTAAATCAATGCAAACTGTGCACTGTTCGTTGGGACCAAAGGCTGCTTAGAGGTAACAATAACTAGCTCTCCTCCTGCTGATTTCATTTTTTTCCTCTCCACTCCTCTCAGTAGTGTAGTGGTAGTTGAGTGGGCACCAGTGAGCTTTTGTTGCCTTGACATGATAATGATACGGCGTGTTCCGGGGTTCAGTGGCGTCAGATAATCCCCCCCAGAAACCAGGTAAAGTGTACGAGCAGGGGAGAAAAAAAGTCCTCCCTATTACTGTATGTATTAGGCTTTGATGTGTAGTTATGGTGTTGTTGCCTCATGTAATATTTATAAATAATAGTAGTAACATTTGTGATATCCCCTTCAGATGATGGCGCCCTTAGCATTCACCTATACTGCCTATGCCATGATCAGTGTGGAATCCAGTATTTTTTGAGCTTGTTCCATACTTTGGACTAAATATCAGGATATGTTAGCCTCAACTGCATTGATTTTTAGCATTAGCATTTTAACTCAACATGCTGAATATTCTCACATGCACTTACTAACATTAGGATGGTAAAATGTAAAACTGTGAGGTGAAAATGATAAGCTCAGCCTACAAAATAAACTTTTAATTTCTGTAAAACACGGCCTTTCCTTTGGCACAACTTTCAGTCTCAACTTTACTTTTATTAATTTTATTTTTTGCTTTTGTTTGCACTAAGTATTTAAGAATAGCAAAGCTGCTTGTCACATCAAATGTTCCTCTAATGTGGCATGTGTTGAATATAGATTTCAAAAGGGCAGTGTGCACTGAAACCAAGAAAGGCCTGTGAGTGCATTATCAAGTGTACATGCAAATTCTGTATATAAATACATATATATAGTCATGACAATGTATGCCAAGTACAGAAAGATAAGGTTTAAAATTAGCCAAGTGTTCCTTTCTAGAAACACAGTGTCATATCTGTGTGAGTGTACACTGTCTTACATAAGACACAAGGTGGTGCTACAGTATATTGCAACATCAGAACAACAGTGCTTGGTTTAACTCACCCAGAGGTACTAGGGTTGTTGTTTACAAGTCTGAGGTAAAGCTACAGTGGAAGTTGAATGTAAACGGAAAGTCAGATTTTCAGAAGAAACATAGTATATTCATATATACTGTATGCACATATTTACACAAACAATCCAATTCAATCATCACCAAATATGATACCATCCCATGGTATTTGCATCAAAGATCAAATCTGAGGTCATCACCTCATGTATTCACAATGTCCACAACACACGAGAGACAGATCTCTGACGCCATCGTTTCGTTGCTTCATCCACAGTGATTCACACTAGTGGGCTGTACGTGGTGCTGTGGAAACTTAGAGACAAAGGTGGCTCTTGCCCAAGGGTCGTTACTGAGAAACAGTTTATCTCATTTGACCTTCAGCTCTCCCTGCCCCTGGGGGAGTATGAAAACCACCACAGTTTGTCTCAGATCTAGATGGTTTTTAGTGTCACTTGTTACAGTTTATAGCGTAATGCTTTTGGATATTTCAACAACTGAAGAGAGGAATACAGATGCTGAATGGGAAAATTGTTTTGGGACTTAACTGGAGCTGCCTGTATATTCCCAGCACCAATAATAGGAGTACTGTTATTGATTTTATTCAAAGGACAAAGAAGAATACACAGGCTTTTCATCTTCAGTCCATTGTTGTTTCCACCTCTCTCTCACTGTCCATTTTAGTTTTGCACAATAAGTGTTCAACTTACCTTAAAAAATCCTTTGACTCACCTGTTTCCACACACACAACACAAATGTGCAACACAATTCTAGTGCACAAGGCAAATAATACACTTGATACTACAACTACCTTTGCTTGGTAAGTGATGACACATGATGAGGTGACAAGTTTAAAGACACCAATGGATAAGGTGGAGTTGAACAACAAATCTGTCCTTTATTTTCTATGTTAGGACATGGCAAAGTACACTATAACACTTATATGGCTTACTCAATAAAGTAGAGTGGTTATGGTTTATGTTTGTAGTCAGTTTATCCCAGGGTTATAGGCTGATTTGGAAGATGATCTAACTAGTGAATAAGCATCAGTGTTGTTGCCATGCTAAAGTGCAAGTAAGTATACCATCTAACGCTAATAGCGTTTGTGAAGAGACACATGTCCACCACTTAAATGGTTAACAAAAAAAGGGTATTGTTGGGTTTAGGTGGATTTATTTTAATACACTGCTCACTGATTTATTTTAATACTGCACGTTGGGGTTTCTTTTTCTGAGCGCCATTGTTCAACTTTGACTAAAAATGCTGTGCTCATCACAGTCGCTTTTTACCCAGCCATTCAGCCGCAGTGGAGGAGGGACAAATACCACAAAGACCAACTGTCACATCTCATTTTCCATATCATAGTAACCAGATGCAACCAAAGCGTCTCAGCTGAAAAAACGCTGCACCTCCGAAGCACTCTCAGATGCTCCCAGCAGGGCGTTTCCTGAGGAGCACCTGGTGTTTTTTTTTTAGCTGGGGAAAAAACGCTTTGGTCGACATTGGACCTTACTTCTGATTATCATTTGCAAAAGTCATAATAGTATACCATACTGTTCCAACAACAAGCCTTATTAAAGTTTCCACAACTTTCTGTTGGATACTGGATTGCAAGATTGCTGGGTTACAGTGATCAGAAGAGATGAGGGCACCATGATCAGAATTCTTTATGGCACCTATGTGTGTCTGCAGTTTTCATTTTCATAAGGGGGATATGTATTCATCCCCAAAAGGCTAAAGACATCTTAAAAATGTGGCTGTTCCGCCAAGGTTTGTCTGGAACAACTGGGGAAGAAGCCGAAAATGGCAGTCGACATATAAGAAGGGCCGGTGATCGACTTGGTGATCAGGGCTTGGTGTCAGGAGATGGTTGCCTCAGTAGGTGCAGCTTCTGCCCCGGCCCTGACCATGACCATGCTTTACGTCCTCCACCTGGTAGGTTAAAGTGCCACCCAATGAGAGTCGATATAATTCTAAATGTGGTAAGTTAGCATGAAAATCATGTACCAGTAGCTGTTTTAGAACACTTGTTCTAGCATGTAACGCTGGCATGCTAAAATATTACAATGCCCTGGTCTTGTCAATCTCGTGAACCCCATATTGATAAAGAACTAGTTACAGTTTTTCTCAATTGTTTACACACAAATACTGGTACTTGAGACACAATGACCACAACATGTAACTCATGCACCAACCCCCTGAACCAATTCTGCTAAACTACAAGCACAATTCCTGCTTTACACTCAAATTGCAGTTCTAAAACACACTTTTTTCAAAACACTACACACAATTCTCTGCATTTGGCACAATTTTCATGAAGAAAATCTCTTGTTTTCACAAGGAACACACTGTCATTCAAAATTTTAAAGTTAATTGCCCTACTATGCACACTGACTCATCACATGGGCAAACACCTGTCACACAGTTTTCCAATTAGCAATCAGAGCTTTAGCATAAAAGGGCAACAGGTGAGCTCTTCTGTTTTGGAGCAATGGATGCCAACATTGGAAACAGAGGCAGAGCCAGAGCTAGAGGAGTGAGAGTAAGAGGAGGAGGGCGTGGAGGACGAGGACGAGGAAGGCCAAGGACCGTAATCTCTGCTACCCTTGGCCCCTACAACACTGCCCATCTGATCACATTCCTGGACACCCTACACAGTTTCCACCGGGCTGCTCTGGTTCGTAACTGGTTCACTGCCCACCCACGCTTTTTAGTTGTTTATCTCCCTCCATATTCTCCATTCCTCAATCCTATTGAGGAATTTTTTACTGCCTGGAGATGGAAAGTGTATGACCGAAATCCACAAATGCGTATACCTCTTCTCCAAGCTATGGAAGACGCATGTGGAGATATAGCAGTTGATGCTTTTCATGGCTGGATTCGCCATGCTAGGCGATATTTCCCCCGCTGCTTGGTCAGGGAAAACATTGCTTGTGATGTGGATGAGGTGCTGTGGCCAGACCCAAACAGAAGAGAGGATGCAGCATAGTTTTGTTTTTTTTGTTTTTTACTGTACCTGTATACAGTAAATTCTTCTGTTGTGTTGTATGTAGACCACTGTATGTGCAACTTTGTGTTGGTTGGGATGTACACTGTGTACATTGTTTTTGTGGGAAAAATAAAATATATTTGTTACCATGTATTTGTGTGTTCCGAGTATAAAAACAATATTCTAAAATATTTTACAACACATGTATGTACTGTCTGTAGTAAGTGTAACACTGAACAAAAAAAAGGCCTAAGTCATTATGATGAATGGAGAAGAAGTGTTTTCCATTCATCATAGTGTTTTACATTGAGCACATCAGTGTTCAACTGGTTCTTATAAATGTCTATTCATATGATGGTTTGTGTGTGTCATTTGAAAACAAAATACCATTTTGAGAAGAAATAACATTGTTTTGAATGTAAAGTTTCATTTTGCAGGAGAATTGAGGGGTTTTGCCCATTGTGTTTTTTGATTTGTGTGTAGAGTTCTGAGAGTATGAGGCATGCTTTCAGAAAATGTGTGTAAACAATAGAGAAAAACTGTAAGCGAAAGTCCGAGTGGGGCGGATGGGGAGGGTGGTGAAAGGGTCCAACGAACACAGATTCTAACCTGAGAGAGCGGTGTTCACATCCTGTAAGATTAAAAAGCCAAACCCTGTTCTGTTTTTCCTAAACCTAACCACATGCTTTTGTTGTGTAAACCCAACCACGTGTTTTTGTTGTTGAATGAAAAAAAAACTTTAATTAGTGGTGTTGAATCGATGTAGTGCATTTATTTTTTGAAAGAGACTGTATGAAAACGATAGATTTCCTGTGAAAACAGAAGTGTATTTTGAAAGACAACCATGCATGTAACAGGCAGAACTTGACACAGTGTCCTAGAACATCAACAACTAATCGTAAGTGCTATATCGTAGGCAACTGGACTTGCTTACGTTTCAGTCCAGTTGCCTACGATATAGCACTTATGATTACCATGACCTGGATGACTGAGAATCTTCACCGACACATCAAGAACCAACGCACCCGTGGTACCTTGCATGTTGTAACTGGACGTTGAAAGTCCATGACCAAATGTTGATATGTGATGGGGTTGGAGTGAGATTGTGTTGACAGATTGGGACATTTTTCTCAGGAGCTGGAGGCGACCAAACCAGAACTAAAGGAAAAATTAATATTGGACTTATCAGGTGGAGAAAATTCAAATCCAAATGAATGCTAATGTTGCTTTCTGTCTGCAAGGTGTGGTGGGAACTGCCCATTAGTTCGACAGCCCATTGGTTCGACATCCCATTGTTCCGACCATAAACTCATTGTTCCGAAGTCCGTTCCGAAATCATCATGATGTCCTGTGGTTAAGGTCTGGTTAGGTTTAGGCACAAAAACCACTTGGTTAGGGTCAGGAAAAGATCATGGTGTGGGTTAAAATGAAAAAGAAAGTGACAAACACATAAGCCGTGAGCCTGCTCCGCCTCAAGCCGGTCGCGGCGCACCATATGCCCGCCGCAAGCCGTTCAGCACCGCAGACAGTCGGACTAATGGGATGTCGAACCAATGGGCTGTCAAACCAATGACATGGACCCAGGTGTGGTAATAAAAGCAACTATTTCTGAACACATTATCCATAGCAATTTATTAAGGTGATAATATGTTAGAGCTTTGCCTCCGTCAGTTGTTGTAGAGTTTTTCTGCCCACTAGCGGCCATATTTTATTGATTAACGCATTTAACATTTTAATGGTCAATTACAGAAGCGACTCCTTGTATTAAATACTTCATTATTTGTCAATTTAATCAGGGGTTGATTGGAATTGATTTGAGTACTTCTCTCACTACCTAAAGTTTTACCCATAAAAAGGAGTGCAGCTGCAGGTTTCTGCCATGTGTTTCTGTAATGAATAGCCTTTGGATGTAACAGTCAGTATGATTTTAATGAATCTTGCAGGGAGAGAACAGTACATGTTGTTACTGACTGACCACAGAGTGTCTGCATAATTCATGCGGGTGGGCAAAATTTACTTATTGCCTTAGAACATAGAAAACAGTTTCTTCATCCTTAAGGTATATTACTGAGTTGTTCTTAGGTGTGCGCATGAATACGCATTTTGACTGTAGAAGGCCAGTTAGGAGTACTGTTTTTAAAGTCATGCTGACATTGAATTAATACGCATAAAACATTGATGTTTAAAAAGCACAAAGTGAGGATCATAACCCTTGCACTGAACAAACAGAATATAGACAGCATTTATAATAATTGCGAGCATCATCTGGATTTCTTGAGCAATTTTGAAAGTCACATAACTATCCAAATAACTTTTGTCTAGTTTATGCAAATTAAAGCAGAGACCCCCTACTACATATATTGCATTAAGTTGAGTTGGACCACAGATAATTCTCTAAATATTTTCAGGTCTTCTTTCATTTGCGCCTGGCAGTTGCTGCTAAGTCAGCATCAGTTGTTGCATGGCTAGGTGCGTTAGCCTCATCCTCTGTACTTTTGCCGGAGGTCAGGTGGGCAGTGTCAGAGTCTCTTGCTCAAAAAGATACAAAACAACCTATTGTGGCTCACAGTTGACCTATGGCTAAGTCCCGCCCTCAAACGCAATGAGCCAATCACAGTGCGTGTAGCCATTCCCATACACTCGGACATTCTCTGCCTGGACGTTCATTGAAATGCATTACAGAAAGTCAGTTTTGTTCGGTTTTATGAACTTTTTCGGAGATTTGAAGTTTAAAAATGGTCAAACGGTGTGCACGGAGTACATGCAACTCCAACACAAGGTATCCTGAGAGGCTGGGCGACGAGGTGTACTTTTTACACTTTAAACCACATCTCAACCGAGAAAAGTGTCTCCTTTGGATAAAGTTGTGTGGTAACGTTAGACCACAACATCAACTCAACGTGAATAAGATTGACAAGGATGTCTACATCTGTTCTACGGTAAGTCAACATAGTGTTTGAGGCAACATATTGTCACTTTGCTGGAAAGAAAGTTATCTTTAACATCTCTAGCTAACATTAGCTAAAGTTATACTAACGTTAGCTCCTAGCTGCGTTGTTCATCATGTCACCTTGTTTGCTGGGAGTTCATTAGCCTATTTTGTTCTAGTTTTGTACTTTGGTGATCGTACATCATTGTTAGCTGTTGTCCAAAGGGCTCTAGTTAAGCTAACGTTAACTTCTGGAGCTTAGCTTCATTAACTTATCTGTAATGGCAGAGATAACAAAGGTTGGCAAACGTTATGCTGAATGATTCAGTGTAAATACTGTAGCACCAAACTAACGGAGAGACACTCTTGGTAAAGATGGTAAAAAGGCCGTTATCCTTTTCTCATATTCTGAGCCAAAAACCTTAACTTCAGTGGCACTTTAACTTGTTGTCTTTGATGGTGACGGCAACGAGATGCGGTTCACAAGCGTACACTGTGACCTGTAAATTTTGGCTTGTAATTTAAGCTTTTCATCGACCTTCTCAACAATAAAATGATGAATATATCCCTCCAATGACTAGTTTAGGCCCTTTTGGTTACTTCTCAATGACATCTGATCGTTATGTCCCCAAAAATCATCAAATGCCGTGTACTGTGACACCTGCCATAGCGCCGGTCACTGAATGTTGATAGTTTGTCTGAGTAAGTGGAGGGGGGCGTGGCTTAGCCATAGGTCAATTGTGTCCGTACACTTGACATAATACTACAGCTAATTTGCCATATGTAAAAACAAAAGGTGCCGCACATCATTTAACGTTAGCTAGCTCACCTGATTGCACGGGGATTCGTTGGTAACAGTTGGCCTATCATTAATGTTGTGGACTGTAAACTAGATATTACTATTGTGTGCCAATTATCTTTGGCGATAATATGTAAGAATTATATTAATATGTGTTTTCAGACACATTTTACTTTTTGAATAAAAAAAATAAAATAAAAACTTTGTTTAAATCATCAAAAGGTAATTTGGCGCCCACCTGCAATAACTCAGAGGACCACCTATGGGTCACTGACCGCCTGTTGAAAACCCAGGGTTTAGAGGACAGTGGCTTAAAATAGCATTTGCCATGACAAACTGACTGCAGCCTAACATTCCAAATGACACACCTCATGCGTAGCAAATGGAAGACTGGTGTGATCATTACATCAGTGATGGCAGTGAATAAATAGCTGACACACATACGTGGCACACGCACATATGTATGTACACACATTAACACACTGTGTGAACTTAATGTCCCATTAGTGGGCTAACACTAATGAGAGCTTACTGCCATTAGCTTGGTAGTAGTTTACCAGCTGGCCCCGGGAGTAGTCCACAAGCTTTTAGCAAGGATTTACTTTTTTGTGCCACTTTCTGGTTTGACCAGGTCTATACAAGGTTCCTGTAAAAAGGATGGGTGTAATTCCGTTATTTTACTTAGAGCTCATGTTGCAGAGAAGGGGTTTGAATTTTGTTGATTTAAAGGACTTTTTTTTTTAATCCTCATCTTGCAGACAGACCATGATGTAACCCACAATACACAAGATGTATACATGTATCACTGGGCCTGGGGGCTAGATCTTCTCATTCCTAGGTCATGCTGCAAACAACATAAACATAGCCACAGTGCACCATGTGTTCTCTTTTTTCCAGGAACCCTGGTGTTATTTACCACTGATATACTGCACTAGAAAGCAGAAATAGTAAATCTGACAGGTTGTCTGCTGATATTAAAAACATGTTGAGTGTGTAATAACCCATATGTGCTCTGACATTATTACAATAAGCAGACAATCCTTTTTTTTCTTCCTGTAATATGAGACTCTGACATTTGTTATTACACAGACCATCCTCCAGCACAACAGCTGTGGCCTGTGGCCACGACATGGTCACATTATGGCTCCTGAAAGCACTTAGAGGCCGTCGGCAGACTTACAGTCTTTGTCTCCAGAGGGGCTTGTGGTCGATCTGTAATAGTCAAGGTTTATATGACATAACTGCAGATGTAATGATATTTATAGAAAGATGGCTGGTGTGTTTATGGCTGCATATTATACAATAGTGACTTCTTTATGAACCGAAGTCACTATTATTACACTATTATATATTATTATCTTATTTGATAGAACATTCACAAAAACACAGATCTACATAGGGATAGAGAATGTAAGTGTAAGAATATAAACGCAAGAATAAAAAAACAGTGCAGTGCAGGTAGTGCAATGTAAGATGATTAAATTAAATATCTCACTAAATACAAATCCAAAAAGGGTCTACTTCAGCACCCTAAAGACAGGTGAGCAGATGAGTATCAGTCAGTTCAGTCCATTCAAACCTGCTGTTACTGGGAGGAGTTGACAAAAGACTTCCTCAGTCTGTCTGTTGAGCAGGACTGGGAGAAAAGTCTGCCACTGAACATACTCCTGTGCTTGGTGGGTGTGCTGTGCAGAGGGTGGCGGGCATTATCCATGAGCAGTTTGTTAAGAGTCCTCCTCTCCGTAACTGATATAAGGGAGCCCAGCTCTGTGCCAACTCCAGCGCCAGCTCTCCTCACCAGCCTGTCCAATGGAGTAGCATCCCTCTTCTTGAGGCTGCCATCCCAGCACACCACAGTATAGAAGAACTCTGGTGACGGGGCATCAGCGGCTTAGTGGATAAAGCAGGCGCCCCATGTACAAGGCTGTTGCCGCAGCGGCCCAGTTTCGAATCCAGCCTGTGGCCCTTTGCTGCATGTCACTCCCCCTCTCTCTCTCTCCCCCTTTCATGCTTACTTGTCCTGTCCATTAAAGGCAAAATGCCCCAAAAAATAAAGAAGAAGAACACTGGTGACAACTGACTGGTAGAACATCAGCAGAAATTTCCTACAGATGCTGAAAGACCCCAGCCTCCCCCTCGATCAAAACCAATTGCAGATGGTGTCTGGTCCTCCAGAAATCCACCACCATCTCTTTGGTCTTGAAGGTGTTCAGCTGTAGACAGTTTGACCTGTACCATTTCACGAAGTCCTCCACCAGTCTCCTGTACTTGCCCTCTTGTCCACTTCTAATACACCCCACTTGCAGTGTCATCTGAGAAATTCTGCACGTGGCATGACTCAGAGTTGTACTAAAAAGGGTAAACAAGACAGGGGAGAGCACGGTCCCCTGCGGTGTGCCAGTGTTGCTGACCACAGTCTCAGAGCAGCAGTCTCTCAGCCTGACATACTGTGGTCTCCCTGTGAGTATTTGCAATCCAGGTCAAGTGGACATCTGAAGCATCCTGAAAAAAGGGAAGAGAAATCAACATTTTATTTAACTCCATTGATATCTCTTTTTATTGACCTATTCCTGCATTACTGAGAATGTGGCAGCAATATGTTATCAATCACCTGCTTTGTTTTGAAACTCTGACAACAGTGAGTCCAGTAAATGTCATTTTTAAGCTGACAGAGCCATAAAAACCTGTGAAACAACCGCAGGTTGTATTTTAAGCTTCAAGACAAAAAAGGAAAAATGTGTCCTTGTGCGCATGTATCCATCAGTGTCACGTCGTTAATCACATGGTCAGAGCGGCTCCCATTAAGCCAGGTGTTCATGACTTCTCGACAAGTAGAAAAAAAAAACTCTGCAGACCACTTAATCTTCCTCCACACCCACACAAATATACAAAAAAGAAAGCACATAAATTGGACACAGATTGAAGCATGCACACAAACACACACAACACACTGGCTCATCCATCATCGAGCTGTCGCCCCATAGGATCAAAGATGTGAATGCAGCCATCCAACAACAGCGGCTCTGATATGTATCTCAACCTGTGTGCTGTTCCACACGTAGCCTCATCACAGCTCATTATTGCCCGCCATGACTGACTCATTGATGAGGTCTATATACAAACAATCACAGCAGTAGCCTCTCTCTTTGCCTGCACCAGCATCATGTGTTCTGTGCTACGGGTCATTAAATCAAAGCTGGTATAGTCTACTTCTTTGTTTGGCCTTGATATGCTAATTGTCACAGCTGAGGGCGCATAATGAAAGCAGTGTTTACAGTAATCCCTGTACAATCTTCCATTATTGGAGTCAGCCAGTGTTTAAACTGTCATGCCAGATGAAACTCCTCAAAGTTAACAGCTTTCATAGAACAACTGTTGTAGTCCTCTCTGGGTCCTTATGTGGAGAGGCTGGGCTGGAGGAGCCTGCATGATAGGTGGATCTGTTGTGAACTGAAAAATTCTGCCTTCAGTTGCAGCCACATCACGTCTGTGGCCATTCCATTAAAAAGCTGCTGGCTGACGAGAAGGGATGGAAAATTGTAAATACAGCTTCACTTTAAGAGACTGAAACTTTATCAAATACCCATGGATGTTACAGCAATGAAGCTCTAGCTTCAGTTCAGTCAGGAAGACAATACTTTTCTTGCTCAGGCTGTAAGTTTTCTTTCTCACCCTGCCACTCACTCCTTGCACCCGTGCTCATTCACTATCTCTAGGTGTCATTGTCTGGTTGCGCGTCCTCCACCTCCCCATCACCACCTAGTCTGCCCCAGCAGTCAGCAGCCTCAGAGTCAGCAGGCACCACCACCACCAGTATTTGGACTCCATAGGGGGATTTATCCTACTGCCGCTCAGATGTGCCTCGATCACAAAATGTCTCCCTCTGGTGTCCAAGTGCTAAAGACTTCTGTTAAATCTCAATCAGCACAACTCATTTGTTAATCTTACATATTCTGTATAAAATATCATCTTTACTTCATTCTTCTGTCTCTCCTGATTAACTTGGCTACAGTACAAAAAAGCCTTGTTTTCAGCAAGCAGTCTGGCTCAGTTCAGTTGATTACACATTAGAATTTTTTTTTTCTGCGACAGAACTAGAACCACAGCAGTTTGCTGATTAGTCAAGAGAGAATTGTCAGTATTGCAGGCTACAATGAGGATAAAAACAGAGTTCAGATGACATTTTTCTTAACAAATTTTTATGTCGGGGCTTCAGGACACTTTGATCACTACGGACGAGCAGTATGGAGATATTTTGTGGTTTCAATTCTGTGTTCTTGGACGTTTTAATCTGGGTCACTGTCAGCCATTAGGTGTGCAGTTGTGCTACTTCTCCCTCAGATCTCCGTAAGTGTTGTGAGGACTCTAAAACTTCACCAGAGCCTCCCTTGGCATATGGGTGAGTAGATAATGGCTGAATTTTTATTTTTGGGTGCACTATCCCTTTAACATACAAGTAATCTTTGAGAACAAAGTTCAGGAACGAATGGTGACCAACTAAGACTGTATGTGCTGTGCCCTACAACCTAGCACGGTAAGCCAGTTTAACGTGTCAAATTATTTGTAAAATGATTGAAAGCTAAAAATAAAGCTCCTATAATAGTCATCTGTGTTCCTGCTATTTCCATTGCAACAGATCGTGGCAATCCACAGAGGAGAGGCTAATGAGATGATAGCAGAAGAGGCTAAAATTAGCAATTTGCTTGGCATAGCAGGAGAACAACTAGAGTTACTAAAATAAAGAATTAAGGTTAAAAAAGATGCCTCTCCATCTGTTCTATCACCTTCACCGAACTGCTTGGTGACAGAAGAAATAGAGAAAGTAAGACAGAAGAAGTCAGCAGAATTTTTGAGCTGAGCTGAATGTTGGGGAACAGATTTTAGCTACAAGATACGTCACTTTAAAAAGGGGTGTGTTTGCTACTCTGATTACATTTTTGCATTTGTGTGAGTAAATGCAACAATTTATATACAATATACACTTTTAAATGCCTAATTTTCCCCAAATGTTTTGGCTTGACTCTAATCCTTTCTACTCACTTTTGTTACCAGGTCCTTTTCTCTATTTGTTTTCCACTGCAGATAGTACCCCCTCGCCATGCGCAACTGCGGTGATATCATCTTTGTTA
Source organism: Epinephelus moara (assembly GCF_006386435.1). Classification (NCBI taxonomy): domain Eukaryota; kingdom Metazoa; phylum Chordata; class Actinopteri; order Perciformes; family Serranidae; genus Epinephelus; species Epinephelus moara. The sequence continues at coordinate 37,223,671 of NC_065515.1, read as the reverse complement.
TCATTTGTGTAGAATGACCTGTGTCATACGACCAATCACTAGTCCGTAGTGTTTTAACTCTACCTTTTAGTATCTTGTTGTCGCACTTGGAGCCTTGACTGAGAAGGTACAAAAAAAGTACCAGGTATCATCCAGAGCTTTTAGGAAAAGCTTGCTGATGGAAAACCAAAAAAGAGGGAGAGGGAGTAGTGTTGAGTAGAGCCATGCCAGACATTGCACTAGAAATGTAGCATAACATACCATTAGATGCTAGCGATGTGACTTTAGGAGTTAAAGTCTTGGTCAGTCAGTTACTCCTTCACTTTTGTCCTGAACAACTTTAAAAAGATTGCTACATTTTCTACCATTAGGCAATTCAAGGTCACCAGAGGATGAATCCTAATAACTTTGCTGATCTCCTGACTTTTCGTCTAATGCCACCAAGTCAGTTTTCACACTGAGTGAAAAATCTCAGCATCTGCTATATAGATAAGCACAAATATATGGACTGACATGCATGCTTCCTAGACAATAACTTTGGTGATCCACTGACTTTTCCTCTAGTACCACCATGAGGTTAAACTTTATAGTTTAATGTGAAATGTTCAGACAGCTATTGGATAGTCTGAGTGGGCGGAAGTTCGCTGCATAGATCAGCCTCTCATTGGGCGGAACGAGCCACCCGCTGAAGTCCTTTACTAACGTTTGAGGTGTTTGATCTTGCGGGGATGGAGCCATTTTTCTGCCATGGTTCGTGTCCTGTAGATGATATTTTTGTGGGCGTGTTACACCAAAACCTGTTTTCCCCCAGCAGTATTTTTGCAAGCGCACTGTTGCTGTGGCACCGCCCAGAACGATTGTGATTGGTTGAAAGAAATACAAGCAGCCGGGGCGTTTTTTTCTCCAATCTTAAAGTGAGAGTCGGCCCAGCCAGACATTTCTTTTCTTGAGAAAGGTCTGGTGAGCGAGACTAGCTATTGGATGGATTGCTATAGACTTTGGTACAGACACTGAGGTATCCCACAGGATGAGTTGTTATAATCGCACCTAAATTTGTTTGCATGCTAATGTTACCAGCAAAACAGCACCAACTTTGCCATTGTGAACATGTTAACTTGCAAATGCAGCTCAAAGTACAGCCTCACAAAGCTGCCAGTGTGTTTGGGACTCAGTTTTTTTGTTATTAATAACACCCACCATAAAATTTTAGTCAGTCCCTGCAAGGAAACTTTTCAATATACTTTCTATTGATACTGGAGATTCAGTTATTTACATTACATGGATGTGTTTCTGTGCTTGTGTTCAGCTGATATAATTGGCTGATTATATTGTACAGATGTACCTAATTACCTAGGAAGTCAGTGTATTTGGTGCAGACAGAATTTTAGGTACTTATTTACCATCAAGCCAGAATGTTTCCTCTCAGTGTATAAGCAGAGGTCCTTGGTGCCTGTAGTCCTACCTGGTAAATGATCACCAGCTTCCACTGACCATTACAATTACTTTTCCTCCCTTTGATTTTATTTTTCTGTTTCTCATTCAAAAGAGAGTGAAAGTGTGGGATGGAAAGATGTACTGACCTTGTTGTAATGGTAGAGGTGCCATGCTGAGGCAGAACAGGGTGAAGAAGTGCATCCTGCTGTGCTGCGCCTATTGCCATTAAAAGTGCAGTGATGCATATGTGAAATGTAAGTTCTCTCAAGACCTTACTGAAAATAAAGCACAGTAAACAAGCTGATTCAAAATGTAATAATGATGTCAGCTGCCCTTTGATTTCCACATCCTGCCTGACAGTTCTACTTGTTAAGTGTCTCTCATGATGACAGATGCAGTTCTTGACCACATGAGGCATGCAGTTACCATGTGCTAGCTGTTCTCTGCCTAACTGATGGGAATGAAGTAGATGGCTTATGTAGGGCTCAACTGTCCCTTTGCTGAGGAGCTGTGAGATCAGTGGGGATGAGGAGACGTGAGCGGAATAATTTATAGAGCCTAAGCCACTTTACGGAGCCTATTCCCTGTCGCCTTCTGTGGTTTATGGGGGTCCATATCCCCTGCTCTGATGGTGCCTTGGCTCTTCTTGACCTTTGGAGCCATTTAATAAATTGTAAATTTGATGTGACCCACACCTGCATACATTAAACCCACTGCCTTTTATGCTATAGTGATTGTTACCTGAAATAACTTGTAATGCTGCTAATCTTATCAGCTATCTTGTTTTGGTCAAAACAGCAACTTTCAGTAAGGCGTCGGCTGTGATGTTTTGCTTTGGAAACAACACACTGAAAACCTCCAGTGCAAAACAGAAAAGGATTTCTAGCCACAACATGACCTACAGACAAGGGTATTCTGAGGCATCAGTACAATTACAGCTGGACTCAACTTAATTTTATACTAACACTAAGGCAGTGGTGGGCGGTATGACCAAACATTTGTACCAAAGTATTATTTATTTATTCATTTATTGCATGACTCGGCTCCTATATACGTTCACAGTGGCTAACTCTACGGTCAGGAATACATTAAAAAATAAAACTTGGGGCATCAGTGGCTTCGTGGTAAAGCAGGCGCCCCATATACAAGGCTGTTGCCACAGCGGCCCAGGTTGGACTCCAGCCTGTGGCCCTTTGCTGAATGTCACTCCCTCTCTCTCTCCCCCTTTCACACTTGTCTGTCCTATCAATTAAAGTCTAAAAATGCCCCAAAAATATCTAAAAAAAAATGTTTTTTTTGATGCCATCATGTACTGAAGGCTTTGATTACTATATGGTTTAACTGGCCCCACAAAATGATACAGTTTATGAAGAAATCAGAGTACATGAAACACTTGAAGAATGTAAACAATCTTTGTTGTGCAAACTGCAATGTAGTATAAACAGAGCTTAAAAACAAATAGATATGCCAAAAACTTTAACATTACGTTCTCTTCAAAACAATATATTTTGAGATTGTTGGATTAACACAGTAACTAAAGCCTTCAGTATAAACACAATGACATTAAATGGTTTTATATTCTATGTCCATTTAAACGCCACAATAAATGTTGGCATTGTATGTTTCTACAAACCATGAATATGTTACATTTGTATGTATTATGTTGTTGATACGCTGAAACTTAGTGTTTCAACAATGCTGTGATCAACATGTGGTTAGATTTAGGCACAAAAACAGCTTGATTATTGATAGGGAAAGGTCATATTCTGGCTTAAAATAGCCACATAGTACAATCCTGGCTGGAAATGCAAAAATGTCTTATTTTAAAAAAAGAACACTGTTTGTGGTACTGTCCCTGCTGCAAACATATGACAGGTCACTTAAAACACCCAAGAGGCTAAAAACTGCTGGAAAACTAAGCAATGTCTCACTAAAAAAACAACCAGTTTTGTTGTTTGTTGGTCTTGTAAAGTGGTCTGCAGTTTGGCAGGTGTCTTGATATCAGGCCATCCGCCATTCCCTCCACCCCGAAGTCAGCTCATAAATTATCTCACTTTAGAAACTTTAATATGACACCTCTTAAACGTACAAATGTAAAGTATCTGTGGTTTGCACACATATACAATGCCAATATTTTCTTCTCAGTACAATATGGCACTAAACTATTATACTCAATGTATTTAAGTATTCAAATTCAAACGTTGTATTGCACAAGTGAGAAACAAGCCTAATATTAATTTACATTATGTTTAAGTATTTTCACTCTGATGAAAACTGTAATCAAAAGGTTACTCTCTATTACTGTACATATGGTAGGCTAATATGATACATTACACTTGGAAAAAAACATGTGCAAGACAATCTTTTTCTGAACCTGAACAAAGTATACTATTTATGTAAACATAATTATAGGTAGCAGATTAGAAACTGCCCATATGGATCCATTCTGGAGCAATAGGTCAATTTTGGAGCAACTGAACTGTTTTGTCTTGAGGACTTGTTTGGTCAGTGTGTTTGTGAATGTGTTTTATTTTTTTACACCTCAGGGCACCAAGAGAAAAGTCACCCTGTTGCTGGTTGAGGAGTGTCAACTTGCAGGACAAACATTTCCCCTAAAAGCTAATTTCTACTCCCTTTATGTACGAAAATAGATACGTCCCTTTCAAACGTTGTAAACGTCACTGCCCTCATATTTCCGTGCGTCCTTTATGATGGCACAGATACAACTAATGGATGGCATTAGAGGGCAGAGTCAAAAGTTTCACACAACAAAAAACAAGGCGACAGTGGAGGAGGTCGTAATATTGTACATTTAAATTAAGGCAGCATTGTAGACAGCGGTAGTCTGTGCAGTCATTATATACATCCTGACATGAGGACAGAAAATTCTTGTCAATATATTACGATCTGTCTCATTCCACAGTTATTTAAATTTCCTCGTCGTCTACTAAGGTCGTGTCTTGATTGAACTATGCTACACTGCCCCCACCATCTCTGGTGCTCTGTTTTGTCTGTATCCATAAGCTTTAAGGAAACTTGCACAAATATGGGCAAAATGAATGTAGACTACGGACAGAAGGCTCTGTCCGTCTCTGTCACTGTCACCGTCCCCATCTCTGTATCTTATTTTAAACACAAATAAACTGCATTAGCTGGATATATTTTGGGGCAAATGTATTGCTGTGGTAGTGCACCATCTAGGGATCAGAGATTTTTAGATTTCCAGTGAGATATATCACATTACATACACATAACATTCATTATATGAATTGACATGTTTTTCTTTGGCTTCTTAATCAAACATGTGAGGTTACTGCACCATTAAGAAAACTCTTTGTACACCAGGGGTGTATAAAATCTTTTCTCAGTATGCCAAGGACATGAAACCATAGCCATTCAGCCATTTGTGTTACTATTTGTTGCTGTTGCTGAGATTCTCTTGCTGAATTTGAAAAGGCTTGTTGAGAGATGAGACAGGCTTCTCAAGGACGATGTGAGTGTACCAGGAACACACAGAGCCATCATCTTGTTCCTGTGTAAAACTGGCTTCTGGTACTCTAATCAGATCCTGCTGTCTGGATAAGCGCAAGCTTAGCAGCAGGAGATTGCGAAACAAAATCTATAATCAACCCCTCGTTGACAGGAACCGAAAACACCTCTCACACTGTAAAATCCAAATGAAATTACATCACATCTTTATGTCTGCTACAGCACACGTATCTGCTCTAACAATCACTTGCCTTGTGTTTTGCAAAAACACGTATTGGCAGATAGTAACGAGACGGCACATTTATCATTAGTGGTGAAATGAAACTAAGTGCATTTAGGTATCTCAAATTTGTACCAAAGTACAGCACCTAAGTATTTCCTTTGTATACTATTTTATACATCTACTCCACTACATCTCAGAGGTAAATAGTGTAGTTTTTCTCCACTGCATTCGTCAGACAGCTTTTGTTACCTGTAACATTAGAATTTTAACCCCCTTCCTGGCCAGTAAAAACAATGCATTTCAAGATGTTTTGATTTTGAATGTTCGTGATGAACTGAGGGATATGTGTTGAGAAAATTCTCCCTCTTCTGAAGCTAAATAAAAACTAAAATAAAAGTGAAACTTATCTATGCTCTCTTCAAAGCCAGACTCCATTGACAAAAACAGTAATTTTGCCTTGCTGAACACAGGAGGTGCTGGTCTACTGCTGCCTCAATATGTGGTTTGTTTGCATGAGCTGTGTGAGAGTTTGTCAACACATGTTTTGATATAGTTTTGCTGTTGTTAACGCAGTCACCAAAGACTTAAATTCATCAAAAATGTTCTCTGTTTTTGCATTCTTCCTTCACCGTAAAAACAAATTCAACGTAACAAGGGGCGTGGGGAGTTATTGATATAAAAATGATTATTTGGGGGTGAAATTTTCTTTTAAGTATATTTTCCTTATTTTATTACTTTTACTAAAGTATGGTTTAGAAAGCAGGACTTTGTGGAGTATTTTCACAGTCTGGTATAGTTTCTCAGGATGGCATTGCTTTTGGCCTCTAGTACTACCGTAAGAAACCTCTGAGTAATATTTGACCAAGATTTGTCTTTTAACTCCCATTTAAAGCAAATCTCACAGACTATGTTTTTTCATCTGCGTAATATTGCGAAAATTAGGCCTATCCTGTCCCAAAGAGATGCAGAAAAATTGGTCCACGCTTTTGTTACCTCTATGCTGGATTACTGTAACTCCCTATTATCAGGTAGCTCTAATAAGTCTTTAAAAACTCTCCAGCTAATTCAGAATGCAGCAGCACATGTACTAACAGGAACTATGAAACAAGATCATATTTCTCCTGTTTTAGCTTCTCTGCACTGGCTCCCTGTAAAATCCAGAATTGAATTTAAAATCCAACTGTTAACTTATAACGCTCTAAATGGCCAAGCTCCGTCATATCTTAGGCCTAGTCCACACGAGCACGGGTATTTTTAAAACCGAACTTTTTTGGCCTCCAGTTTTTAAAAAATCTGCGTCCATACGAGCGGTGTAATAAAAATACCTCCGTCCACACGACACCGCAAATTTCACTATCAAGCAATGTAATACACATGCCAAAGCAGTAGGTGGCGATATAACTCTTAACTGTAAGGCCATTGTAGCCAATCGTCATTACCGGAAAAACAACAATCTCCGAACCCCCCCCCCCCCCCCCCCCCCCCACTCAGTAGAAAGAACTCCAGAGTGTCGAAATCAGTCTGATGACAGATTCTGATTCCTCAGCAGCTCCATGAGAATCACTGTGCCATCATGTCACTGAGTAGCGTTAGTTGTATGATACAGTCACAAAGTGCCGATATGCTGCTAAATAGCAGCAGTATTTTGTTTAGGTCCATCCTCAAATTGTCTCTCGCACACACTGGATCGGGTAATAACACAGCTGTTTTCTGTTTATGTGGCACACTGTGACATCATACAATGGAGACAAGACAAAATAACTGCGGTTATCCTGTCCACACATGACTGCTGACATCGGACTTTTCCAAAAAGTTCACCCTGGACTCCGGTTACAAATAACTCCGGTTACAGGGGCCCAAAACTGCAGTTACGTGTGGATGAAAGGCCAAACCGTGAGCAAAGAGTCACGGTTTTATAAATACCCGCATTGGTGAGGACAGCCCCTTAGAGAGCTCATAGTGCCCTATTATCCCACCAGAACACTGCCCTCGGAGAACGCAGGGTTACTCGTGGTCCCTAAAGTCTCCAAAAGTAGATCAGGAGCCAGAGCCTTCAGCTATCAGGCTCCTCTTCTGTGGAACCATCTTCCTGTTTCGGTCCGGGAGGCAGACACTGTCTCCACATTTAAGACTAGACCTAAGCCTTTCCTTTTTGATAAAGCTTATAGTTAGGGCTGGCTCAGGCTTGCCTTGTACCAGCCCCTAGTTAGGCTGACTTAGGCCTTCTCTGCCAGGGGACGTCCTATAATACACAGAGCCCCTTCTCTTCTCTTCTCTTCTCTCTCTCTCCTTTGCTAACACTCATGTCCTGTTACTGCAGCTCACTAACTCAGCTCTACTGCATGTCACTAACTTCTTCTCCGGAGCCTTTGTGCTCCACTGTCTCGCAGGTTAACTTATATTGCAGCGGTGCCTGGATAGTGTGACGCGTGTGGTTGTGCTGCTGCCGTGGTCCTGCCAGATGCCTCCTGCTGCTGCTGTTATCATTAGTCATACTTCTACTGTCATTATACACATATAATTATTGTCACATACATATACTATCATATATTAATATAGACTTACAACATATTGTACCACAACAGCCAGAATTACTTAATGAATAAGAAATTAACTTAATTAATGCTGTTGTAAGCTATTATCATTACAGTCTGTCCTGCATCTCTGTCTCTCTCTGTCTCTCTTTATGTATCATTTTGTCATACGGATTACTGTTAATTTATTATGTTGATCTGTTCTGTACGACATCTATTGCACGTCTGTCCGTCCTGGAAGAGGGATCCCTCCTCAGTTGCTCTTCCTGAGGTTTCTACCATTTTTTTTCTCCTTTAAAGGGTTTTGTTTAGGGGAGTTTTTCCTTATCCGCTGCGAGGGTCCAAAGGACAGAGGGACGTTGTATGTTGTAAAGCCCTGTGAGGCAAACTGTGATTTGTGATACTGGGCACTAGAATTGATTGACTGATTGATTGATTTACTCAAGTAAAGGCTCTGGATACTTCTTCCACCACTCTTTATCATTCAGAAGACCATTTGTCAAACTACCATTATGATCTCTTCTCTGATTGTTTTTTTTTTTATCTTGACCTCACTGTTTGAATTCATCCCTCTTTTAAAAGGGGGCCTCTGGCAGCACTCCATGCTTTAAATGTCTTCATATGTTGTTCTACAAATCAGAAAGGTATGTTTGTGCTTCAGCTGCTCTTAGATCACTTAGTGAAAAGAATCCAAGCTGCTTTTAGGCATCAAATAAAAAGAAAAATGTTCAGGGTTACAGATTTAGATATGAGGTCATGTGTTGGGAGACAGAGAGAAGTGAGGAGGAAAGTGATACCTATTTTCATGCATGCATTTATCAAAGAGTTTTCCACCAGACTTTGAATTTACATGTTCTTGCCATTAGCTTAATCTGATTTATTTATTACCTGGGAGTAAGGCTACAGATGTTGAATCCGTTTCTTCTCTTAGGTTGAGATAAATGAGCAGATTAAAGCAAACAACACAGCTCGTTCTCTCTGAAAGGCCTCACAGTGCTTCAGTGCTACAAAGAAGTGACAAGGGATGATGATCTGAAGATATAAGTGCTTCCTAATTCAAAACAATATGGTGTACGTAAACCGTCATTTAAGTTTAAATGGTCTATTTAATATTGGATTCATACTGAAAATTCTGCTCTGGCATTTGCTCCTATGCCGGTTATTTATTCTCCTGACAGTGTTGCAGTGCATAAAGCTGCTGCAGTTGTAAACTGTGGAATTATATAGACAGTGGCAGCCAGGGCTGTTTCAAGACACTCTGGGGGCCCCAGGCAAGAGTCACCAAGTAAAGAACAGTCTCTAAAGTGTGGTGAGGTTTGTGGGCCGTTACCTGCCACAAGGAGAGAAATGTGAACGGCTCGTTTCTCCTCTGACACATCACATACCTGTGTGCCGCCACGGCTCGGCTGTTCAGGTACTTCTGGGCAGTCATGATGCCAACGAAAAAGGAAATTATTGGACCTGGAGCCTTCCCCGTGCCGGTAAGCCCTTATCTTGCGCCGTATTTGACAGGAATAGGGGTCTGTGACCCCTGTTCAACCCACAACCGGCAGGATTCGCCTTTTGTTTCTGCTGCTGGTTGAAATCTGTACTCGCACAGCGTGCTCCTGAATGATTTGTTTTGCTTACACAAAACTATTTTTAGTCGCAAATGTGAGTAAAATGCTCGCAACGTAGAGCTCTGTGGAAAACAAATCACTGTAGGATATATAAACAAATCTATCCTACAAGTAAAAAGAAATAAATATTAACTTTGACTGCTTAAAGATACTGAGTAGCTCAGCTAACACCTGAAATGTCACTGGAAATCAAACCACTGCAGCAGCATATTGAGTGCCTGGTGGCCAGCGCGCGCCGTTATTGGACGGCGCATGGACACTCACCCTCTTGCGATTGGACTTTGAACTTATCCCACAGTAGTGGTACCGTGAGGTATTGTAGCACTACGGTACTCCAGCAATGCTAGCACGGGTGGCAACCAATCATGCGGGACATGGTCTCAATTTGTGTGACGCGTGAAAAGAGACAGAAATGCTGTGCAGTCCCACACAATGCGGGACGTCTGGTCACCCTACTTAGCCACTCACAAGCAGCAGCTAGTAGGGGGCCCCATTAGGGGGGATTCCAACGTGTTGTCGTTGTTGCATTGTCTATAGGGGTTCCATCATATTGTCATTGATATGGACCAATGTCAGCCGTCTCTGGGGGCCCCCTTCCAGCTCGGGGCCCTAGGCAATTGCCTAGTTTGCCTGTCCGGTTGCGACGGCCCTGGTGGCAGAAATGTGATTTATGGAGATACAATATTATAGCATGTAATGCAAGAGCTTTATAATGCTGTACAACCTAAACAATAAAACATAATGCTTGTCACTGCCTCCCAGAATAACCCATATGAGCATTTTCAGATCTGGCAGCCATATTGTCAGGGCAACATTGTTTGTCAGTGCCTGTTTACCCCTTTAAAATGTTATCAGCCGAAATGGCCATGATCATTTATTATCACTACAATTTCAAAGCTTAAGATGGCACAAACTGCACCTACCAGTAGACCAGAAGGTGCATATCAAACATCATGAAACAGCAATTTATTAGGTTTAGGCGCCAAACTACTTTGTTAGGTTTTGGAAAAGATCATGGTTTGGGTTAAAGACTAGAAAGACCTTTATTGTCATCATTCATGATGTCATGTCATTCATGTGTATGACGAAATGAAAACAGCTGCCTCTGATGGTGCAAGGAAGAATAAACTGTAATTAAAATAAGTTTATTACATGCCTTAAGTTACATACCCAAGTTAAGTCATGTTATGTACATGATGTAAGTTATGTACATCAAGTATGTGACTTACTTTAAGCATGTTACGCAAATTAACTTACATACGTTAAAATAAGTCAACAGTGACTTTTGATTTTGGTACATTAACAGCAGTTTGTTTGTCCATCCATCCATCCATCCATCCATCCATCCATCAACTTTTACGTGGACTTTGTCTCTCTTTATACCTAGGATATTGGGTATCGTTAAGATATTGATGCTACTACTCTTATCAATACTCCTTATCAGTTTGGTACTTTATCGATACTCTTATAGATTCTCTTTCATTACTAAATAATTGCTTTTTTGAAAGTATAGTAATTCAAAAAAGAAATTTAGAGCAGGATTATTAAATATTAATTTATTCATTCATTTTCCGTAACTGATTATCCTGGTAGGGCTTGCAGGGGGGCTGGAGCCTATCCCAGCTGACAGTGGGCAAGAGGCAGTTTACACCCTGGACAGGTTGCCAGACTATCACAGGGCTGACACATAGAGACAGTTTCTAGAGCAGCAACAGTATTTTTTACACCAGGAAAGTTACTATATAAATAATATTCCTAACATCACAATACTGAGTGAAGCTTACTTTTTATCAGTCACTGTGAGTCATTGCTCCTATCCTTTGTCCTGCTCCCTCTCTGCTGATATGAATCACTGCATGCAGATAACATTAGCACTGGTAGAAGGAGCCAGCAGCTTTTTTTTTTTAAAGATATTTTTTTGGGGCATCTTTTGCCTTTAATTGACAGGAAAGTGAAGTGTGAAGTGGGGAGAGAGAAAGGGAGTGACATGCAGCAAAGGGCCACAGGCTGGAAACGAACCCGGGCCACTGCGGCAACAGCCTTGTACATGGGGCACCTGCGCCTGATCCACTAAGCCACCGATGCCCCATCAGCCAGCAGCTTAGTTTAAAAGTATTTGCTCAATTTTACGATAAGTAGCAAACTAGTCTAAATGATTACCTTACACACAGAGAGCTATTATTTTAGCTTACTGTAACAATTCGCTATTGGCCGAACTAGCATGTTGTCTTTGTCTAAAACATGATGCTAGCAGCAGTGGATGAGAGCCTACAAACAGACACATGTTGACGTGTTTATGCTTTCCGAACATATGAATTTATAAAGGATTGACTCTTTACTCACTGAGGTTTAAATGTAACTACAGTAACGAGTTAGCCTGGTTCCAGACCATAGACCCCGCCCACTCAACTGAGTAGGCTTGCATCTCTGGTCTGGCATACTTCAATGAATTTGCGATTTATCTCGTCCAAATGATGGACGGACCAATGAACGCTGGGGGTCTAGCGATTAGCCAATCAGCGCAACGCTGATGTCAAGCTGTACGCCGGTGGGTAACTGGTGAGGATAGCAACAATGGCGACCGCTACAGATCCTACAGACCACATTAACGATGCTATCGAGGTATTTCGCCACTACTCGCGTTAATGGAGGACCAAATTAAGGAAGCTGCTAAACTGGATTTAATGGCGATGCAGCTGGGCATGCACGACGACGGAGACATTTTAAACGGGCAATGCTCGCTTGTTTTCGGCACCCCCGAGGCATGGATACTAATGACGTCAGATTCTGGGTGAGTCGTTGATCTCTACTGATTGGTTAGGGAAAAATCAAATTCCCTCCCCCTTGTAAATCGCCTTCAATGGAGGCAATGTCAGACTGAAGGTTCTGGGAGCTTCAGTCTGACACTCAGGCTAGTAACGAGTGCAATTGCAGTCGACTGGAGTAATTTTCTAGTTATTTTCACTTTGTTTCCACCGTGGCCTCTCTGCTGTTCACTGACCTAACTCTGTGTTGCGTGTGTGTGTGTGTGTGTGTGTGTGTGTGTGGAGGAGCTCAGACCCAGCACAGAGCACAGGTGAGAGGCTGCAAGATGATAATGAATTAAACCAAGATGTTTAAGTACCAATCAAAGAACCAATAACGTCAGAGCATATCAGTACTACAGTCTTTGATAATTTAGCCCTGGGGCTCGTTTAATACCGGGTGTTGGGTGTTGTACTTATTTATACTATGCCACCTGACTTGCTTTATAATTATAATTACAACAGCCACTTGAGGTTGTGTACATTTAGGAGGCAGAGTAGGGCCATACTACCTCAAATCTACACCCCAAATGACAACTGATAACAGCCACTTCAATGGCTTCAGTGGGATGATAACATTCAAAGAGGGTAGCCTGTTACAGAAATGATTCCCATGAGTATTAATTCAAGTCTATTTTCTTTGCATTCATTTTGCATCGGGCTGTCAGTGCTGCTAGAAGGTAAGAAGTCTTTGACGTCTTTGTCGCTTCATCTGAAAGACTTTTTTAAACATTGTTTTGTATATTTCTATGTTGCATTGATATTGATATTTCTGTGTTGGACCATGTATACAGTGTGTATTTTTTATGTATGCGTCATACAATTTCAGCGTTGAAAAACAAATCTGTGATGGTGGTAAACAGACCTAGTGGGAATTTGACTCCCTAAAGGTTGCCTTGGTGTGTTGTTGAGCTAGTTTGTGGTGCTTGTTTGGATAGAGGGATTCTGTTGAGACTTCCAGATGGCTGGACTTTGTGATGCCAGAAATTTGGATTGCCTCTAACTGTTGCTCAGCAGCAGATAAATAAAAGATCCTCTTTTCAGCTGTTGTGCCAGGTCCTATTCATTTTAATTCTGTACTTATCTCTCCCTCATTTCTTGACCAAGGTAATTATTATTAGAACTGTTCCGAAATGGCAAGATAAGTTCAGCTATTTATATGTTCAAATAAACACAAGAAGTTTGTGCTCTAGAGAAAGGATCAACACTCAGTGAAAAACCTAAGCCCTATAATAAGCTAATATGGCAAGGCTTAACTATAACCTCTTTGGGGTCATCGGGTGGGACCCTCCTTTCACCAGTGTTTCGTCTAGTTGGTCCCACGACACCTCCAGGAGGCTAGACAGTGATCTCTAGCGTCCCAGAGACACTCCCCTAATGCCAGGTCTCACTGCTCCCCTCCCTGCACCAACCCAATAACCTCCTTTACCTTACTTACACATGGCTTTCTCAG
>NC_065515.1:37192484-37209413 GCF_006386435.1 Epinephelus moara | reverse complement strand
CCTCTCTACACTTTCCCAATTCAACCACTGTCCCTGTTTAGCCTGGGCCACTACCTTTGCACCCCTTAGCATCTCTTCCTGTCTACGTATCTGTTCTACAACCAGCTTTCTCTTATCTTTGAGACCTGCTTTATTCCATACCGGTTTGCCTGAGCCAAGCCCCAGGCCTCCCCGACCAAACTGAACATTACCTACAATCTCTGCATGTCTAAGAGCTGCCTCTGTCTCCTGAACTGCCGATCTTGGGTTCCACTTCCTCCCCTTGGTTGGATTTGGATATAGATTATATGATAATTAATATAGACACATATCAGACCCTGAAAGTTAGAGGATATTTTGGACTGATGTTTGTCATGCACACTCAACAACAGAAATGCAGAAATACAAAATACTCCACCATCAGCTTGAACACACTGCACCACAGTGCACTTTTGCCACAACATAGGGTAGCGTAGGAAGACTATCCTGATGACCTGTATCAGTCTGGCCCCACTTCCAAACACTTTCAGAAGGTGGGAGCACTTGCCTTGACGGACAAACTTCCTCAGTCAATCAGCTTAACAAACAATGTTGGTGATAAACATCTTCATCACCAGTGGAGTCAGTTGAAAAATTAAGCTTTTGCTAAATCCAGTCTAAAGAATGGCAAAAAAAAGTATTTTCCTTTGAGAAACTCCACAAGTGCATGCTCTTGTTCTTGTTTAATTGTTGTTATTGACTCTATTTCTGCAATGACTTCACTTATTGCTGTGTTTACTACCTGGCAGGAACCGCCATCAGTTCTGCAAGCTGCGGCCTGCATTTTACGTCATACAGCACAGTCCCTGATGGCTGCTTATGCTGTCAACTACGGTGCGGATCCCTGATTGGCCCCCTTTGGATTTTAATTTCTGGAAAGTATTTGGCCAAGCAGCAGGGCCAAAGTGATACAGAGAGCGAAACAGAATGTTGAGCTCACAGGTGTTTTTTGGGGAGTTTTTCCTTATCCGCTGCGAGGGTCATAAGGACAGAGGGATGTCGTATGCTGTAAAGCCCTGTGAGGCAAATTGTGATTTGTGATATTGGGCTTTATAAATAAAATTGATTGATTGATTGATTGATCAGGATGGTCTTACCAGGCTACAATATATGAGCTGTGTCCTGTTTCCATACTACAAACTAATTCTGTGCAAACATGGATGAGCTACTTGCAGCTGCGCATGTAAAATAAGTTACAGATGGTGGTGACACGGCCTCAGGAGAACAAAACAAGACTCTGTTGTCCCTAACAGCATGCATTCTATACTGTTTTTTGTATACCAGAGTAGCTGCAAAAACAGTGACTATTAGTACATATTACATAGGTAGTAAGACAGTTCGACGAGATTGAGGTAAAAAGTACATTTTAAAAAAATCTTTTTTTTTGTGAGGTTTAATTGGCAACCTTATTAAAGTTGAATTTTGAGTTCATGTAAATTAGAACATGTGTTGCAATATGCCTCCTTACTGCAAAGAAAAAAAAAACAAACAAAAAAAAACCCCTGAATACTATGACAAATACAGTTGTATATAATATACAATGAGTATGTATAAATGAAACCAGATGGTTTTAATGAGGGGCAAGACTTTTAACTCTCACTGCTGCATGTGAAGGAAAACTGGGTCCACCAATAAAAACAAATGACAACACTTTCCCACAAATACCTCCTTCATCATACAGTCACAGCACTGATGACAGTATTCGTGCCTGGATTTAATTTTTGCTCAAATTGATGAAGCTGTTTGTGTTTTTCCACAGCGGGGAGACATTCCACAGAAGGAAAACACCTTTTGTTTTGGTTACTTACGATCCCATCTGCTGTAAATTTCCCCCAGTTCCTCTCCCTCTCTCCGTCTCTGTTTTTTTTTTCTCTCTCCCTCCCTGCCCAATGTGATTGGTCAGTTGTGAGTCAGTGAGCACTCTGGAGGTATAAAACCACTGCTGGGGGTGGAGATAGTAACAGCCTGCTGTCTAACACTGAAAGCCCTGCGACTAGCAAGCACACTGTTGCTTCCAGTACTGTCATTATTCACAACAACAGCACATAATTTGGATCTGTAACATTCCAACATGTGTAGAGGACTTGCAACCCTTCCTGCAACATGCTTAAAAAGGTAAGACCAATTTAGTTTTAAGAACTGGTGGATAGAAGTGTTGTTATGTTCCTGCTAAAATAAAACAGAAGAATATAGCCTTAGAATATCTGACAATATTTAATTGTAAGTAAAGCATGTGTTATTTTAAACTTGTAAATGAGTTAACAGCAGGAGTTCAGTGAAGAAAATGAGGAACCAGTTGCTCTCCACTTGTTTACATAAAACAGAACTTTATTCAAGCAGGTCAATTGTCCAGATATTATTGATACAAAACAAACTGACTGAAATCTTCTTCAATGACTGTCTTCTCATCTGCCTTTCCACAGTGCCAAAGACATCAAACATAAAATAAGCTTCTTACTCCAGAAGCCTGAGCCCCAGGCAACAGATCAGAAGCAGATAAAAGAGAAGGCTGATGCTGTGGCTGCTGCTGCTGCTTCTGCTTCTGCAAAGTTAGTTCAATTTATTGATGTTTTAAAATATTCCTTTGTGTTCATATTCCTCAGATGTCACATCGAGCTACTCTTCCAGCAATTAAAGAATTAATTTGAACCACTATCACAGTGATTATGATCAAAGCAGAAACCCCTCCATTCATGTCTGCTGAGAGAGTAACATGTTGCATTAAAAGGGATTCATAAACTGCATTTTCATCAGGAAGCACCGCACAGGGGGGAAATATGATGGTGGTGGTTGTGATAGCAAAGAATAAATCTCACCAGTTAAAGAAAAGAAAGAAATTCTGTTATATGATGAATATGTTTAATTTATTCAGCCCCAACTGCTGGTGGGAACATGGATATTTAGAATTAGAGGTTAGGTTTTTTTTATTGATGTAACTATTTTTTATTGACCTTGATTACGTCCAAAAATTGCTTTTTCATGGGCAAAGGTTTGGACACATAATCCCTAAATGATTTTTTACAAAATCAAAAATGATTTACAACTGGGTGTTGACTTTAAATCTAATGACTTGGAGCTTTAATCTTAAGACTTAGTTTCCATAAGGTCAAAGAGGACACTACCGGCAGGTCAAACTACAGTACGACATTGATTCCTTTCAGTTGTGTGTGGTTTGTTTGGAGAGAGATGAAGGGGTGATGAGAGGAGAAATGAATGGGTTGATGTGGAAAGAGAGCTTGCACTGACGCACTGAGTTGAAAATGGAAATAGATAATTTCCTGCTTAATTTGTTATTTGGTTCAGTGGCACTTTGTTTTGTTTTGACAACCACTTGCGTCTCTTTTCATGTGTGTAATTGTATTGCAGGTGTGGGTTTGTGTTACCATGGATAAAATCTATAAAGTCCTTACAGTTCATATTAGTCTGACATAATTACTACGTTAGAGTATTGATTTTGAAATTGAATTCCATTTGCCGAAGAACATTATGTCTTGTGTTGGGCATAAATGGCCTGCCCTCAGGCTGTGTTCCCTCCCTTCTTTATGATCATGACACTCAAATTGACCTTTCCTTTTCAGTAATATATAACCCATTCAGAGACTGTTATAATCAATATTCAGTTTTCCTGCAGTTGTCGCAGCAGTGTCATTAAGTAATTCACAAAACAAAGACATGCTGTGATCATCTGTGACATGCATTATTCAGCTGATGTATACGCATATACATTAGTCTTTTTTCTAGCTGGGTTTAGATGTTAATAATTATTCAGGTGATGACATCCTTAAGGGGCTTTTATTGAACAGCAGGTTTTGAAATGTAAATGCCAGATGACGCATCATGTGATTTGATTTGCTGCCATTATTGATCCATTCATTAGTGCAGTTGGGATCTGGATGAGCTGTATTCATATAGAAAAAAAAAAGAAAACCTCCATACAGGCAGGCAAATTTCCAATGTAGAAGTAAAATCCTGAGAGTTTTACCTCAGTTGGTGCACACTCCTGTGATCTCAAACGTTTGGTAGGTGGTCATTGATGTTCCAACAGAATCAAACATGTTTTATATTATTGTTAGTTTTTAGCTTTGGCTCATGCCAATATTGAAGCACAATGACATGAAGCATTGTCAACAGCCAATTGGTGTGCTCTCGCCTCTGGCACCAAACAGGAAGCAGCAAACCAGGTTGACAGTAAACATGGGGGGGACACTGGATAGGCACAAGAAGGAAAACAAATATTTTGTACAGTGGAAAAGGAGGAGAAACTGGTGGAACTGTGGAGTGAACAAGAGTCAGCATGTCTGATCCACCAAGAAATCTTAATTTTTGAAACATGGTCTCCTTTCATTAAAATAGCATGGCTAACCAAGGGAGGGTGGAAGCATGGTGACAAAATCCAAAATGTACACAAATAGTTCATCTTTGTGGATTATATTGATGCCTAATTTACAAGAACACTGTCGACATATGACGACTTTTTTCTTGTGTTTCTAGAGTTATGCGTTTAGTGGACATGTAAGGAATTCTTAATATGTTATATTTCTTTGGCATAATATTTTCCACCAGGAGCAGGATGGGAAACAATCTCACAGGCAATCTAGTTGTAGTCTTGCAAATAGTGACTCTGCAACATCCCCAGTCTTTGTAAAATCTCATAGTGTGTGATTAAAAACTCAAGCCGTCTAGTGTGTGATGGTATCAGACTTAAGTCTTTTAAAACTGCTTTTAGAAGTCTTTTCATGGTCTCTTAGTTTATGATAGGTGTCAGTGTCATGACATACTTCTTGAAGACAATATTTCAAATGCAGTACTTTTACATTCATCTGGGTGGGATGACAGGAAGCCAGGAAGATGGTTTCTCTACCTATTCAATTGAGAAAGGGATGCTACAGTGACCTTGGTAAACTGTATTTGTACAAACAATGGAAATGGTTAAAACCAAATTCCCAAATGGGACCACATATTGCTTGGGATTAAAATTTAAAAAGATACAAAATAATACCAGATCAGAAACATCTCCACCACAAATTTGCTTGATCTACTGTATAGTTTACATATGAATATTTGTATGCATATTGCAATTTTTCTTCAAAACGTCTCACTGAGAAAGTCTGTGGCACCTTACTTAAAAAGTTGTTTATCTATGTTCCAGGATGCCTACTCAAGCTGAGGTGGAAAAATGGAAGGAGTCTTTCAGCTATGTGATGAGCAGTCAAAGTAAGTATTAGGTTTTTGTGTCACACCTAAACATGCTTAACTTGAATTGGAACAAGTCCTAATAAGGTTGCGTTCAAATCCAAAGTGAGCCCAAAGGACTTTGATTCGGATATACCATAAACTTATAGTACTGACAATAACATCAGGCGGATGCTTGACTCATGAGTCTTCCAGCAGAATCTCTCTCAGGGTTTACTAAAAAACTCTAAACATGTTCATTCTCATGTGACAAGATTGTGTTGTAATCATGGGAATATTATCAGACAAGGCCCTGACCTTCACATTCCTCACTAATGGTTGCCAGTAAGGTTTTAGCAATCTCAGAAGTGATGCTTAGTCTCTTTCTTCTCTCTTTGTAAAGCACAAAATGAGAATAAAATAACTGTAGTACAGAAGGTGTGTTGACTTTTGACGAGTCCTAATAATAAGTAGTCTAATGTAGCTTTGATCATAATGTTAAACAAAAATTAAGAAAATTTGGCTGGGTGACATAAATACTAAAATTAAGCACACATATTTGCACACACAGGCACTCTCCGACGCATTCTCATGCTCTGGTCATCTGCTACGTGTCTCACGGCACTACTCAATGGCCCCTCAGGGCGCACTGATCAGTGCAGAGTGTGTATGTGTCTGTGTGAGTGTGAGTGTGCATAAACCCACTGAGAATTACTCTGTGTGAGTGCGTGGATACCAAACGGGAGCAATGGCCTTTTCAGGAACCAGCTGCATTCTGACCTGCTCTGTTCCATGACCTCATCCACTGACCTCTAACATGATCATGTCCTCCTTCTGCCTTCCCTACTTCATCTGTCAGCTCTCATTGGTCCCATATTCTTTTGTTTATTTTATTGTGGCCTTATTGATCTCAACCATCTGATCTGTCCTCTAAGTCATGGATTTGAGAGCAGAGGCGCTGCATCAGTTAATTATCTGATAAAAAAAAAAAAAATGTAACTACGCTGTGCTGTGCTTTTCCATTAAGTGCGTAGATGGAAAATACTTGGCTTTGTGTATCCAAAAAGACAAGATGCAATTATGGCTGTGAAGATTTATTATTGTTGTTTTTGTAAAAAGTAACAACTCTATACTCAAAGTGTAATTCTGCTTTTTTCATGCTTCCTGCCTTCGCATGATGACTGCTTATTTTCTCTTAGGGAGATGAATACACTTGATTTGACTTTTTCATCTTTTGCTCACTTTTAACAACTTTTAATTGCCATGTCTTTAGCTCCATTAGCGAGGGGAGAACAACTACCTGTTTCAGTTAGGTGCTGTAAAGCAGCTCCTGTGAAACAAGTCCTTCTTAAGCCTAAAATACACCATAATGCACCACTTTTTTGACGTTGTATGCTGTAATTACACTCATGTTCCACAATGAGTGTGTTAAAGATTTAGTGCCCTCTTAATTGGAAGCTAATTTTAGCCAATATACTGTTTGGCCTATACATTGGGCCAAGGTAGCATTTTTGCTAGCTTTTGGCAAGTTTGGTACCTGAAATCACCAGTGTGACTACTTTTACTGATCATTAATTACAAGTCTTGCCAGATTTAGACCCCAGGTGATTACCTTGGACATGTGTTAAGACTGTATTTTCATATTCCTTTAAATGAGCATGAATATGTCATGACATATATTACCCTCTGTTAATGATACTTAAATGCAGCATGAATCAGCCTTGTCAATGTGTGCACTCCTGTCTGTAGGTGAATTGGATATTAAATAGAAACACTTTTCTGTTTCTGTTCTGTATTTTTCTCAGAGGGTCGTAAGGTCTTTGGTCAATTCCTTAAGTCAGAGTTCAGCGAGGAGAACTTAGACTTCTGGGTCGCCTGTGAAGACTACAAGAAGTCCACACCATCCGAGATGGCAACCAAAGCCAAAAAGCTCTACCAGCAACATGTGGAGACAGATGCTCCTAATGAGGTAATGACTTTGATCTGAAACAAACAGTAACACCAGTGACATAAAACTTAACAGTAGATAAAGCATTGAAAAAGTTAAAAAAGTGGAAAATGTGGAAGACAAAACATGCCAGGCAGGACTATAGAAAGAGAGGCTAAGAAAAGCAAAAGGTGGGAAAAAAGTTGACATTGTTTCAAAGCATAAATCACACTCCAGAGGCTTTCCTGGAAATCTTATTGATGTGATGGCACATTCTCCTTCAATAAAGTGAATACTTGCAGTTGATTGTGACAGCAAAGCTTTGAATATGCTCATCGACAACACAGCTATACTATATAACCATTTAGTCACTTTCCTGATGAAAGGCTAAAGCTCTATGGTTTTATTATTATCCTGGGAAGCTGGGTGCTTAGCATGGATGAAGGATATTTGGCACACCCAGTTCAGTCCTTTGGGATTACTGCTAATGGAAATAAAATGGAAAATTAAATACACAGGGAATAGTTGAAAGGGTGTATTTTTGTATTTTATTTTACCCAAGCTTGTTTCATTTTATTGCCTCTTCATATCAAGTCCTTACAACTTTTATTTTTTGAAAGTGATGCATTCAGGGTTTTTTTTTATTGTAAGTGGAGCAATAAAAGTTAATATTCTTTTCTGAGTAACTTCCTTGTCCTCTTCCATGAAAATTACAGCGTCACACTCTTGAAATATAAACATAGTTTTAGTGTTTTAACCTTCTCATTTCTTGTAATTCAAGGTCAACTTGGATGCAGCAACCAGAGAAGAAACGAGGCAGAATGTCCAGAATGCCTGCCCGTCTTGTTTCAATGTGGCTCAGAAGACGATCTACACCTTAATGGAGAAAGACTCCTACAGGCGCTTCCTCAAATCCAAACTAATCCAGAATCTGTCTCTGACACAGTCCACTGACGCTGATGAGAAGAAGAAAAACTGTAATTATGCCCAGACCAAGCAGACATTAACTGGTGGTGCCTAAAGAGCCAGTCAACATGGAAGACTAGAGGAAGGTGCCGAAGACTGAAAATGTAGAATATAATTATAGAATAGAGAAACCAGTGGTTTAGAAGGTGACTTTAAGGTTAATGTGACATGTGGTCAAGAGTTAATTTCTTTTTCAATACTTTTATGTGTTGTTAATTCCTGGGTGTCTTTGGTAGTGGCCTATGTTTGAAGTGGCTTCTGTATGTTCATTGGTGCATATACCCAAATATGATTTTATTTGTTTCCCATTTCTGCATTCACCATGAGCTATCATGTATTGTCCAAATCAAAATTGTTGCTGACTGATCAAATATGTAATATTTTAACGTAAAATATAAATACAGAGACTGTTTAAATGTTTGCTTCTGGTTTCACAAATCAAAACACAACCTGTTCTCCAACTCATGGCTAAGATATATTGATACTGACAACAAAAAACTATATTAAGACATCTCCACCCAACAGACACACCTTCAAACAACCCCAGTGTCTGTGGAACCTGTTGTCACTGTAATGTATCTTTTCTTTATAAGAATGACCCAACGTAGTCGTAATTGATGAGAACACAGACACCAAAATCATAAACTAGGTAAGATAAGCATTGTAAAAGTAAGGATGACTGTAACCTATCAGTGTTTACAAATACCTGTGTGTAATTATGATGACGATAAGTAACCCAGCACAAATGAAGTGGGCATGTTTAGTTTTTGGAACTAACTTACATTAAATGGACTGTCATGTAATCGTGTGCTGTGTAGTGACGTTTGGCTGCAGTTCGTTAGACAATGAATAAAAAAAAAATATACAATGTAATGTTACTTATCAATTAGTTTTACATTCCCAGTTTTCTTCTTGCTACCATCACACATTCGTACAGCAGCAGATGGATGATATTAATGTCCATGTTCTCATCACCTTAAAGTATATACGTTATTGATCAAACCCTGCTGTGTTTCTTAAAGTGTAACCATAGTAACAACTAGTTGTGCTGTACAAACATCTTGAAACGATCCCTGCACTGTGCAGATGTTGGCTTTGTCTATTTCTAGTTGGAATTTTAAGCACGCTTTAATGTTGTAGTATTGATTTCTGCTGCATTTCTATAGTTACTGAGCAGTAGGAGACAAGGTCAAACTGTGACTCAGTGGATCCATTTCTAAAAGCTCCTCTGTTAGTCAAACTGCTTTGGTCAAATCTTTATGACTGTAATTTGTGCAGGGTACTTAATTAAATGTTCATTGTAATTGAATATATTTTGGTGGTCTTGAATATGAAAATGTTTCATCAAAATGTAAACTGTGATTAACAGAAAACTCAATACTATGTGAAGATATTTATTAAATTATGCTGTTGTCCTATTTATGTCATATCTGTGACTGTTCATCGATAAAATGCTGTGTTGGATAATGTGAACTTGAACCTTTTCATAAATGTCACATAAACAATTATTTAGCCATGCTAACATGGCTAAATAAGGTTCATGTGTTTCATCAGCTCCAGATTTGTACACCAGTGCGATTTAATTCAACACAAATCCATAGAGTAGGTTCATACACACTATCAGGGAAGGCCATTATTACTGTGAGATATATGTTGATCAAAGGTAATTTTTTGTGTCTAGAAATTTCATGTGATTTCTGATTTAATTATCTCGACATCAAGCTTTCCTTCTCAAGCTAATTATCTCATAATAAAGCCAGTTATGCCGAGATTGTAAGACATTTATTGGTCAATTTCAACAAGAGTTTTAAGCCTCCACACCAGTGACAGCCATGGCCGCAGGCGTTACGTTGTCGGGATGACCATCCGTCTGTTTAATTGTCCCATTCTTGTGAATGCAATCCCAGGAACACCATGAGGCAATTTCCTCAAATTTAGCACAAACATCCACTTGGACTCAAGAATG
Source organism: Epinephelus moara (assembly GCF_006386435.1). Taxonomy (NCBI): domain Eukaryota; kingdom Metazoa; phylum Chordata; class Actinopteri; order Perciformes; family Serranidae; genus Epinephelus; species Epinephelus moara. The sequence goes on along the minus strand of NC_065515.1, from coordinate 37,199,364 downwards.
GACTGATAAGATTTTGGTGGTCAGAGGTCACTGTGACCTCACAAAACTCCTAACAGCAAGCGAGCATCTGACTGTTGTACCGCGTCATGTCACATCATGTAAAAAAAACACTTACCTAACAGCTGTGGTCTCAGAGTAACCACTGAAATGATGGTTGAGTACGTACTTCCGTATTATTCATATTCACAACAATAGTATTGTGGGTAACTTATAGATATCACTGTTGTAGCTATCATACTGTATCAAACCACCATCTCAACCATCTAAAATAAGCTAGGTTACTAGCAAGCTCTGCTGAGCATCCCACACACCCTCGTGATCTCCCCCCAGCCAGATGTCAACTTAGTTAGGTTTTTGTGGTGAAATGAGGTGGTATCATAAAGATAACTCTTTATTTCAATCTCATGATCCAGCCATTCCTCATCCATTGCGGCACTTCCAACATGACAGGAATTAAATAGAAAACGGGGCATCCAACAAAAGTCTTGCAAATGGCAGCATGCTGCATCTCCTGCTTGTAGTTTTGGAAAACAATGCAATCAAACTGATTTAGTCACAGACACTCGTTCGCGTCACATCCAGTTAGGACACGGTGTGAGATAAAATTATAAGGTGATTACATTTTATATCCAAAAGACCAAAAGTCAATTTCACTCCTTGCTCCCCTGTCCACCTTTAAACTGTGCTGACTGTATAAATCTTATGTCCAGCCGGGCTGAAGATGTTAGTGAAGCATCCACGTTTTAGAACATCCATATTTAAAGCATTGTTTATTATCATGGCAGCAGTTTTTTATTCTCTCATGTCTCTCTGGTAGTCCACCACAAGGACAGTGGTTTTGCTGATATTAAATCATGCATGTCAATTAAGTGACAACTTCCATTTTGCCAGAAATACACTTAATACCTTCTTAAATTCCTTCAAAGTCTTTACTACATATGAGTTTCGACAGACATGGATGGAAAAACTGCAATACCTGACTGAGGCAGTAATTCTGGTTTGTTTCTTGCCCTCTAAAATATATTAATGAGGTTTGTGGATAACACTTGAAATAAAGAAGTTTATCACAGAAAGACATGTTTGTTACATTAAAGTTTTTTAATCAGTTGACAGGTTATTTAAAGAACTCTGTCAAATTCAAAAACATTTTTGACATTTTTGAGTTGGACAGAACTAAAATATACAAGTTAGAATATCTTAAATAATTTGACCACGAAACATCACCACAATGTTTGGATAAATATTAAGTTGATTCAGCTTAATTAAGCGTTTTGAGGTCAAAGCAAATTGTGTTGATCCTACTAATTTAGTAGAGTTTGTTGGATTATAAAAGACTCATAGAATTTACTCAATAAGGTCGGAGTTGGAACTACTTATAAAGATGCATGAAAACTGTTACCTTAAGTCATTTGAGTTGAACCAATAGATTCTTGTTTATAGTGTGTAAGAGATGTGCAGAGAAACTTTTAATGACCTTTCATTAAATGATTCACTGTCCCTTCATAATCACACAGTAATCATTTTTAATGAGCAGACATAAGGCACCTGCTGTAACCTCCAGCAGTGATTGTCTGATGTCTGCAGATTATAACTGATTACCACATCAGAATCATTATCTAATGATCACCAGATGACAGTTAGCACACAAGAGAGGAAGTTTCTTTTTTAAAGAAAAATTATATTACGACACAATTAAAATCCAACCCTTTCTATAGTAGGACCTCTTTTGTTGAAAATAACTTCTATTTTGTTTGACTTGTCATCTGACCAGAAAAGTTTTGCTTGTAGTTTTAAACTTTAAAAACCTTTTTGAGATTAGAGCTGACCTTCAGAAGCTGACCTCCAATCTTCCAAAACCTAATTTCACTTTCATAAACATTCTGATTTGTCCTCATAGTTTAGGCCTCTTAACTATGATCCCTGAGGGCGTATTTGTTTTGATTTACCTCCATGAATTTAAGGCTGTTTACTGCAGCTGTATTCACACTTGCAGCCTAACTCCATGCCTATTTAAGGGCAACATGTTTGGGACCATGACGTACTATAGAGTAAATAAGCTTGCTTAAATCTAATCTTCTGTAAATCTAACTTTTACAGACGGGAGAAGGCAAACATGCCTAAATATTTACTCTCTGTTAATTCTGTCTGCCTGCTTTGCTGCTTAGTAAGAGGCACAGAAATAGAATAAAAATGCTTGGATGCTTTTTTTTTTAGAAGCATAATTTGTTAAAGTGCTTGGGTTAATAATTCACCGACATCCTTATACAGGCGCTTCAAAATGGATTAGTACTGCACTGAGTTTTTCCATGCAGGCCTAAAATGGGATCCGTCTGAAAATGTCCTTAGTTGCTGATTAATTTATCCTTTGAGAGGAAGATTGTAGTGACAACCGTGCTATTTTTTTTTTTTTTTTTTTTAAGAAAAATTCCTCCTTAGGAAGAGTCATGCATACATAAAAGGGTATGAATACTTAAATGCTCATGTCTGCACAGACATACACTCTCATTTCTGTCTGACGTACTGCTGTGTATCAGCCTCAGTTGGATTCCACAGCTTGAAATATAGGAGTATACAAGAAGGTGATAAATCCACTGGGACTGGAGTGCTTGTGTGAATTCTTATCTGTCATCTCAAATGAATGAGAGTGTGGGAGTAGTAAGGAGGGCCATGTGAGGGGGCCTTCAGCAACAAAGAGGAGAGAAAAACAAATCCCATTTTGGGCTGGAGTTACAAATGGAGCAATAATCATTTAAAGTCGTGTTTCTGGCACCTGGTGTATTTCAGTCCAATAGTCATTCACTTATAGCTTTGTTTTGGTCTCCAGCAGCTTCACAGGGGAAATGTTTGGCTCTCATACTCTGTATGCTACCTGGTAACACCTGAAAAAGTTGGTAATTATCTGAAGAAAGTGGAGTTAGTTTTTTCTCTGACACAGCTGCCTGCTTCAGCCAGACGATAAGAGCAACTAAATAGTTACACTGCAGGCTGTAAAACTGTAGAACTGCAGAGCTGGGTGATAATTCTTGCGGGTTTGCGATTTTAATTGACTTTCACATTACGCATTGTCATTTGATTGTTATTATGAAAAAATACTGGTTCAGCTGATCTTTGGGGTCAAAACAAACCAGACTGTTGATAAAAGACAAGACATGAGAATTAGACTTCAGTGTTAAAATCAGATACTAAGTACACCCGACCAGGTTGAAACATGTCACACTACTTCCTGTTTTGAACTGAATTAGAGTTTTCAGTCTCATTCTGAGCCTGACAGGTCACTCTACGCTTAATTAATTTAATTAATATTTATTTAGAATATAAATCCAACATATATTTTTGATAATATATTGATTGATTGATATTATCTTCTGTTTCTTTTGCTGCAGCCACAGAAGCTCCCTCTCCTTCTTGCCTTACAGGAATGGAGGGAAAGAGAAGGAGCAGCCAGGTTTCATACTGGGCTCTCTGTCCTTCCTCCTGGCTGGAGCAGAGAGCTTCTCTGGCGGAGAAATATTCATTCATTCAACCTTTATTTAATCTCGAGAAATCTCAGGGCCAAGTGATAAACTGAATCAAGGGGTTTAAGAGTGGAGGCAGGGGCGTGTCTATAGATGATGTCACCCAAATCCAGGACCAACATGAAGACGGCCTCAATTATCCGCTTCCTACTGAGCATGGGAAAACTCACTATGTGACTATACATGGGAAAACTCAAATTTAAGCGATCACGTTTAAGAAACGTGTGCACCTGACAGGTCATGAAAAGCCCATATCACATGCTCCTTATTTTTAATTAGAGTCCTCTGTGAGTCATGAAATTATTTCTATTTCTGCTTCAGTGTTATTGACAACCTATCTGAACTTCGAGCATGACTTTATATTGAGACCAGGCATCATTATGGTAATAATTATAATTATCATTGCTAACAAAGCCTCTACTCCCTATTTCCAATAGCTCTGATTACAGATATAAAAAGAGGCTTGTCAGTGCATCATGTGATGCACGAAGACCCATCCATCTGTTCATGAATTAAACATCCAGCCCACTCATGCACAATGATGAACACTTGATGGGAACTTTTTGGTTGTAGTTTAAATTAATCGTTATGAGTGACGGATGAATTGCTCAATCTATGTTTAAGTAAGTCAAAGTTTAAAGAAAAACATTGTCTAAAATGACAGTTTTCCTTAAAAGGAGCAGATGTTAGGATGAATGGAAGCTATGGCTACATATGAAAGTGTGATCAAGCTACTTTACAACCAGTTGAAGTTGGTTTTAGAATCAGATCTTAAAGACCAGAGTTCGTGACACGGGAAGTTAGCCTGCAGACATCAGGAAACAGGAAATATATCACAGTAAAGGCCTTTACACACCAGGGGCGTGACGTATAATCCACCCATCCATTGTTATCTGCTTATCTGAGGCCTGGTCACAGAAGCAGCAGGCTGAGCAAGGTATTCCAGACGTCTTTCCCCAGCAGTGTTTTTCAGCTCCTCCTGGGGGATCCTGAGGTGTTCCCAGGTCTGATGAGATGTATAATCCCTAATTTCTAGTTACATTTAGTCGACGCAAGTGGTTGGGTTTCGGCAACATAAGCACATGTTTAGATTCAGAAAAAATACTAGGTTTTGGCTTCACATTCAAGGGTGAAAGTTGGTGATTGATGGAACCAGTCACCACTACTCCCACCCACCCTACTTGGACTTTTTGCCGCCTTATGTTGTCCTGCCATGTTTCCCCCTGTCGTGTTTCACACTGACAACGCCCAGCCGTGTATCGTGCTGAATTGAAAGGATGGCTTTTTCATCAGTGTGTGACGCAGAAGTTACTGCCCAAACACTAGTTTTTGATGACTTCAGAATGAAATGGGGTTGGTCAGCCAGATGTGCCTGAAAAACCTCTAACAGGAGGCGCCCAGGAGACATCCTCATCTGATTCCGGTTACTACCCAAAGCTCATGACCATAGGTGACAGTCAGAATGTAGATGGACTGGTAAATCAAGAGCCTTGCCCTTCACTTCAGCTGCCTCTTCACCACGACTGTCTGGTGCTGTGCCCGCATTACTACTGACGCTGCACCAAACAAAAAAATTCTTACTGTAAACTCTTCAAATACCAACACTTGGTCCGTAGTCCATCACGTCAAAATATGACGTGCTAGGTACCCTCCGGCGTCAGTTTTGGATGTTCAGGCACGGCATGTAAATTCATGCTCCTTACCTGCATAGACACATTTCAAGCTAAAATTCAGTCTGCATAGGGAACATAAAATGTCTGCTCGTTAAACAAACAATGTTTTTCACAATTAACTTAGAATGTTGGTTAAACACTTTGTGTTTAGGTGTACTTCCTAAGGTTTAGGCAACAAAAGCCCATAATGAGGTTTAGAAAAAAACACTGGCTTGAAATAACTATGTAGCCCCTGTGAGAAAATTAGGGGTTAAATAAATGTAGTGCCTTATAAAGGAGGAAAGACCTAATAAGATAAGAAATGAAGTGAAATTAAGGTTGTTTTCATAACACTTAATAGAGACACAATAAATATTAATAAGTTAATGGAGATTTGAGTTAAAAAGAATATAAGTGCATTTTAAGTTCATTTTGAAGGTAAATAGTTAAATATCGTGAGATGTACATTCAGAGAATTCATGTGGTTTTGTTTATTGTTTTATTGGTCAGGTTTGTGGTCAGTTTGATTCGCCTGTGATGATTGGGGGGAAATGCGAAAGAGAGGAGAGGAGTTAAAAAAAGAAAGGAAGATAGGAGGCAGCAGCTAAGCTAGCACCAAGGCTATTCAAGAGAAGGCTGAGACACGGGGTCAAACATGGGGGGATTGCACATGCGCAGTAAAATCTGGTCTGCACTTCCTCAAAGGCTCAGTAGATGGCGTGAGACCGCGGAATAAAGGGGATGTGCATGCATGTCATTTTCACAGCTTATTACTGGACTGTCACTGGTGGCCTGCGTTGTGGGTGAGAATGACAGAGATGCAATTCCAACAACTTCAGGCAGCCGCCATCCAAAAGTCCGAGCAGACCGCACCAAGCGCACTCCTTGATCGCCTGAGCGGATCCTGCGCTTTTTATCCAGCGCCCCTGCTGTCACCCTCCAGCATCGCAGCTCAAGTTACACTGCGCATGTGCAATCCCCCCGTGTTTGACCCCGTGTCTCAGCCTTCTCTTGAATAGCCTTGGCTAGCACCGGGAAGAGCGCACTGTGATGGACAGAGTCTATCTCTAATAGTTAAAAGAAATGTAGTTAAACACTACCGCACAGTTCCTCATTATCTGAGAGTTTTTTGAGGCTCGTATTAGTGTGTGTGTGTGTGTGTGTGTGTGCAACGTGAGGTGAAGTTAAAAGATGACTCATCGGACGGGAGTAGGAAGACGTTGCCGGCGTGGTCGTCGGGTTCCTTTGTTGACGCCCGCCGAGGATTCCTCTAGCTGAACTGTGAGTTTGCCTAGCTACACTTCGGTGGTGTGGAGCAGAGGATTTCTCCAGCTGAACTGTGACTTTGCCCAGGGCTGTTTCAAGACACTCTGGGGGCCCCAGGCAAGTGGCACCTTAGTGGTGGAAATTATTGGACCTGGAGCCGGACTTCTCCGTTGCCGGTAAGCCCTTATCTTGCGCCATATGTGACAGGATTACGGCGTCTGTGACCCCCGTTCAACCCACAACCGGCAGGATTCGCCTTTTGTTTCTGCTGCTGGTTGAAATCTGTACACCACGTTCCAAATTATTATGCAAATTGTATTTAAGTGTCATAAAGATTAAATTTTTTGTTTTTCAATTAAACTCATGGATGGTATTGTGTCTCAGGGTTCTTTGGATCACTGAAATCAATCTCAGACACCTGTCATAATTAGTTGGCCAGGTGAGCCC
>NC_065515.1:37170895-37191527 GCF_006386435.1 Epinephelus moara | reverse complement strand
TTAAACTTTAACAGCTGATGACTTGAAAATTATGCTGACTGTCATTTGCATCGACTATTTAGGAAAATCAGAGAAAAATATCATTTGCATAATAATTTGGAACGCGGTGTACTCGCACAGCGTGCTCCTGAATGATTTGTTTTGCTTGCGCAAAACTATTTTTAGTCGCAAATGCGAGTAAAATGCTCGCACCGTAGAGCTCTTTGGAAAACAAATCACTGTAGCATATAAACAAATCTATCCTACAAGTAAAATAACTTTCACTGCTTAAAGATACTCAATAGCTCAGCTAATACCTGAAATGTCACTGGAAATCAAACCATTGCAGCAGCATATTGAGTGCCAGGTGGCCAGCGCGCGCCGTTATTGGACATGCGGGACATGGTCTCAATTTGTGTGACGCGTGAAAAGAGACAGAAATGCTGTGCAGTCCCGCACAATGCAGGAGGTCTGGTCACCCACTAGCCACTCGCAAGCAGCAGCTAGTAGGGGCCCCATTAGGGGGGATTCCAACGTGTTGTTGTCGTTGTTGCAGTGTCTATAGGGGTTCCATCATATTGTCATTGATATGGACCAATGTCAGCCGTCTCTGGGGGCCCCCTTCCAGCTCGGGGCCCTAGGCAATTGCCCCAAATAAACTAGGCAAAGGACCTACTAACAGGATCCTACTGACCCAAAGCAGTGTCTGGCAGTCTGTCTGAGGTAAGTTGTTTTATAGCCTAAGCTACTGTAAGCTGTTTTATTGAGTTTCCTTTCAGCAAAATACACTGAGTGAATTTGAGTTCTCTCTAGCCTCCCTGTTGTTGTCTTTGTTGTTTAGCACAGTGTAACAGCAGTGCGGATGCTCAGAAAAATCCAGGGGCCTGTTGTTCGAAAGTAGAATTAACCAATCCAGGATAAGTGGAAAAACAAGGCTGGACAAATTCCCCTAAGTCCATCCTGGCTTAATTGGTTGTTTGAACGCCAGGCCAGGCTGAGGAGGCGCGGCTTTGTCAAGCCAGGTGTAACTCATTCAGATAAGTGTGCGCTCCGATTCCGATGCAGGAATAGAGAGGACACGTGCCGCATACTTCTCACCCGGTGAGCAGCGTCTCATCACGGACACTTATGAAGAGGTAAAACATATAATCACGAAGAAAGGAAACACTGCAGCGATAATAAAGCAGAGAGAGAGTGTGTGGCAAACAACTGCGGACTGTCTGAATGCGTAAGTAATCTAAAAATATACACTTGCTGCGCAAATGAATCTGTCATAATTACAATTAAAGTTCCTTCCACAAATTAACAGTTGTACACTTCACCTTAAAAGGTGAGCAGTGGAAGTTAATATTACTCAGGAAATGTACCATGAGGGGGCACCAACTGCTGATTTCACACCAGCGGAAGAGCTCGCCCTGGATCAGTATGATGATGGAGGGGATACAGGGGGGGCAGCTACAGACTCTGTCCCACCCACAGAAACCGCCCTCTTCATACAAGGTACATTATTCCAGTATACTGTACATGGAATCAATCATTTTATTCATTCATTAATCAACCATTGGTGTTATGTGGACTGTCTGACTTTGGATTGTCTTGCAGTGTCAGGTGACACACTGACCCTTCTAGAGCCACCGGAAGATGATCCGGTGAGTGTTATTCATTAGAGCCATTTGCTTGACATGTCTTGCAAGTTTACATTAGGTCAATACAAATTCTATTTAATGTGGCAGGGTGAAGGCACATCTGCAGTCTGCCAGTCTTGTGGAGATAATTTAGTCCTTAATGTATAAGAAGTCAGTGATGTGGTGCTCATAGAAAATATATTTATAACAGGACACAGATGAACAGCCTGACAGCCTGCCTGGAAATGTAGTGAGTATTGCCTGAAGGACATCCACGGTGTCCACAATTGCTGTGCTAATAGATATGTGTTTTACAGAATTCACAAACTGTCAGACGGCTATATGCTACTCATCTGAGGAAGCAAATAGCTCTGGCAGATGTCAAGCTCCAGTGTGAGAAGATAAAGCTGCAGGACATGGAGCTTGACAGACAAATTAAAAGAAAGATCTTAAGGAAACTGGACTTAGAAATTAAGAAACTACAGAAAGAAGTAAGTGATTTTAATGCACACTGTAAGGATGACTGTGATGCAATGTATTAATCAATATTATTTCTCTCTTTCTCTCCACAGCTCAAAGCAGACAGTGACTGATTTTAGTATTTTTCATTTAAATAAAATGAGGTCAAAGAATATTGTGGTTTCATCTTCATGTTTTCATTCACTGATGTAAAGTACACTGGAGTTATTGGTCCAGTTAACTGGGAATATAATTTTGGAAGGTCATACAGTTATGATACCTAATAAACACTAATTGTGTTAATGCCAAATACACCTACTTGTATGTTTATTCTAACAATTAATCCTTTTTTATTGGTAAGGATATGTGCATGTCAAAGTATGCTTGGGCAAGATGCTGAACCCCAGATTGCTCCCAATATTATATGCACCCTGTATGCACCTGACGATGCTTATTGATTGATTGATTGATTGATTGTTTTAATGACCACACAGCCAGGCTGGTGGAATTTGTTTCCAGTACAGCTCATTGATACAGGTTCCAACATGAAGGACATTGAACATATAACATAGATATACAGACAAACACATTATCACACGAATAATTAGGCTATGACAAAAAGAATGTTTTAAATCTTTTTTTTTTATTATTGTAGGCTTAATGTATTTTGTTCAAAAATGAGGCAAATACGTACATAAGAACATGAAATGACGGTAAAACACATTGATTTCCGATCGCATTGACAGCTGACTGGACAGATAAGGCACCAGGCTAAACTAAGCCTGGTTGTTAGCCTGGTCGGGACCAGGCTAAGTGCACAGAATAAATCTCCATGGCAACATGTGTGCCTCTGCTTTCGAACAACCGAATCAACACTAAATTAAGCCAGGATAACCAACATATTCCGGCTTAATCCCTTATCTAGGTTTCGAACAACAGGGCTCAGGTCATTCCAAAAAACAAAACAAAACAAAACAAAACAAAAGACACTTGACAAAAACAGCACTTTGAAAACAAAAGGCCTTTAAGGAAATAATGATTCACCAGCTGTTGCATGTACAGAGGGATTGACCACACGGGACATTATAGGACCTGACAACTAAAATTGAAAAAAGATAAACATCAACAGCATTTCATGTAGGGGTGATGTTATACAAGACTTATGTTTGTGTGTTTTTCTTCCCCTGCAGCTGTTATACTAACCAGGGTCTGTTCAGGCTCAGGCTCTCAGGCCTGATTGGGGCTTCATTCAGCATTAACCTGCTTAGCACTGGATTTTCTCTCCTGCCTTCCCAACACCAAGCAGCTGTGGCCTGCTAATTAAAACCTGACAGGAGGGATCTGGTGCTCAAATGTAATCATTCATGCAAGGAAGCACGTACACAGTGACACATGCACACGCAAAGCCACTTATTTCTACACACGAACGCGCGCATACACTCATTCCATACAGCACACATCCCTCAGGCTGCATGTCTGGATCTCTGGTTTATTGTCTCGAGTCGTTTTGATAATAAACACTGCAGGGCTAAAGTGATTCATCTCACTGTGGTGCTCTTTGTTATTGGTTTGTATTTCTGTTTGTGCTGGTGATAGCATTTGTTCAAGGCTTAAATAGCAGGTTTGTGATGGCCCTGTGACACTTGATTGTGTGCGATTATAATATTTTCATGAAGCATTTGTTGGACGTTTATATAACTATGTTAGTTTTCAGAATAAAAGTTTGTACCTGTAGGTAAATGTTATTGTCTTCACTATACTGCTCCACTCTCACTGTGTATTGGGGTTCTTTTCGTACTCGTACTCGTACTCGTACTCGTACTCGTACTCGTACTCGTCATTCTCCGCTTATCCGGGTCCGGGTCGCGGGGGCAGCAGCCTCAGCAAAGAAGCCCAGACAGTCCTCTCCCCAGCCACTTCTGTCAGCTCTTCCGAGGGAACCCCGAGGCGTTCCCAGGCCAGCCGGGCAATGTAATCCCTCCAGCGTGTCCCGGGGTGGCCCCGAGGTCTCCTCCCGGTTGGACATGCCTGAAAACACTTCCCAAGGGAGGCGTCCGGAAGGCATCCTTACTAGATGCCCGAACCACCTCAACTGGCTCCTCTCGATGTGGAGGAGCAGCGGCTCTACTCCGAGTCCCTCCCGGATGTCCAAGCTCCTCACCCCATCTCTAAGGCTGAGCCCAGCCACCCTGTGGAGGGTTCCTTCCGCAGTCCACCCTGGGGTTCTTTTGAAAATGTAATTTCTCTTGCTGTTGGCAACAACTATACACACAAATACTCAACTTGACTTTATAGCTTTTATTCATTTTGGCACCTATTTTATTTTCAATTTTTATTAATGATTTAGGCAATGGAATAAGTCCAGCACATTTTCACTTATATGCAGATGACACAATTATTTACACAATGGCACCTTCTCTAAACCAAGCCCTAGAGTTCCTGCAGGATGCCTTTCAAACACTACAGCACTCCCTGCTAAAGTTAAAATTGGTTCTAAATTCAAAGAAGACCAAATTTATGACCTTCACTCGCTCTTGTTCCAATGTAGTTGTTCCTACGATCTCGACATTGGACGGTACATGTCTTGAACGAGTTACTTCTTATAAATATTTAGGTATATGGCTTGATGACAGGATGTCTTTTAATGTACATATTGACAAATTGCTGAAGAAGCTTAGGCCGAAACTGGGTTTTTTCTTTCGTCTAAAAAAATGTTTCCCATTCGAAGCCAGAAAGAAACTTGTGCAAAGCTTGTTGTTATCTGCTTTGGATTATGGAGATGTGATATATATGCATGCAGCATCTTCCCTGCTTAAAAAGCTGGACTCTGTTTATCATGCAGCAATCCGTTTTGTAACGAGTGCAGGCTCACGCACACACCACTGCACCTTATATGAATCGTTAGGATGGCCCTCCCTATACCAGAGGAGAAAAGCACACATGTTGACTTTTACTTTTAAAACACCTACAGCCTACAGCACTAGACGAGCAGCAAATGGGATGCTTTTAAATGTTCCCCGGATGCAGTCGGATCTTGGTAAAACCTCATTTTCTTTCTATGCCCCCTCATTATGGAATGAGTTGCAAGATAAAATTAACCTACAGTCCCTCCCTACTGTAAATGTGTTTAAAGGCATTTTAAAATCAGCCCTTCAGGAAACATGCAGTTGTTTTAATTAATGTTCACTTAAGATTGCCCTTTACTTATGTGTGTTGTCCTATTGTTTTATGTATGGAACTTACGTGTGCTGTCTTGGCCAGGACTCCCTGGAAGAAGAGATCTTGTATCTCAATGGGACATTTCCTGGATAAATAAAGGCTAAATAAAATAAAATAAAATAATGATTTACACAAATATCAAGAGTCTAATTCCCATTCCTTCTCAATCAAAACTGTCAGTGAAGATGAAGAATCAAAAAAGCCTTAAAAAATCTGCACCACAGTGTAACAGATACACACATCCAAAACATATGCCTTTCATTGTATAGGATAGCTGTTAAATAATCCAAGGACTCCAGTGTTGCATAAAATGGTCCATAAAAACAGGTTTTTAATAGACAAAGGGAGGCCGTGTGTATGTTATAGTTACTATAAAACTACCCAGGCATATTTTTGGGATACTTGTGTTTTACAAGCAAAATGAAATGAACCTTTTTTAATAAAGTACCTGGTTTGGGTCCCACTTCCCAAATAGGAATATAGATACTGCAGTCTTTGAGGTCGATACTTATACAAGTATCAAAGGAATACTTAACATGCAATCACACTGTTTTATCACTTACCCAGTGTTACGTTGAATTTGTTAAGAAATCATTTTTCTTGCATGCCTCCAAGATGAATGGAGAATCCAAAAAAGTTGAATTTGAAGTAAACAATCTGCATTTAACAACAGTGGAAAAACATCTGTTTACAAACTCACAACTGGTGCAGTATAATCCAGGTCTCATTTATCCAGTCATAAACTCAGTACTTCCCAGTACATTTGCTGAAATCTTACAATACTAAAACACTTACACCTATGTTTAGGGCAACCTGAGCATGCTCAGGTGCGTTTGTTTGTGTGAAAGACTGATGCCCTGTCCTGGCAGTTCCAGAAGGGGGAGGTTTCAGCGGAGGGGCCTGCTACCATACTTCCTCCTCCCTGTGTCATCGCCTTCCTGACCTGAGACATAGAGGACAGAGTGAGGGCTGCTACTGAGGGTCAGCCTGGTCCCAGTGCCTGCCGGCCAAATTGCCTACATCCCAGAAGCCCTGAAGTTGGAGGTTCTGCATTGAGCCCATGGCTTCCAACTCACCTGCAATCCGGGTTCCCAGTGAACGGGGGATGTCCTCTTCCAACACTTCTGGTGGCCGACCCTGGAGGAGGACACCCGTGACTTTGTCAAGGCCTGCTCTGTCTGCAACTAGCACAAGGCTTCCCATTAGGCCCCAGCGGGACTCCTTCAACCTCTTCCAGTCCCACATTGATCCTGGTCCCACATCTCCTTGGACTTAGTCATGGGCCTTTCTCCCTCTGACAGTAACACAGTCATCCTCACAGTGGTTGACCACTTCAGCAAAATGGCCCACTTTGTGCCACTGTCCAAGCTGCCATTGGCCAAGGAGACTGCTCAGCTCGTCCTGCTTCATGTCTGCGCACAATAAATTTCAAACCTATTTCATTAACCAGGATGACAGATAGGGATGGGTATCATTAAGATTTCAGTGGTACTACTACTCTTATCGGTACTGCTTATTGAATCCGGTATTTTAACGGTACTCTTATTGATACTTTTTGAGGAAGAAAAAAACAAATTATGAACATAAATTGCTTTATTTTCTCAATTCTCTTTATGCAACAAAACATTTTACTTTTTACAACTTGAAATATAAAATACATAAAATAATAGTGTTGTCACGGTACCAAAATTGGGACCCACGGTACAATACCAGTGAAAGTATCACGGTTCTGAAAAGATAAATCACTTTTCTATAATACATTATGATATTTCAATGGAATAAATTACTTATTGACTTATTCATACTTCAAAAACAGCATCAATAAGTGATTAACATAGGGGGGATCAAAAAATAAATAAATAAAAATAAAATAAAAATCAACCAGCCACCCTCCTCCCCTGACAAGTAAAGAACAGTCCCTAAAGTGCGGTGAGGTTTGTGGGCCGTTACCTGCCACAAAAAGTAATGTGAACAGCTCGTTTCTCCACTGACACGTCACATAGCCTACCTGTGTGCAGCCATGGCTCGGCTGTTCAGGTACTACTGGACAGTCATGACACCAACAAAGAGGACATTATTGGACCTGGAGCCAGGCTTCTCCGTCGCCGGTAAGCCGTACTTGCGCCGCGGAGCACTATGGCCGCAGTATTTGACAGGAATACGTATTCTTGTATTTCTGTGTGAATATGACGCACTTTCGCAAGGTGTTTTGACAGATTACTAGTGCTGCCGCCCTTACACGCAAAACATTTGTCACACTTGTGACAACGCGCTGTGTCTGCATCAGCTCTTGTAATGTAAAGCCACACTTTTTACCGTTTGGCTCTCTCCGCCATCGTTATCTATCTAGCTACGAGCTTGAGTTAGTGTATGCGCTGTGTGTGTGTGTGTGTGTGTGTGTGTGTGTATGTGTGTCACTGGAACAACAGCCCCGCCCCCCTGCTCTCCACTCACACACAGCAGGCAGCCAGGGTGAGCGAGACAGATCTCTCGTCTTCAGGGAGAATAGCGAAAATTATGATACAATGACGGATAATTGACGGAGTTGGTGAGATAAATGGGCAAGATAAGAACAAAACAAAAAAAAACGCGACTGCTCCAGTACCGATAGCAGAACCGTTAAGGTCAGAGCTTATCAATACTGCGGTCTTGAAGAATGTAGCCCCGGGGCTTGTTCAACACCGGGGTTCGGTACCCATCCCTAATGACAGATCCCATCTATTATCAGTTGGACCTTTTGATAAACAGAAAAACAGTGTGGGGTGAGGGGCACTAACAACACCAGTCAGTGAAACCTGTAGTGAGTGAGTCTATAATGGTGGCTGTGTTGTGGAAGTGTGTTGTGGAAGTGTCTGTCTGTCTGTCTGTCTGTCTGTCTGTCTGTGAAGCCTAGTAGTAGCATATTAGTCAGTCCTTATTTATTTGAGCAGATCAGTTTCTTTGGTATTAGAGTGATGTTAGAATCTTTACTTAGTTTGCAAGCATTATACATAGATTCAGGTTTCAAGCAACCCCCACGCAAAAATTTGTCACCTATGATGAAAATAAATTCTTTGAGGTTATTCTTTGGTAAAGTTAAATTATTTAATATCAATCAGTACATGACAAAAGCTGGCAAAATTAACAACTTAAATAAACTCTTCAATAAAATAAAAGTAATATGATGTTTGACTCTTTAAAAAGAAGCTTTGTAATCTGTAATTTTTGTACAATTAAGGCATCTTTTACGAACGAAACCCTTCTTAACTTTTGGAAGAAAAACAAGTCTGTAAATAGACATTCAGTCTTTGTGATTCTTTTGGGATTGTATCTTTCAGGATCTTTTCATGGTAGAAAATAAAAATATGTGAGTGCAGACGAGCAGAGGTGATTTTTATGAGAACTTTATGACCACTATCATGAAAAAATAAAGTTTAACTTTTCATTGCCAGTTGTGACTTACAGCTTTTAAACCTGCCACATTACTTTGGAAATCACATCATCCATACATGTTGAAATAGTGAGACTCTCTGGGGAACACAAAGTGCAGTCTTGGCGATGAATACTTTGTCTGATTGTTTGTCCTCCCTATTTGAGATTAATTGAGGACTTCCCAGCTTATCTAACCTGCGCTGTTGAGGCAAAACAGAAATATATGCCAAAACACATAAAACATTGTTCTGACTAATAAAAATTTGACCTCTCTCTTCAATTATGCTGCCATTCCCCATATAACCTGAAGCCTCAGACTCATTTGTCATTTGTCATTTGTTATTTGTTATTTGTTAGGTAATTTCATTGGGCCTCATTCACAAACAATTTATATGCACAAATCTGTGCTTAAACCATGCGTATGAACGTGCGTACAATGCACAAATCTGGGATTCATTAATATATACCTGAATTTGTTGGTACACTGCGAACAAATTTAGAACTGTCTCAGACCATGTGTATGCACAAAGGCTGAAGACCTGGCTGTCTTAGGAAATGTAATTAAATGCATAGCATATTAAAACCACATTCATTTATAAAGGCTTTAATAGACTCAATATTAACACTGTTAATTTACATATGCATTAGCCAAATGTATTAAATAACAACAAAAGAGAATGTTAAAATATTTCACCTTACTGGAAGAAATTACAGCATGTGCCTTCCAGAAAGTGCATTCTTAGAGACTGACACAACATGTATGTATACATGTCACATCTGTTAGTGATGCAAAGGGCGCCTTGTAGTGTATCTTTAGGCCTTTACTATTTCCCAGTTTTGGGCCTCCTTGATACTTGATCCTTGGCCTTTTGACCCGGAAATCGATCTCAGCTCTCCATTTTGAGGGATGTTAGTGGAGCTGATACGTTTCAATTCTAGTCAATGTCATTCCGGCTCTGTCACAGCTGCGGCAGTCCAGGGCCCTCCTCAACAGATACGCAGGACTTCTATTTTTGCCGGACGCCGGAGCACAACGCAGCAATTCAGCACAGAGCAGATCGTGCAGTAAGTTGTGCACAGAAACAAAATAAAACATCTGGTTAATTTTCAAAATAAAATACGCAGTGTTCACGGTGGATCATATTTCCCTGCACTACACCTTGAAAACGTCATAATGGGCGGAGGCAGGCCTGAAGTCAACAGGTCAGAGGTTTTCAGACATCATTTCACCCCGCTGACACCATGGACGAGGAGATGTTAATCATGGAGGTGAACTGAGATGTCTTCCTAGTACTCCTCTGGTTTTGTAGTTCTGTTTATAGAAACTACATCTTGTTATATCGCGTGATTATGCGTGAATTCACGAGATCTCGTGGGTCCTCGTGACTCCCACTGTCTGGCGGAGCTGCACCGCTCCGCACAGCAAACGCAGCCGGTGGGTGTTGACAGATGGCGGAGCACGCAGCGGATAACCAGCGCTGCCGTTCCGCAACGAACACACATCCAGTGGAATTCCAGCGTAAGATGCACCTTGAGGATCCAAGGCAGCAAGGTGCCTCTTGCCTGGGGCCCCCAGAGTGTCTTGAAACAGCCCTGCATGACACACAACGGGAATAATTTCAAATAATTCTATGAGCACTCCACAAATTAAAGTGTTGTCATTCCACATTGTATTACTTAATCAAGATGATAAATGCGGTGCCGTAGCATTGTTCCGACCTCTCATTAGTCCGACGTCCTGTTGTTCCGATATGTGATTATACTAGACTATACTGTATTTGTGTACCATAGAGGATCAGCAAACGCAACAAAAGTAGGCTACTGGTCGAGATACAAGTGTCATAGAGAGGAGAGAGTGAAACACCATAACCTCCTGTTATTAACTCTGGGGTCCGGGTTGTGTGGGGAGTTCTCCGCGGTGCTGAATGGCTCCTGGCGGGCGTATTTCTGCCTTGATGGTGTGCTGCGACCGGCTCAGCTGGGAAAGGCTTGAGGCGAAGCAGGCTCACGGCTTATGTGTTTGCCACTTTCTTTTTTCATTTTAACCCACACCATGATCTTTTCCTGACCCTAACCAAGTGGTTTTTGTGCCTGAACCTAACCAGACCTTAACCACACGGCGTCATGATGATTTCGGAACAACGGGACTTCGGAACAATGGGTTTAATATGGTCGGAACAATGGGATGTCGGACCAATGGGCTGTTGGACCAATGGGCAGACCCCGGATAAATGCGTGATCCAACCCTGTGCCCTTCACCTTTTATATTGTGGCATTGTTTTAATTGCATTCCTTAACCCTGATAGGCTATTACTTATTGATACATGCCCTGCTTTTCTTTCTCTCTAACTCCCCTGCCTTCTCTCTAGGTGCTAAGAAACCTGATTAGTTCCCACCTTGTGCAGTTCTGTCAGTCTACTGATTGGTTCCCTCATGCTTCCAGCCTGACATTCATCATTAAGGGTCCTGCATAAAAGGAGCATGCCTAAGGAGCTCTCCCTCTCTGATTCTCTGCACTTAAGCACTATTCGGACGGGATTAGTTTTACATGGGCACGTGGGATAATGTCACTTTACCACAGGACATCGGCAATATTAATGGCCGATTCGCACGGGATAAGAAATATCAGTAAAACTACCACAAGTGGAAGGGGTAAATCCATTCATGCACCGCCGTCCCCTCCTGTCATCATGTGTGTATGACGTTGCTTCCTGTGCGTACCACACTCGAACACACTTGAATCATGTTCGTCGTAGACAGTGCTTAATTTGAGCCGGAACGTACTGGAACGCATACCAGGATCTTTTCAGAAAAGGCCCTGGTGCGTTCCGGAACTAATTTGCATGGGTCTAGAACTTTTCACATCTAAAAACTACATACAGTATTGGTTGATGTCACTAGTGTTGCAGGGTGGAGTACCGTAGTACTACGGTGCCTCACGTACCACTACTGTGGGATAAGTTCAAAGTCCAATCGCAAGAGGGTGAGTGTCCATGCACTGTCCAATAATTATCTATTTCTTTTTACTTGTCGGCGGTGATTTGTTTTCCACGGAGCTCTACGTGTGAGCATTTCACTCGCATTTGGACTAAAAATAGTTTTGTGCGAGCAAAATAAATCATTCAGCACGCTGTGCAAGTACAGATTTCAACCAGCAGCAGAAACGAAAGGCGAATCCTGCCGGTTGTGGGTTGAACGGGGGTCACAGACAGGAATACGGCCGTCAAATAGCCTACGGCGGCTCCGTGGCGCAAGATAACAGCTTACCGGCGACAGAGAAGTCCGACTCCAGGTCCAGTAGCCTAATTTCCTCTTTCGTTGGCTTCATGGCTGCCCAGTAGTACCTGGACAACTGAGCCGTGGCGGCACACAGGTATGTGGCGTGTCAGAGGCAGGTAACGACCCACAAACCTCACCGCACTTTAGGGACTGTTCTTTATTTATGAAGGGACCGTTCTTTACTTGTCAGGGGAGGAGGGTGGCTGGTTGATTTTTATTTCATTTATTTATTTTATTTTGATCCCCCCTATGTTAATCACTTATTGATGCTGTTTTTGAAGTATGAATAAGTCAATAAGTAATTTATTCCTTTGAAATATCATTGATGTATTATAGAAAAGTGATTTGTCTTTTTATAAATGACAAAAGGCACATCTGCCTCATTTTTGCTGTGGTATCCTGATACTTCTCAGAACCGTGATACTTTCACTGGTATCGTACCGTGGGTCCCAATTTTGGTACCGTGACAACACTAGATGTCACAACCATTCCATTCCGAGTTGCGCAGTGAGATGGCTCGGGTGCCGCTTAAAAAGTGTTCCCCCACTTTTGGGAGTGGGGGAACACTGCTCTCTCAGAGGCCCAAAGTGTTCACCCTACTTCTAATTTTACAACTTAAGCACTGCCTGCATTCAGCACTAACTTGCTGTATTTCATATTGTCATATACAATATAGTAGTGGTCAGTTGCCCATTATGTAGTCTGCAAGTATCTCTCTAAAATAGTCCCATGACTATTGTTGCAACTGGGGCTGAAAGCTGGGCTATATTTGAGATGAATTTCACTTGGTCATTTTTTATAGGGATCGATGATGAAACCTGAGTGAGTGTGTAAGATACTGTAATCTGTAATTGTTTTTGCTTTCAACACATGCTATGTATGTATCTGCAACCCTGATATATTTATTTCATGTCATAATGTCAGTGACAGACATTTGTTGGGCCTTTATGTGCTGATGTTGACAGTTGGTTTCGTAATGATTTCCCTTGAACTTGTAAATTCAGTAGCCATTGCCATTTAGTATTCAGGTATCTCTGATACCTGTAGCTATCTAACTACTTGCTGAGACAACTCTTGCATCACTCAGGGTAATTCTTCAAAGATGGATCTTGCAGGGAGTGTCACCCCAACCCAAGTTTCCAAAATGTGGGACAATCTCGGGTGAAAATACAAGGTGTGGTGTATATTTTGTTGATAAATGTTCAGTGATGTCTGACATTTTCCACTGTATTCATGTTTGTCTGTGAAACCCATTTTTATGTCTGCTCAGTGTATTGTTGAATAACTTTCAGTCTTTCCTTTGTTTCTGGGGGAGTTGAGATGCCATGCAACTGGGACCGAAAGGGGAGAGGCCACAGCAGCAATGTGACTGGAGTTTTTGGCCATGCAAACAGGACACAGTGGTGGATGAGGACACCACTGACTCTGGCTCGGACAGCTATATCCATCGCTGCTGGTTCCCATCCTGGTCCCCCTCCCCACAAAAGAAGGCAGTCCCAAGTGCTGCAGTTTTTGCAGGAGGATGCAGCCGAGGAGGAGCACTTTAACAGGCAGCATCAGGCCATGCAGAAATTTTTTTGTTGTTGTTAAAGCAGCTGTGCGGAACTTTACATTTTCGTTGATTATAGTGCCCCCCTTTGGTCGAAGACGTATGACACTCACAGCCTGGTGTCGTAAAATCTCGACTGCAACCGGCAATTACCGCATGCATTTGTTTTGGAGAGCGAGAGGAAAATCATAAATGTTCTGGTGTAGCTCTGAATTTCTTATAAACTGAGGACAACTGCCTGCTGTATATTTGTGTTCATGGTCACAGTCACAGATAATTTTGTGGCGTTTGTTGTAACGTTACTAGACAAAAGCGGTTCACATCAGCTAACGTTACATTTAGCTTGCTTATAACTTCCATGTCGTCATATATTGAAGTGAAACAACGTCTAACAAGTTGCGGTATATTCTCTAAATAAAAACAAAAATTACATACCTGTCGATTAGGAAAAGGGCCAACTCGGGATCAGTTTTAAAACCTTTCAAATCTCTCAGCTCTCTCCACTTGGTGAATGCCCGACCGAGGTTTACACGCGTTTGGGCTCGAGCCCTATCACTGTCCCGTTTAGCCTTCTTCTGTTCTTCTGTTCTTTTTCTTTTAGATGGTGCTCCTTCTTTATCCGCCATGACATCGAAAGTACAACCAAGTCCTTATAGATACATCTGGTAAAACTGTTATGTGTTCAGCAATGCCCGTTGCGTACCGCTTACTCGAAGAACACTCTCTGTAAACATGGCTCTTCTTCTCTCAATTTATTGGCGGATCGCAAACAACTTCCAGGTGCAAACCACCACCTACTGTACAAGAGACTACTCCCTACTACATGTCATTTAGCCTGCTTCTTAAATTCTACTCGTAAACACGGCTCCTTCTTCTTCTGTGGTTTAATGGCTGAGGGCCGCTGCAGGTGTGCAGACTTACTTCCGCCTCCGGGTGCTGTATTCTGGTTTGCTGACTTCCACTGTGTCCAACCCGAGCCAGGCTACGCTAAATAGCCATATACTGTAGAGAAAGGCTTTTTTGTCGCTGTTGGGTTCAAATAAATATGCGGATCTTCAAGGGGGGGTGATACGAACTAGGGACAGTTTTATGAATGGTAAAAAGTTCCGCACAGCTGCTTTAAGCTTGCTTGTAAACTTGAGTTTGGTTNGTCACAGTCACAGATAATTTTGTGGCGTTTGTTGTAACGTTACTGGACAAAAGCGGTTCGCATCAGTGCTTGCTTGCTTGTAAACTTGAGTTTGGTTTTTGTTTGTTGATTTTCTTTTTTTTCTGCGTGAAGCATCTTGCAAACAAATCAACCACATAGCATTTTTTTGGAATTCAAATCCAGAAAAAACAAAACAAAAAAAAAACATGCTGACTGCTGAAGAGACCTTTATGAAATAGCTGCGACATGACAAAAAGCCAAGGCTTTTAAACACTTTACTTTTGACGAAGCAGAACTCTGGGCCCGGAATTGGGTCTGGTCGGTCCCGACCTCGTCTTCAACTTTTAGACTACTTTTGCTCTTGTCCAAAATAAGTCTTTAAAACCAAATACTCAGCAGTCAATGAATCACTGGAGACACGTAGAATCGAGTGCAACTGAGTTTAATGTGTTCGCAGACAACAACACATACAATGAGTCAAGCTCCGGAGCAGGACTGACGTTTTTCTTTCTGTGTGCTCTTTTATGCTCTTCTCTTTAGTCCTTCCCACATAAGCCTGAACATAATGATGTTATACATGAACATCAAATCCTATCAGATCCTAGATACTTTCCACTTTAGTCCTTGAACATCAGATCCTGCATCCAATACAATACACCAATGAGAGTGTGAGTGTGAGTGTGTGTGTGAGTGTGAGTGAGAGTGTGAGTGAGTGTGTGTGTGTGCGCGCACATTATGTGGATACATGAAACAATAAACCAAGGTGTGACTGGTTATGATAAGATAATACACCTTTATTGATCCCATAATTGAGAAATTCCAGTGTTACAGCAGTCAAGGAGAAAGAGTCAGATTAAAGATTTCAAATTTAAACTTAAAAAACTTAAATAGCTAGGCATGCAAATAAGTACAAAAATACAAGAGACAGCAATAAATAATACTAATACTAATACTAATAATAATAATAATAATTGAAAATAATAATAGGAAGTGGATAATAATGAGCAGCAGTGAATGAAAATGACCAGTGGATAAAGGGATCAAGCAGAGTATACTGGCTGGACATGTATTTTTAAAAGGTCAACTGATACTAAAGCATAAGACTAAACAGGTATATTACACTTTTTACAACCAAAATTCAGAGGTAATGCTGCTCATATAGAAAATAAACCTCATCACATTGACATTTCAGTCTTAACCTCATAGGACAACTTCTAGCATGTGTAAAGTAATGCAATGTCAGAATCAGAAAAACGACACCCTGAGAAGAAGTTGGGTCAGGTTGCTGTACAGTTGCTTACAAACTAAGCACAAGTGTTAAGTTTTAAAAGTAAAAAAACCAAATACAAACAGTAATGGTAATATTATTAATAATAGTATTGCACTGACCATAAAACCCATCTCACAGGGTGATGTGATTGCCTATTTCAACATCCCATACAATTTGTAATAATGACGGGGGCCTTTTGAGTTTTTAACAGTAAGTAAGGGCTCTATATAGACATACTTACTTACTTACTTAGGCCTTTCCTTTCAGAACACTGACCAGTGACGAATAGTTTCCACCCTTGTGGGGTTTCTTCCTTTTCATTAGTGTTTCTGTAATTGGTTTTATCCACTTCAGAGGTGATTGGCCTATTAGTTTCACCAGATTCGTGTTGGTCAGCTTTACCTGCTTCCACCTCTCGCAGCAGAGACGTAGGAGTGGGTTTTGAGAAGCTCAAAATAAATCTGAGCTTGGTGAAACTGGAAATGAGGCTTACATGGCATGAGTGAAAGAGAAAATAGTTAAGTTGTTATGAACACTGTTAAGCTCATCTGACAGAGATCATGAATTACAGCAGTATGCTTTAACAAAACAATGCACAGCTGATGCATCTCTGCCCCACATCATATTTAATTGACGTTGCTTATGAAGGCTTCAAAGCAAGATGTTTAATTTTGTAAAATGCCTGTTGCCTCCACCTCCCTCCTTGCATCCCTTCCTTTACTCCTCCACTCACATCACTTATAAGCAGGACTAAGACACGAGGAAGGGAATCGAGGAGCCACAAATTGAAATGGAAAACCCGATATGTGACACACAGCTGGAACAGACGCAATACGCTGTTATTGTTGTGAAATAGCAACGGTGAGGTTTAGGCAACAAAACTACTTGAAATAGGTTTAGAAAAAATATCATATTTCGGGTTAAAACTATGTGTATGTGTTTGTTATGTAATATCACATACGTCATGAGTCATGTCAGTGTGAAACGACTAGAAGTAAATTATATATCACACTGAAACAGCGGGGACTTTTTGTTTTACTTGTCAGTTGCTCTCAGCATCAAGTATTGTCGCACATGGGTTTACATTGGAATTAGGTGAAAGCCTGGTGAAGGCGGCATTGGGCATCAATACTGCTAGGGGCATGACAAAGAGCTTTTATTTCTTCTCAAAGAATAAAACACAAAAACATGTCCGGAGTCAAAAAGCATGTCTTCCCACAAACACAAAAATGCAATTCTCACAGCTTTTCAAACAACAGCATCATAGCATCTTGGCTGAATAGTATCTGACTCCTCAGTATGCAATGAAATACAAAAACATGTTATGTCAGAAGAGCATATGATTTCATGACTTGTCCAGTTTTTTTGCAAACAATCATGTAACGTCAGTATGACTTGTTTTCACAGTTTCAAAATGAATACCGGGGGTGGGGGGGGGGGCGGGGGCATATTGTGGTGAGGATTGCAGATTGCATACAGCTAAACTTCTTCTCTCTTCCTCTCCAAAACAATTGGACCTGGTGATTTAAACCCGTAAAAACACAACTGAATTGACAAATCAGTGGTTTTCTGATGCTTCCCAATGCAGATGTGTAAAAACCAGACTGTATAAAAATATGGAAGTAGTCACTGTGACATCACCCATTGGTTTCTGAGGAGTGGGTTTGAAGCTCAAAGTAGGCGGCTCTGGCCTTCACCATCTTGGCAGTGCCTGACTCCGCCCAACTTCCGGCCAATCAAAAATGGGCAAAGAGGTGGGACAAATGAAGCGTGGTTGCTTAAACACGCCCACCTTGCTTGAAGCTGCTAAGTTAGCTAAGGCTAACAAGCTAGGCTAACAAGCTACGCTACTTTGGCAAGCCCTGTGGTGTTGGCTGCTCCCGTTCATGCTCCTGCTTGGTGCCAGCTTCTTTATGAAACAAAATATCCAAAAGGCACAAACACGGCTGAGAGGTCAGGTTCAATGACTTGCGAATTAGCTGAGATGATGCCTAGCAAACAGCCAGCGGCTAGTTAGCCACCTGTGATGGTGCCACCTGTCACTCAAAGTGACCACGCCCTTAATTTTGCAGAACTTTAAGCCTAAATAAAATTTAAACGGATGAGTTAAAAAAAATTCACCCCCCGTACAGTTGTCATGAAAGGGGAAATTAGCTATAGAGACCAAAACCGTTTTTTTGTAGCAGGCTGTAAACATGTTTATTTCTACTGTAAAGTTGAGCATTTTAACATGGGGGTCTATGGGGATTGACTCGCTTTTGGAACCAGCCTCAAGTGGCTATTCAATAAACTGCAGTTTTTGGCACTTTCGCATTGGCTTCACTCGTCATCCCTGGAGGTTGCCGCTTGGTAAAAATGTGAAAACATGAATGGCCCTATCTAAAGCCAGGTGTTTGTCTGCTCTGGGCTACTGTAGAAACATGGCTGTGAACATGGCAATCTCCATAAATGAGGACCAGCTCCTCCTGTGTAGATATACACGGCTCATTCTAAGGCAACGAAAACACAAGGATTCTTATTTTCAAGCAATTATACACTTATAGGTATAGGTTCAGAGGGTAGGATGAGAGGATATATTGGCAGAAATTGAATTAACTTTTATAAGTACTTATCATAGTACATTTTGATAAGTTTTCATTAACGTACAGTCAGATAAGAGTTGTTGTGTCTTTGTTACCTTAGAATGAGCCTTTTATCTCCATATGGGGCGGGTCCTCGCCTGTGTAGATCCCCATGTTGCACCGCCATGTTTCTGCAGAAACACAGAATGGACAAACCAAAAACTGGCTCTAGATAGGGTCATTCATGTTCACACATTGGCCGCCGTAGTTAGAACCCCTTCCATGACAAAAGTGTCAGAAAAACACTTTTTTTTTCAATGTGAATGTTTTATTTAGTGTTTTTACTGGTTTAAATTACTGGTCTTTGTTTCTGGACCTCTACTGATGGTTCAGCTCCATGTAAAAACCTCCTGAACAACCAACCAAATTATGATGGCAGGTTAAATTTAGAGAAAGAACACTACAAACATTTCACACATCATTTTCAAAGGCGTGTTTGTTGCTAAAAAGATTGCAGGTGAAGTCATTACTTGAAGACAAACAGGCAAGGTAACAAAGCCAGCCCGAAAACAAGTCTGTTGAGTGTGTGTTATATACACAGGAAGCTTGATTAGAAGATGAGGTGCAGCTGAACGGGCAGGCAGCAGGGTGATTAGCTGATAAGGAGCAGGTGTGATGGCTAGAAAGGGCAGCTGGAGTTCAGGTGAGAGATGACTGGATGTGGAAAATAAAATACCTTACCTTTTCACGCCAGCGTCAGGATCATTAAGTCATTAAGTCAGGATCATGGCTGTGGGAGTGCACTTCACAGTCAAGGAAAGCGTAGTAATAAACAGGTAAAGCTTTGAGATGCACTCTCCACTGGAAACATCCATCACCATGGATACAGACGGATCCTTTACTCACTTAGACACTGAATTTTAAGAACTCTATCTCCGTAGATGCACAAAACAATGAGCATATGACACGAAATAAAGGATGCATGTGCTGTTATATAGAGCCAAAACAATATTTGTGAAGCGGCAGGATGACTAAATTCATATGACCTTTTCCTTCATACTCCAACATAAGCGTTTTGTGTTACCGAAACCACGTTATCTAGGTCAACACCAGATTGTACTCACTGTCAGAGTGTATCGAGTTCCATTTCCCACCATCTGGTTTGAGTTAATATGGCAAACCTTTTACACAAGCACGCAGCAACAGAGGCAGATTGAACAGGATGTCAGGTGAATGTCCTCATCCTGCACAGCAGCTAATAAGATCAATTTCATCCACCTTTTTTTTGCTATTTCAAGTGAAAATTCTTGGCTAAAGAACATGAAAACTACCACGACTGCACCATTACAATGAGTACATTTACATGTACAATATATTCAATTTTTTGTCCTTATTCTGTCGACAGTATTCCTTCTAAACTATTTACATGGTTAATAAAAATGAATATTTCACTAATGCTCCTGTTTACATGCAGCCATGTGATAAACACTAACGTGTTTATCACATCAAAATATAGGAAAGTGGAATGGCTGGAGCTGCTTGTCATTTTGCTTCTTTCCATCAAAAGGGGATTTTTTACTAATTCTGGAGCATACAAACACAGCCTCCCTCTTTCATTCCTCCAATGATCTTCTTGAAAAGGTTGCGATATTTGCGCATATCCAAAAATCTGTTGATATCCAAGTCTTAATAATGTTTAAAAGTAGATTTGTTTCATCTTCTGACCAGAAATGTAGACTTTTTCTTTTGGGCATGCATCTCTACATTAGCCTTGTAAACTGTTGGCAAGTTGGTTTCCTTATAACGTATATATGAAAATGCACAGAGCCGACTGCAAACAGATAAGAGCACAGCACTCACCTGGATCCGCTCCTACCTCACCAACCGACACCAGTTCATCAGCACTAACAACTGCACCTCCACCACCGCTCCTCTGTCACAAGGCGTCCCCCAGGGATCTGTGCTTTGTCCCCTCCTCTTCATTCTATACATGCTCCCCCTTGGCAAAATCATCCATCTCTACGGACTACAGTTCCACTGCTACGCCGACGACATCCAATTGTACATTTCCACCAAAGCCATCACCAACACCACCCTCTCCACACTCAGTAACTGTCTCTCTGAAATCAA
>NC_065515.1:37126110-37170837 GCF_006386435.1 Epinephelus moara | reverse complement strand
TACACCCCCCCCCCGTTCCCTCCGATCCTCAGAAGGAAATCTCCTCGCCCTAACCCCTCGGACCAAGCACCAAACCTGGGAGGACAGAGCCTTCTCTGTTGCCGCCCCCACCCTCTGGAATTCACTCCCCAAATCCATCAGAGACTGTACAGACCCCCACACCTTCAAATCTCTCCTAAAAACCCACCTTTTTAAATTGGCTTTTAATCTGTAAACTAAATATTTCTAATTTTCTGTTCTATCCTATCCCATCATATTCTATCTCTCCCTGATCTTTTACATTGTTTCTGTATTCTAATTGTGTTATTATTCTATATTGTTTTGTATTTTAAACTGTTATTTTTATGTAAGCGTCTTTGAGCACTTGTAAAAGCGCATTATAAATAAAAGTTATTATTATTATTATTATAAGAGGCCTTGTGCCACAAACTGCAGTAAAACCCCAGCTGGGATGCATATTCCCAATGGACTGCATACATGCCCAAAGAATACTTTTAAAACCTGAATACTGCTGCATATTCCACGTCTTAATTGGAAAATTAAGGTTCTCATAAACAGACTGTTTTCCTACTAAAAGTAATGCACCCAAATTTGTACATAGTAATTCGTGCATAACCAACATATTTTGGACTTTCCTGAGGGGGTGGGTTTTGGGAACCGTGTGAGCTGTTTCTGTTTCCAAAACATAACCACAGTAACTTGCCTAAACCTAAACTCCGTAATTTTTTGTCAGTTAAACGCTAGCTCGTAGGATATCATATGAAACTGTCTATGAAGATATGTTGTGTGGTTACAATGCAGGGACTGGTTATATAATATTTACCAAAAAGTGATTAAGAAAGACTTAAGCACTTAGATCTGGTTGGTACTTTCTGATTCTGATCTTGTAGTTTTGCGGCCTCCACAGACACAGCAGCAGGAAATTAGTTAGGATACTGACTTGGTGTTTGTGTAGCCTTTTATTGCAAAACACACATTTACTTGACCACTTATTGCTGATGAGTATACAAACGGTCGGGGTGTGAACTTAATACTACCAGGAGCAACTGGGGACAATGCTCTTCAGGAGCTCTGAAAGCTGACTTCTGGGATTTTTTTCTATTTAAGCTCACTAACATCCTTTCTGATTTCCAAATCTCATTTCTTTCTGCATTTTGTAAATTGCTCATTTAAACACGTCCTTTACAGGTCTAGGAAATAAAAGTAGCAAAGATCAATTATACTGCATCATGTCTGACGTAATATAAAAGAGGCCCAAAAATTGGGCTTGTACATTTTTTACGTATTGAACAGGAAATTACACCATATTAACGCATTAATAAAAGCCTATTTTTTATTTTATTACATCTTTGCACACAAGGTGCCATATGGTAAATGACGGGCGCACTGGTGGATGCAGTCACATGTTTGGAAAGACCACATTGTCCTCAGACAGGGGACGTGCTGGAGTAGATTGCTGCTCCACTGTATTTAATAGTCTCTCCAATGATCCTTTCCTTAGATGTACAGTCCATGTGCTTGGGCGTCCATTCAGTGGAAGTGGGTGTGCAGAGAGTTAGACGTATGACTGTGTACAGCTCTTTCTGCATTGTGGAAAACTCAGATCATGATCTCCATGTTCAGTCTCCTCACCTGTGACCTCTCTTTCCACAGAGATACAACCTGCTGACCCCACATTTCATAATACAGCTGTGAAAATTGTTGTCTACTCTCCCAAGATTGAATGCACAGCTGTATTTTGTTTTCATTTCTGTCATAATTATAAATCTTCACTGACTAATATTATCTTAATTAAAAATGCCTTTGTTTATTTGGGATGCAGGGACTTAAAAAATCTGGTCGATAACACTGCTCACTGATATAGATACCACCAAGATTGCTACACATCCAGATGGTGTTGCTGAAGCTGCTAGATCTTCTGATTGGGTCAGAGACTAGCCGCTTACGGGACGCCACTCCTAGTTGTGCTTATGTTTCAAATTTGTATCCAATGTGGCTGACTTTCTTACTTGTTTTTTTCTAACGCTGCAGGCACGGTTTGCATGTAAATGTGAGATTTTTCCCATCAGAATCTGTAGCTTAATGATTTGTTCATGAAAGTTCTTTAAATATCCACATGGACTGGCTTCAGCAGTACCTGTAGCTGCGTTGTCTGCTGCTATTGTGGTGGCATGCTGGATGCCGTAAAGCCTTGGGTTCCGTAAAACAATGTCATTCACTCTTGCAATAGTGCACAATGCTCAGGTACAAGTTCAGAAGTTGTGAATGGTTGCACAGTTCACTGTTTATCCAAAATATCAGCATGTTTAATGAACACACTTTTTTAGCACATTCATGCACAACACTGCTTTTTTCACCTTTACATGTTATGTTATCCCAAACTCCACACTTCATCAAGTAGTCGAGGCTGTTTAGTGGTTTCAAACATTTAGTCATGTCTGGTACTCTAACTGGTTTTATAGAAATACATAAAATGACTACAACCTTAACAATGTATTGTGCAGAAGTTACTGTACATGCATACAGTGCCAATTGAAAGTAAATTAGGATCCTTTGTTGTTATGGACACATAAACTCCCTGGTTCAGCAATGTCACCCAATGGGCATTAATTATTGTTACGACTCCACAGATAGTAAAAGGAGCGAGAATGTCTGTGTGGGGAAGTGGTCGGGGAAGTGAACAGGTCAAACAAACACAAGACTTTAACCCAGGATTTCGCTGTTTGTGTCTTGTGTGAAACTAAAGCCCCGTTTCCACCAAACACTTTCCATATGGTACCCTTGGAACCAAAAGTAATCATTCAGATATGGTACCTAGACTTTTGAGTTTCTGCCGCAAACAGTACCCTTAAATGTGGATAGGGTAGTTGTCATTCACTGCTTCATCCAGCACTCACTGTATTTCCTCTTTAATCAGTCTGCACCTCGTTTATTGTCCACAGAACGAGGTTACACGCCCACATTTTCAGAACAAAATAGAACAGACTGTGGTGAGAGTCTCTCTCCATGGAATATTTAAAAACAGCGGGTTTGTGCATGTAGTCCTTCTAAGGAGCCCACGGGAACGACATTCTGTGGCCCTTTTTTTTGTGAGGATTGGGATATTTGCGATTTACATAACCCAGTTGAAATTAACATATATCTAAACGTTTGAAGATCCACTCATTACTAAAAGTGTATGCCACAGTGATTTAAGGTGTGTTGATTGATTCACGTCATCGTTCATGCATTGAGTAACATTGCAATTTAACATTCTACCTTAAAAGTCCCCGGCAGTCAGCCCAGTGAATTAAGATATTTTTTTCTCGGACCACAATTGATGCAAAAGGCAGCAAAACATCCTTTTATTTTATAGTTACACTTTACTAATGAAACTCTCCACAGTATGAACAGTAGTTACATAAGCTTCAAAACCAGCCACAGCTAAGCCCTGAGCAGAGTGACTGTCTGCAGTCGACCAATCAACGGACGGCAGTGTTCGAAGCTCCACCTTTTAGTACCAGATCTGTGTGCTGGGAACCCCAACAGAGGGGGGACCAAAAATGGGGATGGTACGGAACGTTTCCATCGGTACCATCCACAACTTTACACAGTGGAAACGTGTGTTTGTGTGTGTGTGTTAGAGTGTGGCACAGGCCGCATATTTCTGTCCGAACCCGAACCAAGCCCGACATTATTTAATTACTAAAGCACTGAGTTTGTGTCACACAGTTGTTATGGTTACAGGCTATTTAAGAGGCCGGGCGTGCGCCGTGGGTGCTCCGCGGAGAAGGAGACCTCCGTGTTTGAGACGGGAGTGGGCGGCGGGAGCAGGCGGCGGGAGGTCCGACGCTTCTAGCGAGAGGAGAGGGAGAAATAAAACAAAATAAGATAAAATAGGAAAAACCTGTCTCCCTCTTTTATTTTATTTTCAGCGTTTAATCAAGGCGGAGGCGGGCGGCTGGAGGTCCGAGACTTCCAGCGAGGGGAGCGGTAGAAACAAACAGCCAATGTGTGTCTGTGTGTGTTATGTTCAGGTGTTGTCACGTAAATAACAGTGCCCAAGCAATAAACAGGACAGACAATAGGATTTTATTTATTTTTACACTACATTTTCACTGAAAGCTGACCGAATCCGACCCGAGCCCGAATACAATTTATAGCTACATTTTTGACCAAACCCGGCCCGACCCGTCGGGTACCGTCGGGCTCGGATCGCCACACTCTAGTGTGTGTATGTGTCCCCTATTGGGGCCTATCTGAATTTCTGTCTTTGAGAGATATTATTTTGTAATATAACTGAATTTTCTATCCATACATATAAACTTTAAATATATTAAAATTATAAGGCATCTTTGAGTAAACTGCGAGTATCATTTAAGTAGGCTATGTCGTGGCCGGCCGAGTGTCCTCTTTTTTGGAAATCAAAATATGGTCACCCTAACATAAATACATCATGTTACACAATGTACTTGCATCCCGTACATAACATAGTTATTTCAATTGAAAACACAATCTTTTTCTCAACCTAACCAAGTGTGGTGGAAAGAAGTGTGGTGTGATGATGTCATGATTCTCTGTGAGGTACTTGTACTTGTACCAACAAGCCTACTTAAAATTTTTCAGTTTAAGATCAGTCCTATAAAATACTGTTCCCACATCACATTTAGCTCTAGCCTAGACATCCATGGGCTGGCAGAGCTTCAGATGTTTTTTAAAACTGAGACGTAAGCGTACAAGTTTATTAGATATTTTCTTGTTCCTAAACATAACCTCTCTCACTCACTCATTAAAAAGAAATCATTTTAAAAAAAGGGAACTGGTCAAAGTCCATTTTTGTTGGCCGTCACTTAGCAACAGTGTTCACACAACTTAAACCTCGATGGCAATTATAAAGTGTTCTCAGAAAAATAACATTACTTGAATGAAACATAACTCTGATGTGAAAAGAACTGGCAGCTTTTAAAGCAGGTATGTTACCGTCACTCTAAACACTTCATGTGTTGGGAGTTCTGTTGACAACTCAGACCACTCAGACCTTGACCAACTTGGGAGAACGAAAGCCTGTGGGTGTAGCCATGTCAGCGATGGATCTCTCTGCCAGCCACAGATATCACCGGGGAAATGATAGAATGTTCTTTTATTTTCTGACACATTAAAACAGACCATTCCTTTTCTCTGCAATATATAAAAAGCCCTAGAGCCATGAGAACTTTTTGCCACAACACTGTCAATTTCTTGGAGCTTTGCTGTCTTTTGTGAGGAACTAAGTGAGCAATTAGCTTCCTGTGTTCTCACCAACCTGGCTGCACCCACGCCACTGCCTGGTAATGACGCTTGAGTAAACACAAACAGCACTGTATACTTTTATGGTCTTCAGCCATCAACACAGACTTTTTTAGACTCAAGGGAAGACAAATCTGTTTTTCCCAAGTGTAGATGGCAACATGTCTGTAAAGCTTTCTACACAGATGTCTCTGCTGTAGGTTGAAACTGAACCTCAAGTCTGATCATTAATTTTGCCACAGATTTAAAAATGTCGGCAGGTCTGCTTGTGCTTAGTGGGTTAATCATTACTTCTGGCAAAGAAGTAATCAAAACATTCTTACAAAACCTTTATCAGGCAATCCTGTCAGTGTGAACATTTTCTTCATCTTTCCACACATTTAGAAGAAAAAATCAGGTCACATATCCGGTGAAATTTAAAAAAAAAGAAAAAAAAAGGGTATCTTAGGTTGTAATTAGAGTCATAAACTCTGAGCAGTGGTATCTCTTGGGGTTTTAATTTGCTGAATCTCAATTATTGTAGTACTTGGTTTCGAAATCAGTAAGAGATACTTGTTAGTTTATAAACAGACTCTGTTTGGGGAAATATTTACACCTTTGACCCCCATTTCCCCTCGAGTGTTGAAACAAAACCAATGTCCTTGTGTGACAGTATACTGCACATGTAAAAGCAGAGAACAAAACAGAACGTCACAGACCTCCTTTTGGGACCAAAGGCACCTGACCTTTTCCATCTGTTTCTAGGAACTGTGGTAGTAACTGATGCATCCGTGCAAGCCTCAGACATTGTTTGTGTTGGCAGCCACTTCTTTGGTTGCATCTGTTTCCGTTCTGTTTTCCACTCTGTTTTTCAACCATTTCTAAAATTATTTAATGGCATACTCTTAAAGGCTGCTTTGTTCTTTGAAGGCATTACTTCATCCAGAGGAGGAATTACAAATAGTGGGAACAGATTTTCCAAATAATCTGTTTTCTTAAAACTGTTTTCCTCAGAGATTTTCAGAGATTTTCTCTTTTGTTTAGAGTTGTTTGTTTAATAGTTACCAGAGGCAGAGGTATTTAAAAAGAATGAATTGAAATTTTGTGAGATGTTAATGACAGTGCAAATTAGCCGACCGTTAGCAGGTAAAATGTTCCCATGTTCACCATCTTAGTTTAGTATAGTAGCACGATAACACTTGCTAATTAGTAAGGGTGCAATCTGGAAATCCATCGGTAAAATTTTTTTTTTCTTCCTTTACCTCTGGAGGCACAGCCTGGAGTTTTTCGACTAACGGAAGTGCAGGGGCCTCACGCCCTTCACTTCCGGTGGTCCCCCCAGGGAATCGCCGTGTTGTTTACAAATACTTCGGGTAGAAAACCAGCAGAGTTTAGCTTTATATCACATTTTTCACGTCGCTATATCACCGTGTAGATGAATCTGATGTTTGTTAAGTCTGTAAACACAATAATTGAACAAACGTTACTATTTCCGTGTGCACGTTTGGTAATTAACATGGTTATCATAGATTAGCTGAGCTAACTGTTAGCTGTTAACGTTAGCCGTTAGCGGTGTCTGTAATAACCATAGACTGTATAAAAATAAGGTAATAACTCAATAAACTGTCCGTGAATAAAATATTTTTTCCAGCGGATATCTTAGTTACAACATGATTGAGCTAGCAAAGCAGTTTTGTGTTGCTATGTGTGGTATTTATTCAGTTATGGGAAATCACGATGTCTAGAAAGCATCAGTGGCTGCAGCTGACAGGGACAGTTAGCAAAGCTAACATCAGGACGTCATCTGTTAAAAGCCTCCCGTTGTCGGATACGACATGAAACTACTCCAGTTAGCTCAATCATGTTGTAACTCAGACATCCGCTGGAAAAAATTTTTTTTTCACGTTGACGAGACGGCGTTTTGGGTGGAGCGGTCGCTATGGACGCGGAGCTTGCTGTTTCTGTAGGTACACATTTCCTGGGGACACCTGCACGTCTCGGCCACGCCCCCTCCATTGTGATTGGCTAAAGCGCAGCATCGTTCAAACTCAAAGCCCCGCCCTCCCCCCCTCCCTAGTCGTCTTTCACACAGGGCTGCCGACAGATTCTACAATGTAAATTGCAGAATCTGTCTTGAGAGATTAGTAAGGGTGTGAATCGCAAGTTTCATCAAAATGATATTAGCTGAACTGATCTGTCACGATTTTGATTCAATTCAGGGACCCGCGATTGATAGGAGCACTATCAGTAAATATCCTCATAGTCTTTTTCTTTGCTGCCTAACATTATCTGCCTGGTGCTTGGCCGCTCTCACTGTTTGAATGTTAAAGAAAAAAGTGTGCTTGGACACAGATTGTGAAACAGACCTGCCATGGTAATTTCACAATAAATATCTTAAAGATGACAATGTGTATTGACACATTAATCAATATTAAATCCTTGATAACTGAATTGATATATTGATCAAGATCACTGTATCATTACACTCCTAAAAGAGAGTTCACACGCACATCCGGACCAAAACTGGGCAGGTGCTGAGCCGAAAAGGCGGAGAAGGCGGACTGAGGGCAGCTGAACATTTTATTCTTCACCGAGAGATGAACTCGACTCAACAGCTCACACCTAGTGCCTCACGCATATTAAAGCTGTTAGAGACTGTGCTGACCAGGAGGTGGTGTTGAATCCCTCCAAAAATCCATCCCTGCCATACATCACTACATACAAGAGGTATATTGATGACATCTTCTTCATCTGGACTTCTACAGAAGACAAATTGAAAGACTTTTACAACTTCATTAATACACAGAATACACATTTGAGGTTCACAGTGGCTCATGACCCTTTTAAAATGAACTTTTTGGACATATTGATTGTTAACAATAGTGACGGCCTCAGCACTACTCTGTACAGAAAACCTACTGATAGAAATTCACTGTTACATGGACAGTCGTATCACCCCACCCATCTGAAAAGGAGCCTTCCTGTGGCCCAACTGAACCGCATACGCCGTATATGCAGCTCAGATACTGACTTTGACAAACAAAAGATGGAACTTGAACACAGGTTTTTACAAAGAGGGTATCGAAGCCTCTGCAAGCCTCTGCTTGTTTTGTGTGCCTGTACAGTGCCTGTACACAACCAGAACAAAAAATGTTAATAATCGGAATCACTTGTTCCATTCAATATTCCCCTCTGGCAAAAGATATGTCTTCTATCATCAACAAACACTGGCATGTGGTAGCACTGACCCAGCTCTGAGAGGGCTCATGGACAACCCACCCCGCATTGTCTTTAAAAGACCTCCTAATCTCAAGAACATGTTAGTAAGAGCGGATTGTTCTGTCCTTTATGACGGCTTATTGGCCTGATGCAGTGTCGGACACTCTACCCCATGTTGTTCATCCAACACTGTATGTGTTTTGTTGTGTATATATATATATATATATATATATATATCTTTAGACTGATGGTCTTTATGCATTTTTGTACATATCTCTATTTATTTATAGGATATGTTCACGGACACTGTCATGGTGTCTGTGGGTCCGTTTATTTGTGTGTAGACGCTTACGAGTATTTACATTGATTGTGAGGCATGTGTGTGTGCATGCGCACACCTACGAACCTTTGTCCTTTCTTTATTTTCCATATTAAGTACATGTACATTGTGGTGCCCTATGATATTATGAAACAAGGTACATTTTCTCTTTAAGTTGTTATGTTACCTGTTTTCTTTCTCCTTTCCTTGAACACATCATTGTATCGCGGCACCCTCTGTCTTGGTAGTCTGATGAAGAGCATCACGCTCGAAACGTCACTTCATTAAACTTCAGCATTGGACCCCTGTGGTGTGCGAGCTGTTTATCATTACACTCAAACTAATTAGCACAAAGCAAGGTGCAGTTGAGGCTGCAACAAAAACACAGGACTTTTGCCCAGGAGACGGCTGTTTGTGTCCCATGTGAAACCAAAAGTCAACATCGTTTTAACCTAAACCATGATCTTTTTCTACAACTGAATGTGTTTGTGGCTGATGGGTATGCCAGTAGTTTTGTATGTATTTAACCATGAACTAGATAACTTAAAAAATAAAAATTTAAAGGTTACCTGGAGAGTTTTAGACTTCTAGCAGTTCTATGAAGCTATTTTCTATGGGTGGATCCCTGTACTACGTATCTTGTACATGTTCAGAAGTATGTATGCAATGCAACACACAGTCCCACCAATGGTGTCACGCTGTTATACTGATTAACAGGTGGTGATATCATACAAAGATATGCCGCAATGCACCAGCAAAAGCAAGGAAGAAGGAGACTGCTAGTGAGTAAACAAGGGTGTAAATAATGCAGGATTTGAAATACTTAAAATGCAAATGTTCTATGAGGTAGGAAATGCACTGAGCTTGTTTGTTAGTCACGGATACACATGATGTGTTTTGGTGAGTACCACTGAATGTAAACAAAACATCTGTTTACAAGAAAACTCCACGGGGCCCCTTTAACATTTTTCAGTATTAACTGATTAGATTTTGTAGCGTCTACATTGGTATGCATTTTCTTAGTATGTCTTAGTTTTTCATTACAGTCTTAAAGAGTCAATCATGAGGTGCTTCCTATGTACCCACATGTTGAAAATAGGTCGCTGATGAAAAAAAACAAAGTGACAATTGAAAGTCAGGTGTTTCTTCTTTTCTTTTATAACAGTGAAAAGATTCTGTGAAGAGTCCTCGCCAGCTCTCCGTTCAAAAAATCATGGATTCCATTGTTGTATTTAAGAATAACTTAGACACAGTTGGTTGTAAATCGTTGATA
This sequence comes from Epinephelus moara, assembly GCF_006386435.1. Taxonomy (NCBI): domain Eukaryota; kingdom Metazoa; phylum Chordata; class Actinopteri; order Perciformes; family Serranidae; genus Epinephelus; species Epinephelus moara. The sequence goes on along the minus strand of NC_065515.1, from coordinate 37,160,782 downwards.
TTTACACGTAAAAATAAATACATCTACAGGAATTTTATGCATATATATTTTTATGTGATTGACTCATCGTACATGCAAGGCTACATCAAATAATGCATACTCAGCACTGTTAAAGCCCTTATTGATTTTTCTGATCATTGACTTGTTTTACATTTAAGGTTATGACACCAGACTGGCTAATCTGTGCCACAATAGACCCTTGTCAATGCTGTTTAAAATGGAAATAAATCTCTCTCTCTCTCTTTTTTTTTTTTTTTTTAATATTTGTTGGTAATTTCAATGCCCCTTTTAAGAAGTACCTTCAACAATTCAGTTAAGTTGAAATGTGAGAAAATATCTCTTTTCTGAATATAGTTTTTCATTTTGTTTTAGTGTGTAACAGTTGGATTGTAGGGTAACAATAAGGACTTATAAAATGCTGAATATCTAGATAACAATATTCATGTGTTGATTAAGACATATGCTTTTGTTTAATATAAAAAGCATCAAAGGGTATATAGTATATAATCACACTTTATGATTACTACATTCAACTAAAGGTATACATTTAGGACACTTTAACATTACACACCAACACCAAATCCACCATCACCTCCATCTCTGTCTCAGCTTAGTGTAAGTTATGTGAATACCAGTGTTTGTTACAGCATGTGGTGAATAATAACTCGTGGTTGAAACTGTTTATCTGGAAAATAACACGTGCATTTAAAGTGAAAAGTACATGTGACTACTTTGTGTGTGCTTGTCTGATTGCAATGCCTCTGCTTTCTTAAATTTCCTTTATGACTTTAAACTTTGGCTTATAATTCAAAGACCACAATAAAATGATTCTCAATAACCAGTATTGGCATTGTTTAGTGCTGCAAACCTGCAAGTCCTGTCTCCCGTGTTTTTCACTATAACCACTAAAACCAGGTCTGGACCTTTTTAGTGACTCGGCATGCATACATACAACTTTGGTATTATTACATGGGAAAAAAGACCTTTCTCTGTTAAAACCACTGCTCTGTTCACTTCTTTTTTTAAGATTCCCTCCCACTTGATTTTCCCATCTTAGCAACATGCAGTTTAGTGGTAGCCAAGGAGCTTGACCACTGAGCCAACTAGCCAGCACTGTTCTCAAGAATGGCTCTCCCAGGATGCATCGCAACCAAAAGGGGAGTTTGGTGAAAATCCAAAATTACTGTCTGTGTGAGTGTGAGAAAGTGGAAGAGACAAAAAGAGAGTTGTGTGATAATCATTTCTAATGCATTGATAGCAGAAGATGGTCAACTATGTTACAGGTTCTTTTAATTAATTGACAAAATATTTGGTCGTTGCTGGAAATTATTCAATTATTGATTGATTTAGAGCAGCCACCTGTGTAACTGTTATTTCTTTTAAGAGTTTCCCAATCATTTTTTCCTAGAGAAAGAAAATGTTGTGAGTCATATCCTTTTCCAGGCACTCAGAATGGTGTAATAATATCTTTAAGTCTTCCTGGGAAAACCACAAAGTACTTAAAAGTCCCTCTGACCTCCTTCTAAATTAGACTAGCAAGTCTGGGGCAAGGGAGGGGGGGTCAAACTGGGAACATTTTTGTACATTTAAGGTAAATGGGTATTTTTGTTTTTATGAAAATGCAAACTGGTTTTCATTTAGGAATATTTTATTGGTTAGCTTTGGTTTAGTTTCCAATGTGACCCCTAGATAAATTTGCTTTCTATTGAAAAATCCAACATCTTATTAATTTCACATTAAGGCATGGTCGTTTTTAGGCATAGGCAAACCAGGCAGCCACCCAAGGTGTTAATGACATGATATAAACCAGAAGTTGATTTAAGTTAATCATGAATATAATTGTCAGTGGATTTCTGGCCTAAGGCACCAGACCAGGAACGGCCCTGCATTAAGGCTCTTAGTCTAAAAAGTTGTCCTTGGAGTACTGACTTGACAGGTCTGGGAAAGCAACACCTGTGCCTTGGTGCACATGTGAAAGTCTGATAAAGTTTTCAAGGAATAATCTCATACTTTGTATTTGCATCCAAATTTTGAAGAACAAACTTTGTGGCCAAGCTTAAAAGATTGAGTTGTTCTTCACAGAAACACATTGGTATCTGTCCTGTTTTGTTGGATCTTGACTCTCTCTCTCTACCTTTGTTCCTGTACTTCTTCCTTTGTGTGAGAACCAATCAGATTTTTTAGGCCATTTTTGATAAGTGAGGCAATTCTGGGAGACCCTCACTTCTTTAAGAGGATTGAGAATGATAGTTGTCAATGGAAGGTCCTCACTAGTACAGAAGTACAAGAACATGTATGTGTGTGTTGGATGGGGAGGTAGGGTTATTTCAAAAGGCAGTCTTTCCCTTTAGTTACATTAGAAGTATCAGCATTCGGAAATATAATTTCATTTTGCCCTTCATGTTGTGGATATTTTGAAAAATAAAGGTCTTCGGTTCTCAAGCTGTCTTACACAATGGTAGTTTATTAGAAATATTTAATTAAAAAAATGATAAGCTGTTTCCTTTTGTTGTCATGATAACTTACTGCTGTTTGAAACTTCCCCACCCCCCCCACCCAGCTCCTCAGACTCTTCATCTTGCTTAGTTGACCAGGAGCTCCTGGTACTGCACAGACCGGAGGAAACGCGCGAAGGAGTCTTTCTCCATCAGGGCGTAGATCCTCTTCTGGGCCAGGTCAAAGGTGGCGGGGGACAGATCCACGAGGTTCCTCAGGGTCACATCCTTGGTGAAGTGGTCAATGTTCACCTGTGGTGAAAGGACAAAAGTACATGCTGTTGAAATAAAGTGCAGATGAGGAAGATGAAGAAAAACAGCAAGTGTTGATGGTAAATATGAAAAAAAATGTCACAGTAAGTCTGCAAGAGATGACTCAGGGAGGTGAAGAGAAAGATGCCAGTGTAGGCAAGACCCTGGGTGCTCTTTATCTCAACTAGCCACTTGTTGTGTTTATTCCAAATGAAAGGCAAACATAAACCAAATCAAGTCCCGTCTGCCGTAAGATGATTCCAAGGAAAAGACCTTCCGAGGACGTGATGTTTACAACAACTGCTTTACAACATAAAACAGTCGGAGACTGATTGTAACACTCAGCACTAAAGCAAATGTATGCCTTTTCTGAACATGCTAAAAACTTCCTTTAAAGAAGCTCTATACAACATTCAGAGCATATCCATGATTCAGAAGTTGTCTGCACATGGCTTTCAGTGTGGAGGTTGTTGAGCTGGCTGCTAGTAGCTAATGGTGCTAACAGATAATAGTGCCAAGAACATCATGAAGAGTGCTAACAATGGCAACAGCCCTGAAAGAGATAAGAATGTTAACCTGCTGCCATCCTAATACCATCACAGGCAGCCAGACTGGCTAGTGCAGCAACCGACAGAGAAGCTTGGCTTACATCACACAGGTGATGGTAGGTCGGCCTGTTCTTACTCGCGACTGATTAAATAACGTCGCTTTGTCAGTGGATCTCGGAGTCAGACACTGACATACTGAGGCACCCTTTGCAGCGCTATGATACACACCAGACAATGGCTGCTGTTGACGATGCAACGGGCAAAAATTGTAGAGAGCATGAAAGTCTGCATAGGTCGGGTGGGAAGGGAGGTGGACAGGTAAACCTAAACCTCATGGACTTTTGTAGCTTAAATTTAAGGAAGTAAACCTAATCAAAGCGTTTTTCCAAAGTTGTTAGTTTATTTTGGAAAATAAAAAAGTAGCCATTTAACAAGCAGAAACTGTACATTTCTTGTGAAACGGAAATATATTTTGACAACACACAATGCATGTAACAAGTGTAAACTGACATGCTGTCCCTGAGCGTCCAAAACTGGCACAATAGTCAAATACTGCTGACAAAGCAGCAGTATTTGACGAGTTGGGATGAGAACCTGTTCAGGTAGTATGACTTCAGTCTCTGCTCAGGACCTTATCACCCCATTATATCTCTACATAGCAAATAGTGGTTTGCTGCTATGTTAATGTTCTGAATGTTGTATAGTACTCCTTGAATTTAACAATATTTCCCTCTAAAATATAAAGGAGTCAAGTCTCTAGCCCGAGATAAATACAGTTAATGTTCCAGATGTGTGTGTTTATTACTAGAGTGTGTGCTCGTGCATGTGCTGTTCATTCTCAGTCGCAATTCAATCTTAGCACATTCTCTGTCTGTAACCTCATATGTTTACACTCGAGCAAGCCTGGACTTCTGCTTCACACATTGTCATGATCAGATAAAGACTCTCACTTTATGCAAGCTGTTTTACACACACCGTCATTTCAATTTTCTTTTATTTTAAATACCCTGTTAGCTGTTAAGCAGTGATATGTTATGAGAAAAAAGAAATTTTACTCAGCACTCTGCTGAGAGAATCCCTGCTTCATTGCATTGTCAACATACTGAGAGCCTCCTCCAGGGAATGTAGATTTAGCTGTTAGCATGTGGACCTCTACATGAGCGGTCTGAATGTGTCTTTGTACTATATCATCTTTGAAGAATAAGATTGTTAACAACTACTGTATGTGTTGGTTGTGCACATGTGTTGAGGATAATCTCCTTCTATTCCATGTGGTGTTAAGCTCATAAAAAGGGGGAAGTCACAGGAGTTTCTGACCTCTCTTGGTCCCTCAGACTGGATGAAGTCCTCATAGATCTTCTTGGCTTTGGTGGCCATCTTCACGGGGTTCTTGGTCTTCTTGAAGTCCTCACAGCTCATCCAGAACTCAATATTCTCATCACTGAACTCAGACTGCAGAAAGCTGCGGAAAGCAACCAGACCATCTGATGGAGAGAGGAGGGTAGAGGTGTTACAAAATGAGAGATGTATTGGCAGGTTACATAATGGAATATAGAACAAGTGATTATGTAAACCCCTTCTTCATGCATGCATTTTAAAGGGAATATGCTGGCAATTCTGGGTAAGCCTTTGAGACACTTTACCATTAAGGTCACAATGACAGGTTAACTAAAGCATATTATTTCTGTAGCACTTCAAACATGGCTCAGTTGAATGATACAGAGATTAAATACAAATTTGATCCCAAATCTCAGTCGATGGATCAATTCTTAAATTAAATCCACAAAAAGACTTTTTCATCCACGTTTTGATGACTCAGAAAACCACAATAATCTTAACACCATCTGCCTCCCTCATCATGAATCAACACCAACTGCTTTAGAAAAATGCTTTACATTCAGCTCAGAGGCAAGAAGGAATTAAACGTAAATCACATCATGATGCTTTGTCTTTTTTCTTTTTTTAATTTCTGCTGGGACACTGTTAGCCTGTATTATATGGGCAGCAGCAGTCTATTTTCTATCTAATAAGATATGGATTTGATGAGAAACTTTATTTTATAATCTGCTAGTCAGAAGATGTGCTAGATAGTTATTAGGGAGAAAGGAGAAAATCAAATGTTTGAATCTATGGCTGTTAAAGGCTTCTGTATATCTCATGAAAAGACTGAAAGTGTCTGTGACTGAATCTGTGAAAATTACAAAATACGTTTTCAAACCTATCAGTGATGCAGCTCTTGAACTGAGATCACTCTTCTTCAGTCACACCTGTAATAACATGAGCACCGTGGCTCCTCCATAATGATGCTTTCATGTTTAAAGAAAGCCATTACAGAACATTTACATAGCGGACACCTAAACCCAAAAAGCAATTAAGTTAACATATAGATTAAACCAGCAATGTCACAGATCCCATAAAGGCTTTTTATTATATCATTTGCACAAGTGAAGTAGTGGAAAATGAAAGGGAAACACAACTGAACTTAAAGTTGTGGCATATATCACAGAGGTTTGGTATTTTTATTGAGGAAAGTGTGATGTAAAGGAATGTGTATTGTCCATCTGACATTTTTACCAGCTGCGATGTTGTGACTAGTTTTCACCTCATGAGTCTGTGTGTGTGTGTGTGTGTGTGTGTGTGTGTGTGCGTGTGTGTGTGAATCATCACAGCTAAATGTGGTCCCAGAGTCACCTATTCTAGCGGGAACTACCACAGAAGTGGTTTTTAGTACTTTACTAGGTGTTCATTTGTCTGTCTTTCTGTGGACAGATTTTGTCACCACAGTAGCGTGACAACCGTGTAAGATGTAGTCGTAAAATTTTACAGGCTTGAAGTTGAAATAACAATGAAGGCCGAGTTTGGAGATGGGTGTGGTCCAAACATGGGGACGGGAAGTACGGGGGCAGGAAGTAGGGAAGGGACCATTGGCCCACCCACTTTACCATCCTGGCCCACATTCACTTTAAGTCACGGATTGCTGTACTGAAGCTGATGTGACCCCTGGTTTATATTAATTTCTCTATTTTCATTTTTTTCTCTCTTTTTTTTAAAATGAATCTTAAATTTGTTTTTAAGTTGGAAAGTTTTCAGCATTTGAAAAACTTTCTTTCAAAGCACTGATCAGGAAAAACTGGATGTGTTATGCAACATACAGGAAGTGAAAACATGCAGAAACTTTATAGAAACTTTAAAACTTAACAAGTAATTATTATATAATATTTTGGCTTTGTAAAAATTATTAAAACTACCTTTTTTTAAATCTAAAAAAGTTTGCAAAATACCAAAATACAAACAAAACTTGGATGTTTTGGACAAATGTAAAAGCACGGTGGTATTCCAAGATAAAGATCCAAAATAAGACTTGATAAAACAACCAGTCATTTAAGTGAAGACCATTGTAGTTCAACACAATGCCTGAGAAAGGTCCCATTGTCTGAACGAGCATGTGCTGCAGATGATAAGCTCTCTGCTTCGGCCTCAGGCTTTTATCTGCAATCTAAATGGCTAGTTTGGTTCAAAATAGAACACAGTCGCAATCAAGCTGCAGCCCTTTTTTTTCTTTGAAAGACCTCCAGTACATGGATATACAAAAGGAGAAGCAAACACGCCCAGGCACTGATGACAAGCTGTAGTGTATCAGAGTTGTAAAAACCAGCAGGAAATGAAGCCTCAGGTTTATTGTTTGTCATGCATTAATGATTTAATAATATATTACTGCCATGTCAGCAGAATTCTGCCACATTAACTTAGTTTCAGTTTTAATTAACTTCACTGACCCTTGTAGCTTGAGCAAGCTGGGTGATATTTCAAACAATGAAACACTGAAATATTCTTGTAATTAAAAACTGCACAGACAACTTGACAATTAGATTAATTTTTCTACAAGTGCAATGTTGTTATTTTAATCAGAGCGCAGCCATATATTATGTATTTCCTATTGCGTAATATACGTTGCATTATGCAATTTTTCACTTTAAGGTGAAGGAGGGGGGTTTGTTCTACATCTGAGAGGAAATAACTCAGAGAAACCCATGGGAATTAACAAGAGAGAAGCTATAAAAAATAATGTTAATGTAAAATCTCATGCAGATAAATAATCACGGCACAGCAGTTTGCAGCAACCGTGCAATAAATCTACTCTGGTGAAATCATTTAGACTTCTCCCAGGAGATATTACCATAACACACACAATAACCTCCATGGACAGATACACACGCAGATGCAAACACATTCAGGCAGGCATGCAAACACAGGGAGGACATACATCTTTCTGCCCTCGACTGTGCTGAAGGAGCCACTTAGAAAGCTCTTTTACCGCCCACTGAGCTCTACAGAGGAAAGGTTTCTCCTTCCACATGTAGCAGCCGGTCAGTTACATCTGTACGTGGATTCATTTTGATGCACAGGGGCAACTTGAGTCACTTATTAGCAGGAGAGTTTACACGTACCACTGAATACCATTAACCATGAGAGTTAATCATCAGTCTTTCTGTGCTCCTTGTGAAGTAAACATTGGAGCCGGTAGCTGCTCTCTGGTATTTATGCTGGTTGTTAAAGTGTTTTTCTTACATGTTGTTCAGTTTACACCGACAGTTCAAGCGTTTTAAATGTAACCATATCTCCAGCATTTTATGATTATGTAAAATTTTAGGAGAAAGGTGGTCCTGGATTACTTTTTCATGTATGTTGCAACTGTCCAACTCCAAAGTAGGTGTTGATTAAAGTTGAGCTAAGCTGCAAATGCACTCTATGAAATACCTTCTTTAGGTGTACGTTTTATATGAGTTGCTTATAATTAATTTGTACTTCATGGATTTTGATGGCGATTTTAAGCTTTGAAAATATGATTATGTAAGTACTGTTAATCAGTATTGTTAATTTTGGACTTTTCAATTTGTGCTGTTTGTGTTGTCTCGTAAACCCATGCGGAGTGCAGGCTGCAGAGTAAATTAACATCCATGAGACAATAATAAAAACCACATCATCATTATCTTCATCATTCAATTAAACAAACAAATGGTCACCCGCACATCTAACACACAATACAAAAAATATAACAAGCACACAAGCTATATTGCTGTTATGGAAACCAAGCCCTGCTAGGTGTGCTCTACCTGTTTAAACAGTCTAGACAGACACCAGACCTCAGAGGAGGCATGTTTTCTCCTTTGGGAATGGTTGAAGTTAAACCAAAGTGCCAGTTGTTACATAATGAAGACTGCAGCTTTGGACAGGATGACAAAATGATGCACTCAGTGTCTGGTTGTGAGGATATCAACAAGACAGCAGAGACTGTGCAGAACAGCGAGTAATAGGCCACCCTAATGTGAAAAATGTTCTATTTTTGGGTTTTTAACAAGGAGGGTTTTTTGTTGAGCATCAATCAGCTGTGTGGAAAAAACTGGTGTGCATAAGCGGCATCATTATTGGAAGAACAGCACGATCTGCAAGATACAAGCTCGGTACCAAGCTACATGAGAACAAGCAACATTAGAGCTGTGATTTCTTTGAGGTAATCACTTAGGTAAAATCACTTGGGAAATAATCACTAGGTTTAATTAAAATGTAAAGAAAGTTATTTAATATTGTTTTACAAAAACAAGGTGTTAGATTTTCATCAGTCACATCAAATGATGGACAAAATACATCCAGTGTGGAACCTTACAACTCCTGGGTGGCAGTTCATCACATCTCGTCTGTGAGATACAATTAAAATCCAGCAAATAGCCTGTACCTGTATCGATCGTGTTGTGGGGACAAAAATCACAGATCCCATATTGGAACAAAAGGTTGTTACCCCACAAGGTATATCACTAAATGTTGGGCCTAACACCTACTTTTGACAGATATTGAATTTTGGTTGGAATGAAAATTGGGTAGCTGGTATTTTAAATGTCTAAGGACATCGGAATTTCATGTTATGTGGATGTTAACGTTAGAATGTTTTGCAGACGTTAGGCTTTGTTCTCCATACTTCACAACTGAATGGTGTTAATCCACATCGAGGTGACGTTGGCATGAGGTGTTTGGAAGATGTTGGATTTTGGTTACGTAACAAAACTTGAAACAAGAAAAAAATGAACATCTTCTGTCGTCAGTATTCTTTGTCAAATTAGCATTGTACGTCCTGACACTGAATTTTGGTTACCTGACATCACAACCAAAACTCAACTAAATCTCAGTGTCTAACAATGTTGGTAGCCTGCTGGGGTGGGTGACACAAATATGTGTGTGTGTGTGTGTGTGTGTGTGTGTGTGTGTGTGAAAGAGAGAGTGAGGAAAAGAGAGAATAAGAGAAGATAGACTTACAGCCGTTGTTCAGAACTCGGTCCAGACTTTCACGCCACTGAGCAGCCTCCTCAGGAGTGGGCCTGCACACAAAATACCTCAGTTCAGTCTGCATCCCCAACAGATAACAAATATAACATACATATAATATACAGCACTTTTTAATTGATAGCAAACATGATTTACTATACTTAAACTCTACTGAGTGAAAACAATAAGCTATAAATACACATTAGACGTGTGTTTCCAGTCTCCCAAACCAGACAGAATCCTTTGATCTCAGTTTCTGCTGCAAGATGTAAGCCTGGAAAACATCCACTGAGAATAGATGGTGTCTGGTGTATGAACCAGACCAATCAAAGTGTGCATTTAGACTCTGTGCTGAAAATCTGAACAGTTTTAAGGAGAAGTTGTGATGCTGAAACTGCACGGCTTCTCTCTCTCTCTCTCTCTCTCTCTCTCTCTCTCTCTCTCTTTGGGACAAAGTTTCCAAAGCAGCGGAGATGTTTTTCCGGGGTTGCAAATTAGCCAACCAACGACAGGCTGGTGAGTGATGTGTTCACCCAGCAGGTGTCTGATTAAAAAAGCAGAACTGTCATCCATCCCTTATTGTACGGGCTTTTTCATATGATCTCAAGCAAATGCTTAATGACCAAGACTGTATTCCAGCTTAACCGTGTGGGGATAAAATGTGATTTTGAATTGAGTCCAACAAAGAGATAAAAACCATGTACACAGATGACAGCAAATGCTTTTACAGTGTCATCATTAAAAGAGAAAATAAGATGTAGGGACAATTGCAAATAATCAATCTGAACTGCAGTGGTGGGAGAAAAATAAAAAGCAGTATTACAAGGACTGCAGAGGGAATTAACCCATTGCCAGAATACAAATAAAAAAATGAAGCTACAGATGATGCCTTACTGACTTTTGTGGATTAATTTTAGGTTTAAAAAAATCCTGCTTTTATCAAAATGATCAGCTTTTTTCACTGAACCAACTCAAAATTTAAATGTATGTTATGACAAGAACTCAAAGTAGTTCAGCATCTCATAAATAATTCATCTCTAACTCAGTCTTTTTCAAGGTGATGCCAAATAAAATGGGGAGTACCTAAAGCTTTGTACCATCTCACACTGACATCCGAGCCCAGTCAGTGTCTGGAGAGGTTTATTGTCCTTTGATCTCCACTTCTTGTACCTGCTGTGGGCTCTGCACGACCTCTTTACTGTCAATTGTCTGGTTAACACTCAACCTTCAAAGGCATTCAAGTCTCTGAGAGCGAGGCAATGAAAGAGACTCACTTCTGCTGCTTCTCTGGTTTCTTCTCGGTCTTCTCGGGGTAGGGGATAATGAGGTCAATGGCATTTTCTGGCTTCTGGAGCAAGACACCCAATTTTGTCTTGATCTCCTTCGCCCTGGACGACAAAAAACAGACAGCATGTATGACAAAGTCTTTGTTTTCACTTCTTCGACACAAAAAATAATAATCGAGTCAGAATGTTTATCTAAAGCCTTCATGATATCCATCATCCTCTCACCAACATGACTCTGGTGTAACTGTATTTATGCAAGACACTAAGATAAAATCTATGAGCATGTTGGTTCAATGATTCATCAAATTTAGAACTTGTTGTGAAAAGGCTGAGTTCATGTTTATACGAATTACGAATACGAATGAGGGGAAAAATAGCAGTTACGGGTTAGAAAAAGTAGTAATAGAAAAAGCTAGAAAGTATATCTTATCTTAAAACAAAAAATGCATATGTTGTTTTAAGATTTACAGATTTTTACTGTGAAATACATGTTTTAAAAAAAAAAAAAAAAAAATCTAATTAGACCTTCTTTTCTGATGCACATGTATACCTAAAATTCTCAAAACAATTTATTCAGTTATAAAGTTAATCGACATATTATGAAAAAACAAAAAAATCTGAATCAAAATCAAACATCAAAATCTGAACAGTGTCACACTTTGAAACCAGTGTTGACCCAGTGGTGAAAGATGTTTTATTCACTGCAGTTAGAGTTAGACCACGGGAAACCTTGGTATGTTTTTTCTTCAACCCTACAGGTTTAGAGGGTGTCGCTCACACACTCTTGAACAATCTGCATAAGCCATTGTAAAAAAAAAATAAAAGCAAAAAACATTAAAGTTAGCATTAAAGAAACAAAAACAAAAAACAAAACCTGATGACACATGAAACTGTTCTCCAGGTCAACACATCTGTCAGACAGTAAAAACTTAATGGAGATGAACCTTTAGCCTTAAAGTTCTTTGAGCTGGAAACTGTTGACCTGAGACTGAAAGCAACATTGATTTACAGCTTTCATCTTTAGTATGATAAGAATCACTTTAAAGAGTTTCAAATATATATTCAAGATTATTTTTTGGTGTCCAAACCACATCAGAGGAAAAAATCATTTAGACGTGACAGGAAAGGTAAAGTGATGATGATGGCAGGTCTCACCTTTCGAGGCATGTTTGGGGTAATGCAGCTAATCCTTTACACATTTTCCAGCGTTTTCAGTCACAGTATGTGCAAGTAAATTAAGTCTTCCTGTCGGCCCACGATGAGTCTCAGAGACCCTCTTGCTTTCTGACTGTGGCTTTCAGCACATGGGGAGTTTTATACAGACACTCTTTGGGCTTTGGGCCAACAGCTAAGCCAATCAGACTGGAATGTGTACAGTGCAGACAGCTGAGTGGCCTGGCTGAGGAAGGGCGGGTTATCAATGGTCTGTTTGCTTTGAGGTTTCAATTAACCAACAGATCCAGGACCAGTGTGCAGGATGCAAACAGCACCATGAACCTAGAAATTATGAAACCATGAAATTAGATCTTGAAATCTGTTTATTAAAGATTTTGATGCTATTTATCACATCAGTGAGTTTTTTGATATATTTTCATTTATAAGTAACATGCCACATCAACACACACAGACACACTCAGTAATCATACATTACTGATCAAAATCTAACTTTTTAACTCAAACTTAGTTCATGTTTTAACTTAAGTTGAAGCCTTTTTGACCAACTTTGACCAACCAAACTGCTCAAACATAAAGAAATATGCGATTTTAATTTGGCCTCACTGTCTCATGCACATATGCTGTCATTTAACACTGCAGAAACAAACACCTGCCTATAAAAATAACCCATAGGGCTGCTCTAAAAGTTACTCATATAAGTACTGTGTGAGAGTTGCCACCTCTAAGGTCTGGCTTAAGGCCCGAACATACTCGGGCGTACTATAAGCGGAGCGGACTCCGCGAGGAATGTCCGCAGTCATTCGGGCTTCCATAGTCGAGCGCACTTCCGCGTTGTAGTTTCCTGTAAAAATGTCAGTGAAACACACTACATTACCCACAATTCTTGCACGTCGATTTGAAAAATACATGCTGAGCAGTCACTGGTGCGCGGAGCGGAGTCCGCGCAGTCATAAAATCTGAGCTTTGCACGTACAGGGCTTGCGGACGTCCGCTTTTGGTACGGGCGGAACGTACGCGGAACGGACTCCGTGTACGTTCCGCCCGAGTATGTTCGGGCCTTTAGTCTGAAATTAGACTTTTCTCATATGGTACCTTACTTTAAGAAATATAAACCTGTTTTTCTACAAAACTATTATTCTTTTAACCAAAGAAGGTAAACGTCTAAAATGTTACATGTCCTCTAAACACAAGCAGCTGTGTTTGGCTAATTTCAACTAGTAAAACTTTGATGTAAATCAGGAACTCTCTGATCAAAGAAACACAATTAGGAATCTGATGAGACATTTGATCTCGGCCTTTGGTATTTGGCAGTGCTTGATACTCACTGCTAGGTCATGGTCAATACCAAAATAGGGTTGCGGTTCAATACCAATAGTTTACACACTATTTTAGTTTGTGCAAGAAAGAAATCAGTATTGACTGTTGGTTGGAGATGTGGTTTCTAATTAGGCTGGGGCAGACAGTTCACTCATATTATACACAGACACATACAGACACACAGAATGGTCATCAAAGTTTGGCTTTATTAATATCACAGCACAGTCTTACTCTTGAGATCAGCAGCTGCAACATGTAAAATACTATGTCAAGATCTTTTGACAGCAGGAATGTTTGAGGGAAAATGTGAAAGTCCTCAAACTGCAAGACAGCTGAACAAAACTTTCAGTTTTGGACATTTTATGCCTTTATTAGAGATTCTGACAGTAGGGAGAGAGAGACCAACATTTCTGACAACAACCAGACTAGATTGTTGATTGTTCGGGCAATCACAGCCCTCCTCAAACTGCACATCAAACCACAGCCGAGTGGCGTAAATTCATCCTGATTGTAAAGATAGCTGCTGGATTAAATCATCCTAACTCACACAGTGTTTGTCCATCACTACATGCTAAACAAATGTAACCATTCAATCTGACCTTCTACCTATGGGGTTATTTGCAAGGCTGCCTGGGGAAAACGCAAACATAGGTTGTTGAGAGAATATGAAGATACGACCACTGCTGAGGACTCTCATGCATCACTGTGGGCACTACAAGAAATAAAAGGTTGTTAAGATGTGAACACGCTCTGGGATTTTCAATATCCCAGTGTCAGAATTGGTAGCTTCATGTGCATAAATAAATTTCCATTTACTTCTGTTTTATTTCTCTCCAGCATCTAAATTTGTTTTTCAGTGACTGCAGGCTGGAGTGTTTTTATCCTTGACATTTTTATTATATGTCCGAAATAACAGGGTGATTGCAATCTGGCACGTAGTCTTTAAGACAGTGAATAAATACATCTATCTGTATGGGAAGTGGCTTCTCAGGAAGACAGTTGTTATTATTAAGCCTTATATTGAGTGAACTGTCCAAGGTCCAAAGAATCTCCTTCTGATGATGAAAACAAACATTAAGTGCGCTCAAGCTTTCCATTGACAAAATAAGAGTTTGTCACCACTGTCTTTTCATTATATAACAGTAATGAAACTCAGCCGCCAAACATGTATTTAATTCAGTACAAGATTGTGAAAGTAATTTTGTTTCAACTAGTTCAGACTCCAGAGTGGACACGAGGTCAGATCGATCTCCTGCAGAGGATCTGAAAACCTAAAGTGTCAGAAAGTAACAGAAAGATAAAAACTGATATCTTGCTGTTCTAACCCAAGTGCGTTCTTATTTATTTAACACCTTACCTTAACACCATGAGGCAGATGGTTCACAGCTACACTCGCTGACTCTCTGTGAAACCATCGACCCTAACATACTTGTATAATATATACTGCATTTCATCATCCAAAAACTGCTCTTCTTAACATGAAGACAGGTTTAGTTTGACTCATGTCAAAGCAAATGGGCTTAATAATAATAATCAAGTAAAACAAGCAAACCAGAGTGCACACATTACTTTTCATTAGGACTGCTCAGTTTTTATGTTCAGCTCATTACTTGGCAGTGTTGGATTACTCTGTATTTCACTTAGACTTTTTTATGATAATGATCAAAACTGTATCTGAAGCAAAAGTTATTAAAAAGCAATTCTGAAATATTCAATTTTAGAATCTATTGAGCTTGGTATGACAAAGCTCTCATGTCAGCTTTATTAAGCCCAACCACATTAATCATTTCAGTATGTGTTTATTATTTTTTTTAATAGAAATACGCACTAAGTAGTGTATGACAAAAAGCTGGTTATTAGGCTGCAGGCTTGTAATTATGCTACTGACAATAGGTACGTGTGCAGTGACCTGCTTCAGAGTGGAGGTGGAAAATTCAAAGTTAGCTGCTATATTTAACAAATTATAGTCATAGAATGCATCTGTAACAGCCTCTGTCTCCCCACAGCAACAAAGACTTTATATTTGATATGCAGCTTTTGACCTCTTGATGTTAAATGCCATTGTTTGTTTGTTTAAGGGCCAAAGTACCTAAGGAGAGACAGAGTAAGTCAAACCTGCTTTGTGGTACCAGTTCCTGACGTCATGGAGTCCAGAGTTTAACAGATGTATACAAAACTGATGTCTGTATTTATGGTTCCTACCGGTCCAACACATTCTCACTCTGACTTCGTCACATATCGATGTTTGGTCATGGACTTCCCACATTGAGATTTAACATGCAAGTTACCCTGGGTGTGTTTGTTGTTGGTTTTCGGGGACGCAAATTTCAGCCTGTTACACGCATTGTCTGTTTTCAAAATAGACTTCCATTTTCACAGGAAATAAACCGTTTCCGTACAGTCTCTTTCAAAATTAACACATACATCAGTATAACATTACAAATGAACTTTTTTTTTTACTTAAACAACAAACGCAAGTGGTTACGTTTCGCTAACACATGGACAATTAAACAATAACGGCTGCCAGCTGCATATCATGCCAACGTGAAAGGCATGCTTTTTTTATCTGGGTCTGACACTGGAAGTCACTGCCCAAGCACCAAATTTCAGCGATGTTGGAGTGAGACTGGGTTGATTGATCAAGAAACAAAGACTTTTCGCCCGTTGATGCAGACAAAAATTGGGCTCAACCAAATTTGTCTCCTTTAAATGAGATTTATACTTATTTCACTGATTTGAAAACAGCAAATTGGTTTTGAGAGAATGCCGCCCGAATTAAGTTTGTTATGAAAATAATGAGGAAATGTCTTCACTGAACATATTGGCTAAGGTGGCCAAATGTTGATATGGGCCTGTTGAACGTATCTGCAAAGCATTCACAAGAACGCATGTCATTGGCTGTTGCAATACAATTTCCTTTTGTAACAAAGACGGCTGATTGATGATTAATCTTCGTAATGGTTCTGCACATCAAACCACAGCATCAAGCACAGGGCATTCACAGCACTTGGTTACGGTTAGGGCAAAATTATCTTTGATAAATTCAGTGGCCTGAAGCACAAGACAACATGTTTTGTGTTCTGATCAGAACCAGATTCAGGTAAAAACATCCAAACAAATTACATTAAGAGACAAACAAAAACACAAACTAAAAATATTGATCTTCCTTGTTTTAACTATATCTAACTATTCCCTGAGTGAGAACTGATGCAGCCCAACCCAACCTTATAACTCAGCTGGCTAAAAAGAAGCTTTCATACCTGAGATTCAAAGTTTGAATCCCATGAGTGTGAATCTAACAGCTGATTTTGCTGCAACCAAGATGTTATTTTTCATTTATGGTTCTGCTCAGATTATAGTATGTTACTGTGTGCAACACTGCACTAAATGTTTCACAAATGATGTGGGATCAAACCAACCCTGGTTTTAAAGATAAAAGAGCCAACCAATGGAGTGAATAATGACAAAACAAAATTGATACAAGTGAAATGTGTATGCATATTTGTACAATAACAGCATGATATTACTTATTCTTAATTAATCTGTAATTATACTTCTTTTGTACAGGTACAAAATCACAACATTATGATTTGTTTTGTATATTTACATGTCAACGGAATATAGCTCATGTATGACAACAGGTCTTATACTTGAGTACTCTTTTGAGTACAAAAGTACCAGCCCACATAATGGAAAGCATTATTTCAATATATTTCAGGATATCTTGTTTAAAACCTTTAAAGTACCAGGTACAACTTTAGTGATCTCAATTTAAGACAGTGTTACTCTAATACATTTTAATACATAGCTTACTGAGTAACTTGAGAGTACTTTCTGTACTTGAGTCACTGCTTAATGCATAGTTTGCAGAATGAGAACAGAACATTGAAAGTAAACAGTCCTAAAATCTGCCAGTGAGGAGCCCCATGAGATGATTATACAGATACATGAGCCAGAACAGGGAAATGGAAAATTCTGATTTCACACAGTTTAACTCTACTAACAAACAGATAAACAGTCGTTGGTTCAAAGAACATCCAGACAACTGAAAAGAGAGACATGAAGCATACTTTGGGCCGTGATTTGCAACGGGTAGTAATTAAAAGGGAACTGTTTATTGGCGCGGCAATGTGTTCAGAAAGCACGTTTCAGTACTCTGTTATTAACGCCCTCGTTGCAGCCAGATAACAGAGGCCTGCCGGTTACGTAAGGGCAGCACTTATCGAAATTGAATGAAACATCAGGCTGTCTTGGTATTAGTGTTTCTATTCCAGGACTTATAACAAAGCCTGGTACAGAGCTGTTTGGTTTCAAAAAATAACAACAAACAAATACAAACAAGACAATAAAGGAGATTCCTTCATAACTATAAAATATCTCCTGCAGCTATATTCTCTCTCCATTATAGCTGAGATAATTGATAAGTCACTGACTCCATAAAGGTGAAAAAAACAAAAACGACATGAGTAAAAAACTCCATGGTAATTCTGACTACATGCTAAGTTCACAAAAGTTTGAAAGCACGACTTGAAAGTCTACAGCCATGTTTTCATAAACATAATTTAAGCGCATTTTAAAGTATCACATTAGAAAAGCTGTATAACATGGCACAATTTGATAAAACTTTCTCAGTTGCACAAAAAAAGTTTTTACACTCACTTGAGGTGGTTTTTGCCTTTGTTGAAAAGTAGCTGTCGCAAAACATGGAGTTTGATAACACCTAAGCCAATTAAGTTCTGATGCAGCTAACTTTTAACCCACCTGACTGATCAGCTGTTTCTGAAGTCGACGTCTTCTCCCATGCATTGTCGTGTATTGCATGTCTTTGTCTCAGTACAGCATGAAGCTGCCAATACTAGCTGGCATGAAAGACCAATTAAAATGTTTCCAGCTGAAACAAATATGACATCTGCCATTTTTCTCTGGTAGATGCGTTAGTTCATTGGCTCTCAAACTTTTTTTATTTTATAATATACCCCCTTTGAAATATTGTTTTTTAGCTGAGTATGCCCTGACGAGCACAATACGTTTCTGGTAGAAATATTCACATAGTGAACAAATGTAAAAAAGTGAACAGATTGTGTTTGTTGCAGCAGGTCATAATTGCATTGTAAATAAGAAGACTGAATTTAATTCAAAATTTGGTTTATCGAACTAATATTCTACAATTTTATATAACTTATTACAGAATAATTATTTAAGGAATATTGCGAGACAGATTTTTTTTTAAGTATAATTTATAAAAAAAAAACTCACAACCCCCCGTCAAGCTCAAAATTACCCCTAGGAGTACCTGTACCCTATTAGAGAAACAGCAGGTTAGATGGTCAAGGTGAGTTATTTTTGTTTCCAGTTTGCAACCTCTGCTTCTTCTGTGCTGTTCACTGGCAGATCACAGCCTAAAACATAGCTTGAACTGCCAACTTCTGACTAAAGCACATTTTGCATAACTTATTTTTTTCACTTCAAACCAGTTGATGGTAATGCACCTAAACAGCGTTTTCCTTTTTTGTGACATTTCAAAAGTTTGCTTAAAATTCGCTTGACAATTGAATGGTCTTATCATATAAATAACATCTCTTTGCATTGCTTTGCAGATGGTCGCACAGTTGAATCACTTTGTACTGTGTGGTGAAAGAAAAAAAAGTGGAGTGAGGGCAGACTGTATCACCTGGGAGACTTTAAGCTGTGTTTTTGTTTTTACGTGACAGTACAGCTCCAGTATTGCCTGCACAGATGAGGCAAGCACACAGAGCTACATAAAAGGTTTGCTTTTGTTACAGAATTTCCTGGAAGCCAAAGTTCAGGAAGGGACAGTCCTTTGAGTGGATGTGTACTTAAGCCAACGAGAATAGCTGTTCAAATAAACTGCCAGCAGTTGGCATCCAGGTGCTTTGTTTACCACGCTGACAGAAGCTCTACGCTCAATTTACAGATGTAATGGCCATGTGAAAGCTCAGACAACACCATAAAACACTGTTTTTAAGATGTAATGGTCACCAAATGGACACAATAAAGACATATATTACATGAAAAGGCAGTTGATTGCAATAACAACTTGACAAATGTATGATATGCATTAGTATCAATTATACAGTATCTTTAGGAGCTATACTGAGCTCATCTGCAGGCTTTGAGCTCTTGGTTTTCTACTTGCCTTTGAAGTTGAGCACTGTAATTATGCAGGCTGCTCTCATTCACTGTTCAAAAAAAGCAATGGACTATAATTTAATGAGCCAGGACAAAGTGGTCACCTGAGCTATACTGCAGGCTGTTGTCTGTCATATGGTGGGAGCAAATGACACATTGGGATACATTAAATTATGGGACTTAAACAAACAAACACAGGACTTTGATCCAGGAGACCAAGGTCTGTGCCCTGTGTGAAACCAAAAATCATTGTTAAGTTATTTAAATTACATACATACGTAACTTTCTGTTGTCCCATTATCATGTTAAGTAAGTAATGTGATGCTGCCCAACCATGATTCTTTTCCTCAACCTAACCCAAATGGAAGGGGTGCTAATTTGTAAGACATCATGGTAGTAATTCATAAGATATACAAACCATGTGGGTAACTTTTCGTAAGATATCATACAAACCGTTGTATGAGGACATGTTGAATTATGGGACAGACACAGGACTTTGACCCTGGAGATCAAGGTTTATGTCCCATGTAAACCAAAAGTCAATGTTGAGTTTGAAGGCTACATATGTATGTAATGTCACATCATCATGTCCAATTGAATTATGATTCTTTTCTTAAACCCCCTGTAACCTAATTCATAAGGGGGGGGGGGGGNGGGGGGGGGGGGCTAATTCACAAGATGCGAATCGTTGAGTATGTGTTTAATTATGGGACTTGATATAAGTGCTTCTATAAGAGCTCTTCTTTATCAAATACAAACGCTCAATAAACTGCTTTAATATTCAAAGCCATAACAGATGTCTTGCAGCCAGAGCTGACTGAATACACGTATCTGTGGTACTTGTACACTTCATCACTTTTACCTATTAATGACAATAATCAGCACTTTGAGGAGGAGGAGCTGCACTTATCACTCCCTTGTCAAAACAAGAACACATGATTTACATCACAACTATTCTGTTATACGTCATAATTATTTTTTCATTTCAATCAAGCATGGTACAGTGTTTGCTGTAATTGCTGTCTTCCAGGGAAGCAAACAAGGCGACTGCTTTATGGTTGCCAGATGCTTTTTTGCCAAACAGGAAGGCGAGGGTAATCTCGGCCTGACATTATTCCAGAAATACCATCGAACGCAGATCTTGGGCTAATCTCTGAGCTTTGTTATGACTCCTTGGCTCAGATTATAGAGATGTAAATGGTTCTCCTGACATTTCACTCACTTCCCACAAGCTGAAGGTCATCAAGGAAAGCACTGAGATAAACATTGTAATGCAAGTGTGCTCTGTTGGAGAATGTGTATGTGAACATGTGTTTAAAATGGAGGACAACAAGTCTCACAGTGATGTCAGCAGGTCAGCAGCAGGGCTTCTGTGATCAATAAAGAACAGGGACTTACTGTTGCCGTTTTCTTCGCTAAACCCAGATCAGTCCTGGGATTCCTAAATCCTGAGCACAGCTGATGCTCCAGGCGACGGAGGTAATGTCTTTCTTATACAGTAAGCTCCTGTTGCCAAAACACATTTAGTGTACACAGTCTTGCTGATAATGAATTGCATACACTGTTATACAAAACATATGGTGTTTTTCTGTAGGCTTAAAAAAGCTGTTATGTGTAGCATTTTCATGTGATTGCAAGTCTTTTAAATCATTCTAATGGCATTGATATCTGTTTAGAAAAATAAGCAGATCAGTTGAAAATTGTTGGAGTCACTTTGTTACTTTTAGCCCATTCATTCTCGGTGGACAGGGGCCAGATTCATGGTGTTTTAAGACAAAGATTTTTTTGTTTTTTATACTATTGCTAAGAGTTACTATTGTACGAAAATTTTAATAAGGGTTTTACTGGGTTGATATTTGAATTCTGTAACTGTGAATTGATGTGAATTCTGAGAAACAAGCCATTGCAAGACTAGAAGCTTCTCTCTTAAAATTGTGCTAGCATCCTATAAAGATTAGTTCAGGATAGGATCTCAAATTTTTCAAATTTTTAGACAGAACACAATGGAAGCTCTTCAGTACCAATTATTAATACAGCAAGTTTGTATTAATACTGAAAACAAGAGGACAATCAGAACATAAGTGGGATAATAATCTAAGTTTTGTGACTGGATTTCCGTAAGGTTCCCTGATCACTCCATTTCAGACTAAAGGCTCATTTATACTAGCCTGGTGTTGCCAGACCCAATTTGCAAAACGCGAATGGGTCTGGACACGGAGTGTACATTTCCTCTATTCCCGAGGGGCGGCGTCAATGGCTGTCACTCAAAGTGCCCCTTCACGCAATTGGAAAGACGGAAAACCAATCAGAGTAAAAGAAACATGTGACATAGGCTAGCACAACGCCACTGTAAACAGACCAGCAAGCAAGTGCAGCGGAGAGGAGCTGTGATGATGTCTGGGAAAGAGTATTGCCGTCTTTGCGGATTTCCTCCTCACTGTGGACTCCGAGTTGCATGGCTGTGATTCCCAGCTTGGTTGCTTCTCTGACCTGCTCCTCCATGAGAGCAACTAGCGGAGAAACAACAATAGCCACTGGGTTTTCACAACTAGCGGAGAAACAACAATAGCCACTGGGTTTTCACTGAGTCCCATCTTTTTCCCGATCAGCGGAGCCAGTTAGTAAATTAAACTTTCAAACACATCCTTTTTTTCAATAAAAGCTTTTAGTGCAGCCGTTTGTTCTGCTTTTAAAGAAAATGTACATTCCAGTTCATTCAACACATTTACCATCGCAGTTTCAAAATCAGTAGCCATGTTGGTTGTTTACGAAATGCATTCACTCCGCTCCTTGTCCCTCCTATTCTGATGATGTGAGTTCAAGTAACCCGCCCCAAAGTAATAAACAGTTGTGATTGGCCCAGTAAGCCAAAACCGATGCCAGAATTCGCATTCATGATTCCATGGCCAGACTGATCTGCAGAGCGAAATAGAATATGAGCTCGCGAGATCAGGATGGTTTCACCAGGCTACATTTATCCTCCCTTTACGTACCAAAATGTAAAAACGTACAAAATGGCACTACAGGGTGGAGTCAAAAGTTTCACACAATAAAAAATGAGGTGATGGTGGAAGAGGTCATAATATTGAATTTTAAACAGAGGCAGTGTCGTAGACAGCAATGGTCTGTGCGGCCATTAAAGACATCCTGACATGTGGACTGAGAGTTCTTTTAACTTTCTTACGACGTATCATTATATATTACCAGTTTATTCCTTTCCATCATTATGTAAGTTTCTTTGTCATATCCTATTGTATCTCGAATCTGTATCTTGCTTGAACTACACTACGCTGCCTCCATGATCTCTAGTCGAAGTGCTTCATTTCGTCCATATCCATGAGCTTTCAGAAATTGTGCACAGATACAGATGAAATTAACGTAGTATACAGACAGAAGACTCTTTCTGTCTCTGCGTCTGTATGTAAAGTTGAGCATAAATGAGCTCTTAAAGGGAAAATTTGCCACTTTTTATGTGGATGTCTAATCAGTGTTGATGGTAAAGTCTGTTGTACCTCCTGCATCCAGTGCAGTATTTAACAAGACAGTTATGTAGTTGCAGGAATTAAATCGCTGACTCCGTGGCTTTATAGGAGGATATAACTGGTGGGGAGCCTCCAGAACTGTAGCGGCCGAGAGCTAACACTGAATGATGGTGCCTTTGCTCAAATGCAAACAGAAACTGAATCATTCTGCTGGAATGAATTTCAGTGTGGGCAGATTTTGTTGCATGTCATCACCAACGCCAACCTGAGAGAATCTGTGTGGAATAATAGTAGTAATTTAACTACCGCGACGTGACCCACTGGTTTGTGAACTCCCGTTTTGAAGCCTTGAGTTCGGCATTACAGCCGTTGCCATCTTGGTTTTTTGGAGCCAGAAGTGACCATATTTGAGTGAGAGGGGCTTGAATGTGGGCTTCATTTTTCAGACCTGCATGTGTGCATTTCTATGCATCAAACTTTTGCTCCTCACTTGGAAAGGTATATGCTGGAGACAAAGACAACCAAGACCAGCAGGGCCGAATGGCAGATGTTTATTGACTTACAAGTATTTTTAGTATTTTTTTCACCTAATGCTGCAATGTTTTGAAATTCACATGCAATGCATTCTAGTACATGTAGGCAGTGCTGGTACTGCTTTGCAAGCAGAAGCTTTCTTGGTCACTATAGCACACACTGAGAAATCTTTATCTTTGATTGACTACTACGTATGAACACAGATTGGACAGCAGATCAAGACGGTCTTCCAGTTATTCATTACTGCAAAGAAAGATGGTTTGCATCCTGTAAAAGACAGCTAATATGTAGTAGGTAGTGGGTACATTGAGTGTCTGACCTGGTAGATATACAACATTGGACACTGGACCATTAACACGAAATATACAAAAATGGTAATTCTGGTTTCCATTCAATTGGACACAGGTGTAATCTGCATCTCAACAAGACCATGAACAAGAAAAACAAGTATAGGCAACGATTATATGGCAGGTTAAAGGTATACTATGAAGGTCGTAGGTGCTAATATCGTAGGCAACTGGACTTGCTTGTGTTTTTTGAAGACGTTTTGCCTCTCATCCAAGAAGCTTCTTCAGTTCTAAAAGACTGGTACAAAGTTGCAGGCTATAAACCCTGTGTGAATGGGAACCCTTGCAGAGTCGTAGGGGTCACGTGAGCTCTTAGTTTCAGAGTTGTTAAGGTCACAATGTGAGTCGTTGAGCCACCATGTTAGGGTCAGGTGGGACCAGGGGTGAATGGGTGTGAAGTCGTCTGGGGAGGATCCCTCCCCTACGATATTAGCACTTACGATTACCATGACCTGGATGACTGAGAATCTTCACCGATATACTATGAAGGATTTTCCTAAATAAAAAAATAAAAAAAACAATATATGGACTTATACACAACTAATCCCTTTAAATTATCACGTATGATCTACTAGAAGTGTGTGGTGGTGTAGTCATCTGCAGAAACTCTGCCCTATGTCTGTATTTTCTTCTTATGCTGCTGTGTTCGGGACATTTTTGAGGCACTGCTTGCAGGTGAGGTCAGGACTTGGTGCCAGACTGTAAGCAGCACACATCCAGGAGAAAGCTTGCAAACACAGCACCGGAAAAATGCAAAAATAGAGAGGTAAAACATCAAGTGGAAGGTAACCAGATGGCGTCGGGAAAGCAAGACAGAGTGAGAATGGAATGAAATGGAAATGATTGAAGAGATGGTGGATTATTTACATGATATTACCATATGTGTATTATTAACATGATATCAATACGTCTTTTTTAAATAATATTATTATTGTCCATACTGTCATATAGCAAGACCCCACTGCATAGTATACCTTTAAATCATTTTTGTAGTAATAAAAGTCATGTTTATTATTTTAAAGGGGGGCATGATAAGCATAAAATAGTATGCATTAAGATACAGCAACAGAGCAAATATTGGCCTAAAATATACATTGTACGTTGTATATAAGAATTTGTTATTAGTTATTGTGTCCATCCTATGAATACCTCCCAGCGTTAGAATTTCTGTTGGATTTATAGACTGACCAATGAAATCACCTCCAACATGTTCATTCCTGGTAATACAGTGAAAGAGAATCCAGATGTTAGGGAACTGATTAAAGAAAGAACACAGAGTGCTTCAGTTTATTTCACAGTGCACAGGATATGACATAACCATCACATGCCTTGCAATAACCATGGTACTCAAGTGCTTATATAGCAAGCGATGACACAGAGGGATGGAGGAGGTGACAGAGGCCACCCCTGACTGATTAAATTAAGGCCATGACACGTTTGGGATATTTTAAATGGATTTTTAGCAGTATCAGTCTCAGTCTCTTCACTCTGTTGGTGCCAGGTTGAATCCAAATTGGGTGGAAATTTCAGAACTGCCACAAACCCCTATTCTTGCTTTCTTGCCAAGTTGGCTGTGCTGAACCTCAGGCATGAGGCAGGATGATTAAGGAGGTGTCCAGTTTCTCAGTGCTCTGTCCACAGAGGAAATTAAATTGCTTTTCCCACAGCATCATTAATTGTTTTCCTTAAGTTGTTTATTTGCAAAGGCTTTTCCGGTGAACGTGGCGCTTTCAGGAGGTCAGAGAAGAGCCACAAGGACTGTTTTCTCTTGAATTATGACGGATTTTTCTGTCACAGAATCGTGGCCTGAACACTGTGGGGGTAAAAAAAAACCCAAGGATAAATAATGATGTATTCGTTATTATTCCTGCCTTAGAGAAATAAATTGCATTCTTCGTTTGGAGAGAAAATGGATTTTCCACTGGAGAGGTCAGCGCTAAATGCTAACAAAGGATCTATTGCAGGGGTGCCTTTTATGTAACACAGATTACACCAGCTAAATGAATAGAATATATGATTTACAGTATCATGGTAACACTCCTTTTGCAGTACAGCGTGCACTTTCACAAATTTACAGTTTGGATTTCATTCCAGCTGACTGTTTCAATGGCAGCAAAGGTTTTGCTTAAGAATTACAGCAACCTAAAACGTGAAAATGCGTCAGCTGGCAGAAATACATGAGGAACACTGTGTACAACCTCACAAGTTATTCCTGTGTATTTTGACAGCTAAGGAACTTTAACATCTATATTAGATCAGATAAACCTCCACTTTAGAACAACAGTGTTTATCACAAGCCGTTTAATTCAGGCCTGTAGTCTAGGTTTGTTTGGTTTTCAGAGATGTGGACACAAATCAGACCAAATAGCCTTAAAATTGGCTATATAACAAAAAGCCAAACCAAACAGTTAAACTAAGCCAGGATATGGAAAACAGCAACAGTTTGAGGTGATTGATAGGCTGCTGTTGCTCTGTGTGCAGCCACTGAACAGCAGAGTGTCACATGGTGGAAACAGCATGTTGCCTATGGAGCTCACGTACATTATGTTTGTCATGTTCACATTAAGGGGGGGTTAATGCACTGAGGAGCACTTCAAGAGGAGGTTTAATCTGGTGGCTGTCTCAGCCCTCTGAGTTATAGGACATAGGCCTGTGCTCTGTACGTTGCTGTATGTGCTGACAATGAACTCTATGCTGGGAACTCAAACAAAGACGCAGTCTCAGACAGATTTTTTTTCCCCCTCTTGGTGAGAAGCATAGGCTACTTTCCATTTGCAGGTCTCAATGTGTCCTCCCAGCCCAATCACCAAAAGAAAATGTTAGCATTGAACATTTCTGCAAACCACAGATTCGTTACATTTATACATTTAATATAACGTTCCTAAATTGACGTAGTATTTGAGCTCACTTTGTCGTCGGAATAGTGGATGGCATGACACAGACCACTATTCGAGACTACCAAACAACAAAACTAGTTTTTTAGTGAGTTGTCTAGTGAGCAGTATTTTGGCCACCACTCATGGGTGTTTTTTAGCAACTCATTGCTGTGTTTCCACCGGGGATAGTGCCACAAAAAGCTGCTGTTTTTACGGAGACACTGCTGCATTTCCTGCTGGAATGGTGCCATGGAAAACGACTGTTTTTCTACTGAGACATAGCTGTTTTTCCACTGGGGATACTGCCACGAAAAGCGGCTGCTTTTACCGTGCCTTCTCTGCCTTTCCAGGGGGAATCGTGCCACTTAAGCTAAATATTTTTAACCAAACCATGATCTTTTCCTAAACATAGCAATGTGGTTTTTGTGTCTAAACCACATTGTTTATTGTTTATTAAATGAATCCTCATTAGCTGACGCCTTGGCGACCGCTAGTCTTCCTGGGGTTGCTGTTGTTGACCTTAGCGTTGTTATAATGTTAAGTTTAGAGGAATCTGCTACATAATAATGTACAAATGTAACATATTCATGGTTTGCAGAAACGTACAATAAAAAAACAATGCAGTACACATAGCCAAAAGTATGCAGATAACTTAACATTACATTCAAGTATGATGATCAGTGATTTTGGGTGAAAAGGCCCTTCTTGAAGTTGGCTTTCCAGTTCATCCCAAAGATGTTGAATGGAGTGGAAGTCAGGGTTTTATGCATGTCAGTCAACTTCTTCCATGCCAAACTGGATCTTGCTTTGTCCATCAGGGGCACTGTCACGTTGAAACCGTGAAGGGATAACTCAACCTGTGTGCCACAAAGTTGAACAACCCTATTGCTAAACAAAAATGCAGGTATTAAACAAGCAGAGACCTTTGAGGCTAAAAAATGAAGCCAAAGCGGAAGCAACAAAAACTGCAGTTCAGGGAATGGACTTCTTGAGGCTGGCTTCAAAGTAGAGTAAATCCCCAAGACCCCCATGTTAAAATGCCCCACTTTACAGTAGAAATAAACATGTTTACAGCCGGGTATGAGAAAAAAACAAAACAGTTTTGTCTCTATAGCTATTCCAACATTCATGACTGCACAGAGGTGAATTTTTAACGCACCCATTTACATTTTGTTAAGGCTCAAAGTTACACATATACAAACTCCCTGTCTGAGAGGCTGTCTGTGAGGCATCACTACAGTCTATGAGACAGATCCACCTCTCACTCCGCCACAGCTTCAACCCAAATATGGTCACTTCTGACACCAAAACACCAAGATGGCAATGGCTGAAATGTCTAACTCAAGGCTTCAAAACAACAGTTCACAAACAATTGTGTGATGTTATGGCAGCTATATCCATTACTTTATACAGTTTGTGATTTTAAATTATTCTACAAAACCTTTCCCACATGAAATCAAGGAGCGCTACATATGCACATTCACCAAACTGACCTCTATGCCCTTCTGACTACATCAAGGGAACTATGCATTTGCACTACATATTGGCATTTGACATATATTGAAATAACTAAGATAAAGCACAATATTGTCTGAAATATCACTTTGTTTGCTGCAGCATTAAGATTTCCCTTAATTTGAACTAAGGCCCCAAACCATGAAAAACGAGTCACATGAAGTGACACGAGTTATAAATTTGAGGACTTGAGCCTTGCTTGACTTACACTGATAAAGGACTTGCTTGACAATGACTTAGGCCTGTCCCAATACCCACACTTCCCCTAGAAATACCCACTTGCACTTGGTTGTGCGCGTTCACGTTTAGGCTAGTGGCGTCCCAAAACAGAATTGAGGTAGTGGAAGTGGTTTCTAAGACTTAAAATCCACCCTAGATTCCAAGGGAGCCCCGACCCACACTTTCAACATAGTGGAAGATGAAATTTCCCAGGACATCTTGCGAAGTCAGCAACTTCGGCAAGTTTTGGAAAACAATTTGTTACTGTACGATCGGAATGTAGGCTATACAAACAACAGATGGTTGGACTAGCGTAAACTCATCAGCAACTCGGTTCAACACAGCGTCAAAATATTTAAACAAATTGACTTACCCGAACAAAATCGATCAGAACTAGAAGACGTCGTAAGCGCCTCCTGTTTCCAGCATTTCTTCTCCGTTGATTCATCAGACGGAGAAGAATTAACATAGCACACGCCACAACACAAGCCCTGGAGTCGGCATTTTCAAAGATTTCTACCCTAATATTTCTCACTTCCCTCATCAAGGGCTATCTCGCAAACGAGGACACTCAATACCAAGTGGAAGATATAAGGGGTAGAAATGGGATAGGCCCTTTGTATTCATGACTTGACTTAGACTTGAGACAGATGACTCAGATGGAATTTAATTTTTTATGTAAATATTTGCATTTATCTAAATATTGAGAAGTTTCGTTCAGTTTTTTAAACATGATTGGGTGATTTCTAGAGCAATGTGCGCAGACCTGGCAACCTTCTAGGACATGGAAGACAAGTAGAGGCCAACGTACAAAGCAGCTGTCACGGAGGGGGCTAGTCAAAAAATAAAATTTGGATTTAAGCATTATGTTGTCAATTATGGCAGTAAGAAAAAAAACCCTACTGGTGTGCAAGGCCAGCAGCTTAAAAATCAGTGACGAGACCACCACAACATCCAACTTCATCCACCACTACTGCACAGAACCCACAAAGAAAGGAATGTGAATGTGTCGTTTTAACTAACTTATTAGCTTACTGGCTGGTCAGATGTTAGCTAGAGAGCTAACATTTCACCCAACCAGAAAATCAGAATATCCTGACTTGACTTGTGACTTGCTTGAAGTTTAGCCTTGACTCAACTTGACTTGCTTGATTCTCAACACACTAACTTAGGACTTACTTGAGACTTGAAGGTTAAGACTTGAGACTTGCTTGCACATGCAGCTGAGCTTACTCCCACCTCTGCCGCGGGTCCATGTCATTGGTTCGACAGCCCATTGGTTCGACATCCCATTAGTCCGACTGTCTGCGGTGCTGAACGGCTCGCGGCGGGTGTATGGTGCGCCGCGACCGGCTTGAGGCGGAGCAGGCTCACAGCTTATGTGTTTGTCACTTTCTTTTTCATTTTAACCCACACCATGATCTTTTCCTGACCCTAACCAAGTGGTTTTTGTGCCTAAACCTAACCAGACCTTAACCACAGGGCATCATGATGATTTTGGAACGGACTTAGGAACAATAAGTTTAATATGGTCGGAACAATGGGATGTAGAACCAATGGGCTGTCGAACCAATGGGCAGTTCCCCTCTGCCGCATAGCATCTGTGTAAAATAAAAGCAGCAAAATGTGACTTTTTGTCAAGTTGTTTCACCTTGTTACTGCATTACGTTTAAAAGTGACAGATTGACCAGCAAATGTCAAAAAATTATACAGAAATGATCAAAGTAGACGGTATTGCCAAGCCATTGCAACTCAGCAGTTTTTATCTGCAGTCAATAGGCAGGTTGATATGAAAAGTAAAAACTGAAAAATAAAAGATAAAGACAAAATCCAGACAAACAACAGTGCACATAGCATGATACAGTGAAGACAAAATAATTTAAAAATGTTGTAAAGGATATACATGAACACACAAATAAGAACTGTAACTTCACAGCAACACACAAGACTAAACACGCAGTTGGTTCAAGCTTTTGTTTAGCTGTTTAAAAACTGTCCTTGTCAGTGTGCTCTCTCTTTGTTGATGCAGATTATGGGTTGGATGCTGTCATGATTTTCCAGACTGTTGACCTTTGCCACATTACATAACTTTGCATTTTTGGGACAATCAAATGATAAACTCATTGCTGTTTTGGCCTGCTTGGCCTCTGTCAGGGTAAATGACGTTTAATCCAGCTTTGAAAAATCACATAAATAAGCGGAGGCTGTCCGCCCTGGTTCAAATTTTAATCACGATAGTTGGCTTTTGATCTAGACAGAATAAAGGGTTCAGGCACAGAGCAGTGAATAATGAAAATATGAACAAACACCTCACAGTTTAGTAAGAGTTAGGAAATGAATTACCTATTTGTTCTATTTGAAACATCTCTGAATCAAGAGATGTGTTGTTGCAAAGCCCACTATGTTTCTGACATCTGGTGAGAAATATTAAAGCGTCTACGACAGAAATATGTCATAATCGGCATGCTGATAAAACACACGCAATTAGATTTGGCAGATGTGCATTCAGCATCATCTAGGAGTTCAAGTGTGGAGTCTTCGCAAACCACAATGTATGCTGGGAAAGGCTATGACAAAGAGTTAAGGTCGGTCTGGGCGAAAAATATAAAAACAACTGTTGAAAAATAGCCATCTAAACCTGTGTGTGCCTAGAGTGGGTTTATACTGCCACAGCTCCATCCAAAGTAAGCTCAATTACCTCATGTTGACACAGCAGATTGCTATAAAACATTTTTAAACAAGAGTGTGTGACAGGATGTTTTAGTAGAGCTGTTGCACAGACATATTATTTTATTTCCCTCTTGAGTTATTTGTCCTGCTATTATCTCTACTATTATTATCTAAATATCCGCCCCATTTATTCTTTGTCTTCTGTTCATCTGTGCGTCTGTTTGTGTATACTGTAAGTCACATTACTCTCTATGAAGTACAGTACTTTGCTATGCTGTGAGCAAAATGAGCAGTACAATTTGAAAATGACAGGACTTAGACTCAGTGCTGGCTGAAGTACTCAGATCCTTTACTTGAGAAGTGATCATTTAATGTTATGAGAAACACTACAAATCCCACATTCGAAAACCTGCTTAAGTAAAAGTACTTCATTTTCTAAAGACCTTTCTTAACTCTGTTTTTTTGTGAGAAGTCGGATAATTTCACCATATAGGACCTTGAGTTGTTAAAATCAAACTATCTGAGAGTTCTGGAGGGGAAATCTCTCTTTGTTGGAACAGCTACAAATAATACATGTTTTGACACCTGCAGCAGTATGATGTGCTGCTAGTCAGCTACATGGCACCTGTCATGGCGGTATGATATGTGGACGGGTGGCGTCAGTTCATAACGCAGTATGGTACGCTGCTGGATGGCGTCAGGTTGAAACACTGCTGGTAAGGGCATAATACAAGAGTTCAACAAACCCTGATTTTTCACTTTTGTATAGCACCCGATGTTTGCTTCCCGTATGAATGTAGAGCCAAACCTTGATGTTTTATTCTAGACATAACCCCGTGCTTTTGTTGAGATCCCAGTGTTGGTAGCAGCATCCTGGAACGTCAACAGCAGATGCAGAAAGGATACCTCGTGCATAATATGTAGACATGAAAGGCCACTTACAAAGCAGCAATATGTGACAACTTGGGATGAGAACCTGTTGGAAAACTACAATATTTTCCCCTTGTAGTGGAGTAAAATTGTAAAGTAGGAGAAAATGAAAACATTTCAATGAAGCACAACTGCACTGAAATCCTACGGAGGTACAGTACTTGAATAAAAGTACCTAATAGTTGCATCCCTTCACTAGTATGTGCTCAAGTCTTCAATCTGAGGGAATTGGACATTTCTGAAATAAAACATGCATCTAAGTGGGATTCTTGATCCTTCTCCCAGTGTCATGACACTATCTAGAATCTTAACTGCATGAATATATCAGTCATACAGAATCCAACTAAAACTGCTACTCCTTACTGAAATACATAGACTCTAAAGTTAAAAACTCCCTCTGGGGAAAATGTAATTGTTAACCTTGTCAGCATGTACATTTGGTGTTTTTTATCAGCTACAAGACACATCAGGAGCAAAATAAGCAGTTAATGCCATGACTGAGCATTTCCACTTTGGAACCGCAGTTTACCAATAATAGTTTAAAAAAATAAAAACAGATTCAGACAGCCAGGTTTTGTTACATCACAAATCTAAGGAACTGATCCTGTCAGCTTGCAGGCAAGCGACTGAGGGGTGGGACTAATTTGCATATTCAAAGATCTGCACACACTAAATAAGCAAAGGTGTAGAGTGACATCTGAGCCATCTGAACGCATTCGAAGGGATTATTTTTTTAAAATAAAAAAAGGTACAGATATCTACATCTGAAGAACAAAGATGAGTTTTTGAGGGTTTAACCCATGCCTGCAGAGGAGCTTTACATGCATCAATACTGGAAGGGAAAAATGCAGCGAATATTCAGTATGTGAAGCCTGATTTTTCCAGGCATTAGTGTGATCCTGAGAGGACAGAGGATGTGAACCCTGAGGAACTGAAAGTCACCAGCAGTTTTCCCTTTTCGCTGGGGACCCACACCAGGAGTTTTCCCACGCTTTGAGTGTAATGTGCTGCTGCATTCCCTCCTCTCATCTGTTTCTGTTCTCGCCCACTCATTTATCATAAATCCTCTCCTCCTATCTATCTGCTCTCCTACTGCACCTCTCACATCCTGCTCCTTGATTTCTACTTTGTTACATCAACAGAAATTGTTGAATGAATATGTTTTTGTGCAGCAGGCATGCACGAGGGGACGTAAGGGATGCACTTGGGGAGGAAAAGAAAGGCCTCTGGAGGTCCAGGCCACACTGAGGTGCGTCTGCGTTGGGGAGATGCACAGCACATGTCCACTCCTGAGGGAGATGCTGAGGAATGTGCACATTGGGTCATCTCTGCTCTCGTCTTGACGGCCACTCAGGGGGTCAGAACAGTGTGTGTTCTCGGCACCTATTTTAAACTCCAGCTCAGTCTTATGATGAACATACAGTGTGTGCTCTCTAGTACATTGGCTCTGTTCGGGCTGTAACAGACATTAAGGACATGGAGCACATGTCCTCTGTATTTTTTCCAAAACCATTTTTATTTTTTACCTTCACACATATACATCACATATTTAGAAGAGAAATTTATTAAAATGTCCCCAAAGTTAGGTCTAATTTAGCTCTAATTTTATTTGATCATTTTATTCAATCATGTCCTCACCCTCCATTCTGACCTTAGTCTTTTAGGTTTCATGTTAGTCCTCTGCAAAAGAATTCTATCTTGTTTGAGGTGTCCTCAAAGGCCCGAGGTAAAAATAACAAAGCAGAAAACAAACAAAAGACAGGCCTGTATGTTCAGGTTTTTTTTTACCACAGTGTTTCACTGCCCCCTGGTGCTGTGAAAGATAGAGGCAATCTGCTTCTTCATTACCCTTGAAAAAACACTACATTTAAATGTATACTATGCAGAATTGCTAGGTCTTGTTTGTAGACACCCGCCGGTGAATGTGAAAGTGAAGACATATCCTATCATTTAGCATTTTAACTCACTATATTTGGACTTTTTTCCCAGCCCTGTGTCTCTTGATTGCCTGCTACTTACTGTCTGGCACCTGGTTGCTATCTTTTTAAAAAGCCCCGACCTCACCTGAGCGTGCTGGAGCTATGTGTCCAAAATGTCCCTGACACAGAAAATATGCGGAAAATAAGAACATACAGACAGAGGTCAGAGTCTCTGCAGAATAATACACCACCACCAGGGCCGAAACTTTGATTTCAGAGGTGCAGGGATGCAAACACAAAATGGTGAAAAAAGAGAGGAGGATACGAACCCCCCTGGGGGGGTCCGGGGGCATGCTCCACCGGGAAGATTTTTTTTTGAAATATCAGCTTTAAAGGGTGCATTTGTAGTCAATTTCAGCATCAGACATACAGATACTAAGGAAGCAGTGCTGACAAGAAAAACTTCTATTCTAAGACATCTAAGGGGCCTACTCAATAAGAGAGAGAGAGTTGTAAATTGTGTCCTCAAATGTACAATGTCCTCTCCTCAATACTGAAAAAAACATCCCCAGTCTGCCTAATGAGGTCATAGTGGCCAATATTTCCTCTGGATTCAATTAGCAAATAGGCCTACAGGC
>NC_065515.1:37097360-37121421 GCF_006386435.1 Epinephelus moara | reverse complement strand
TAGGGCTTAAACGCACATGCAGTGTTACTATGACAATAAACAGAGAGCCTACGTGGGCCGGCATGAATGCAAGCGCGGGTGACAACCAATCATGCGGGACATGGTCTCAATTTGCGTGACGCGTGAAAAGAGACAGAAATGCTTTGCAGTCCCACGCAATGCGGGACGTCTGGTCAACTCACATGTTTTTTTCCTTATCTTATTGTTCCATAAGTTATGGATAGTTAACTGGCGTTTCATGGTTGGTTTTTCATGTACCCTACAGTCTGTGGCACACTGTACCGGACTGTAGCCTACAGCTTCTGTTGCAGTATGCGCGTGCAGAGAGCAGCGCCAGATGTCCGGAGTGAAACACGCAATCAGACAAGNATGTTTTTTTCCTTATCTTATTGTTCCATAAGTTATGGATAGTTAACTGGCGTTTCATGGTTGGTTTTTCATGTACCCTACAGTCTGTGGCACACTGTACCGGACTGTAGCCTACAGCTTCTGTTGCAGTATGCGCGTGCAGAGAGCAGCGCCAGATGTCCGGAGTGAAACACGCAATCAGACAAGCTGCTTCTCCACATCTTTCCTGTTTTTATCATTAATGTGTCTCACACTACAATGGCGAAAACGTGAAATGCACCCACAACTAAAACAGGCAAGCTAACTACCAGTATTTGAAAGCAAATTTACAGAAATACAAACAATCCAAACTCCTTCTAATAAGCGGACATGGCAACGATGGTGCACTTGGTACTGCCTGGAATATGCCACTTGGATTGAAAATGGGGTGCAGAATAATTCAAATACGATTATTTAAATGTAAATAAGGTTAATTCATTTAATTTTTAATTACATTTTATATTGAAAATATTCAATTAAATATTATGCAACAACGTTTTGACTTAAAAAGAGTTGAAAAAAGTGTGGGGGGGCAAAATATGAGTTTTGCCCCCCCATCTTGAAAAGTGGAGGGGCATATGCCTTACTTGCCTATAGGGGTAGGCTCCAGTGACTACATATATAGCATGTAACTAGCTAGCGTTATCGTAATATTTTTTTATGCATGACAAATACCAGGTGTGGCGGGTGAGAGTGTGAAAAGGGTAAAATGCGTGTTGCACACTCTCAAAGCGTGAGACTTGAGAGCCCTGTTGGGGTTCTCATCATGCCCTCTAAAGGGAAACAGGCTTCAGTTTGAGCGGCGGTTTTCCGTGTGGTCCTATTCACCTTTTTCACGGAAACACGGAGGCAAAACAGAACGCAGCCAGCTTCCGTTTTTTTTGTGCAACACTTCCGGTCCAGGGAAAGTGCAGGGGACCAAAACATGTCCCCAAATCTTTTATTTTCTGTTGGTTCAGATATGCCAAAAGCAAAGAGAGGATTTCTGCTCACTTACATCTGTGCAATACTTCACTTTAATGTGAGCTTTCGGTCTAGAAGACCTTCATCAGAGCATACATGATTCAACAATGAATAGGCAGGTTAAAAGCAGGTCAATCCTACTCTAATCACTGGCAGTATGCAATACACCTGTGTACAATCATCTGGTAGAGGCAAAGCATTCTGGGAATTGTAGTTTTGTAGTTCTTAAGGTTCTGGCTGTGCGGCTTACACATGGAGGCCTTCTCAAAATACCACAGAAGAATGTAACACAGTGAACAAAGAAAAACAAAACAATCAAAAAAGCACTTTTGAAGTACAGTAGTAAAAAGTCAAACAATCAAAAAAGCACTTTTGAAGTACAGTAGTAAAAAGTCATGGTAAATGGGGCTTTGGAAGGGATCAGGAAAGGCCATCCTAAATCAGAGATCCTCAGATCCACAATAAAAAGACTACAAAAATAGAACAGAGAGCGTCATGAACCATAGACCACAAGTTCTACAAAAAAACTGAAACAAGAACAAAGAGACATCCTGAATTACAACATAACACTCGTGTCAGAATCCTCATTGAGGCCTGTAGGTTGAAGAGCATTTAAAGTATCAATCCAAAAAAGCTCCCTTTGGCATAACTTCATATCTATATCTCCCCTTCTTGGCAATTCAATATGTTCAATGCCCTGAAAACGTAAAGAGGAGACAAGATGAGAGGCCTCATTGAAATGACGGGCTACAGGATAATTTATATCATTACGTCTGATAGAGCTCTTATGCTCACTAATCCTTTGTTTCAACATATGTGTTGTTTTACCTATATAAATCTTATCACATGGACATTTTACTAGATAGATGACATTTTCTGTACTACATGTGATAAAACTAAAATAGGCCAGTATTTTAAGATGGTGTTCTTCGCGATGTAAGCCTGGGGAG
Organism: Epinephelus moara; assembly: GCF_006386435.1. Taxonomy (NCBI): domain Eukaryota; kingdom Metazoa; phylum Chordata; class Actinopteri; order Perciformes; family Serranidae; genus Epinephelus; species Epinephelus moara. Next base: position 37,119,121 of record NC_065515.1, on the reverse strand, counting down.
TATATGTGCTAATAAAAGAAACAGAGTAACTTTTGTCTTTTTTGACACTTTTTTGTAGAAGATCGGACCGGGTTTTAGAAGACGCAACCTGGAAAGCTTCATCTACACACTGTACAGAGTAACCTCTCTCCAGGAAACGTTTTTTCATGGCAGCAGCTTTATCAGTGAAATCCTCATCAGAGTGACAAATGCGTCTTAATCTATAGAATTGACTCTTTGGTAAACCATATTTAAGAGCTCTGGGATGAGCGCTGCTGGCTAAAAGGAAAGCATTTTGTCAGTGTCTTTTTGATACAAGGTAGTGATGAGGCTGCCATTGCATAATTCAACCCACATGTCCAAAAAAGACACACGTTTTTGGTCAAAATTAACTGAAAATTTGAGGTCAGGATTCATACCATTAAGAAGATTAACAAACTCAGTCAGCTCATCGCTGGTACCTTGGAAGATGCAAAAGACATCATCAAGATATCTAAGCCATTTGAGGATCTTATGAAGAAAAGGGTTTCTGTTAATGTCAAAAACATAACTGTGTTCAAAGAAACCCACATATAGATTTGCATATTCTTGGGCAAAAGTAGAACCCATCGCTGTCCCTTTACATTGTAGAAAGAAATCTCCATTAAAGGAAAAATAATACAGTTTAAGAACCAAAATAGCCAGCTCGCAAATAAATGTGCTGGGAGGAAGAGCTTCCTCAGTACGATCTTTTCAATAATTCTCAAGAGCCTCAAGACCTCTATCATGGGAAATGTTAGTGTACAGGCTTTCTACATCTAAGGTAGCCAGAATGATACCATTAGGTAAGTCTTTTAATGTAGCTATCTTGTTGATAAAGTCAGTAGAGTCCTGAATGTATGAAGGAAGCCTCTGAAGATATGGTTTGAGAAAATAATCAACAAAATTAGACAATGGCTCTAAAAGAGAATCATTACTGGCTACAATAGACCGACCTTTAGGTTTAACCAAGCTTTTATGTATTTTAGGCAGCATATAAAATACAGGAGTGACAGGATGTTTACAATTCAGGAAATCATATTCATTCTTGGAAATCTGCTTCAGTTCAAGAGCATGGCATGTGACATCAGAGATCTTTTTTTGAAAATCAAAGGTGGGGTCAGCTCTCAGTTTTCTATAAAAAAGTTCATCATTCAGTTGCCGGTAGGCCTCTTCTTTATAGTCTGACATGTTCTGAATGACTATAGTGCCCCCCTTGTCAGCAGGCTTAATAACAATCTCAGAGTCTTAAGAAAGTTCTTGAATAGCCAAATGTTCATCATGACTGAAGTTGGAGAGCGCATGAGAGGGTTTGTCTTTCAATAAGTCAAGGGTTTCTCGTTCAACCATTCTGCAAAAAGTTAGGATGGAGGGATTTGAGGTATAAGGCAAAAATGTGCTTTTAGGCTTAAATACAGGTTTATCAGACCTTTGTGCATTAGAGCTGCCAAACATATGCCTTAATTTAATTTTTCTAAAGAAACGGAATAAATCCGTCTTCACCTCAAAAGACTTTGTTTTATGTGTGGGGGCAAAGCTTAAGCCTTAAGCTTAAGAAAGTGCAGAAAGTTGAGATGGAGAAAGTACCTTGTCAGAGAGGTTAATCACAGGATTCTCCCCTGCTGGCGGGTGAAAGGCCTGTTCCAGCTGGGGTCTGGATTTCTTCTTTCCCCTCCTCGTTTTTTTCCACGCCGCTGGTCATTTTTTTGAAAGTGATTTCTGCCTGCTGAACGCTGGTAGATGCTTCTGTTGGCCCGTGGTGGTGTCAGAGTGGCTCTGATGGCTGCTGGTGGGGAAATGTTGAGGGTCTTCTGCCTGGGGCCCACTTGTAGACTTTGCCTTGAATGTAGTCCAGGGTGTCCCGCTTGTATTTTTTGATTTTAGTTGCCATCAGGCCATCTTCATATGTCTTGAGTGTATGTTTGATAGAGTCAATTACATTATTAAAGTCATCACCCATCTTCTCTCTCATTAGTGCTTCATGATTGGAAATGTCTTTCAATGCATCCTCCTTTTGACGTGAGACCTCTTCAATGATCAACAGCATGAGATCCATGGAGCATTTATTCAGTATTTCGCACCACTTCTTGTTGAAGTCCTCATTTTGTTTACCAATGGTAGGTGCTTTTTGAATTTGGAGTCCCTGTGGTATGCGTTTGTTGCGCCAATACTCACTCAGAGTGTAACCATGGAGTTTGATGTGTGTCTCTTTCTTTTTGAGCCGGTTCAGATATAAAATTCTATCCACCGCCTAAGAATTTGTAAAGAAAAAAAAAAAAAAAAAAAAGAGTTTATCTATAAAAGAAAACCGCTGTGATTTCATCAAATAATCTAGTACTAATACATAAAACTATCCTCTAAATAAGCCTTAAATATCCTAAAGAATCCCAGAGAACAGAGGCCTGCAGTGGCTGCAGCTCCGCACTCCTCCTCTCCTTCTCTGCGCTCTTGGCACTAGGCATGTGCAGCACCAAACCGCATTTCAGACTGATTCAAATGAATTATCAGAGCTGTAGCATGGGAGATCTAAACATTACTTTGAGTTGAGTTTTGGTTTTGAAAGACATAGGGAAGTGGGAAAGCAATTTGGCGTCTATCTCTGCTTGCACCGGGCAGTTGGAGTCAGCCAGGAGGAGAATTTGAGGGAGACGGTGTTATTTTATGCCAGACTAGCTTACATGTTGTTAAGCTTAATGGTGGGTTGTTGCCTAAATTTGGCTGGCTGTATTGAGATGTTGATAGATGTTTAATCTCTCAACAGTTAAAAACGATACTGAGGCTCAGGGCAAACACAACCATTACCTGGCTGTCCATGAAGACAGGGTACAAGGAGACATGGATGCTGCTCTGCAGGGTGCTTGATTTAAGCGAGTTTACTGTGGTGACTGTGACAAGGGAAGTTGATGAGGGAGGAGCAGGGGCACTGGTGGTCTGGCAGAATTAAAACTCAAATGCAGTTGTCAGGTGTTACAACATGCTTTTTAGATTTTAGATAAGATTTAAAACTAGAAAAATGAAATAGAAAAAAAAAATCTCACAAGAAAGGACACTTATCTAGTCAGAGGGCAAAAGGGCAGGTGCATGAGCCCTTTCTGGAGTCTGTCTGTGCATGTGCCTGAACCATTATAATGAAATAATATCTAAGAAAAAATAATGACAAAATTGATCATAAAACCCTTCTATAAATAACTTTCTAATTACTGATACAGCTGCATTATTAAGTGTTATGAATAGAATGCCCATTATTTATTCTTTCATGAATATACTGAAGATATAGTATTTTGATGCCAATGTGACAGCTGTGTTCTCTGTATCTGTTGATTATTATTATGTGATGTAGTATTAGTTATTTGCAGTGTGTTGTCTGTTCAAGTACCCGTTGTAAACAATCTGTTTTACTTTTTTCTGCCCTAATAAGGGCCCTCGCTGTGAGGTTAAAAGCAGTCTGTCTTAATGAAGCAGGGGACCTCAAAGTTTTGATAAATGAGTACCAATTTAGGGAGCCAGCATATGACTGAGGGCAGCACAGGAAAATACAGTTACGCATGGCCCACTAAAACTACCATGCAACCAGTAGCTCTCTGCTAGTTGTCATTTCTTACCTGATAGACTGTTTTCTTTTCTGAAGTAATAGCTACTTGAGAAACCTCATAACAGGTTATGGCCTTGGTGTGGCCAACCAAAGATTTTTCTTTCTTGGAATGATTCGTTCGATACAAGGGCTGGGAGCGGTAAATGTGTCAAGTGTTTTTCATTCAAATGGCTGATTGCATTTCCAGTAGTTGACAAATGAAGTTAGTGCAAATCCAACCACTAGATGTCAGTGTCACTTCATGATCATATCACACACTACTGGTGTAGGAAGTGCAGCACATGTGCAATATGGGACCACTGACAAGACATACAAAGATATATTTTACTGGAAGCTCTTAGCAAGTAAACATCCAAAATGATGATGATTTTATAGCATGGAATAAATGTTACCCTTAAGTGAAATCCTGAATCTTAAAAATGCCATTTTTTAGTAACTGAGAAAAAAAATCATCCCTGTGAAACGTGTTTGTTTGAAGACATTATTTTCTTGTCTAATGTTGGAATTAAAAGATAAAATAAATCTGTAACTGGCTTAGTTTTTTTTTTTAAACTGATTTTAGCGACAATAAAAAAAAACAAAAAACAACAACAAATAACCTTGTGTTGAGCCCTGTGGCCATATGTATGTTATGTAAAACACAAATGTATCGTCATGAATGTAACTAACAATGGGTACAATCTTGTCATTGTCCTTTGCACGCATTTTGCCTTTAGTGGCATGTCCATAAACTGCAGTGACTTTTTATAATATTCTCGCTCTTTCCTACTTAGCACCCAAAATAATGGTGACTTTGTAACAAAAAATAAATGTTAGTGTTCAGTGAGACGGTGACCTCATGATAGTATGTACAACATGTTTTTGTTTAAAGACATTATTTCCTTGTGTAACGTTGAACGTTAAAAGAGAAAAACAAATCTGTAACTGGCTCAGTTTTGTGTCCTGGCATGATATTAGTCTTCTGGAGCGTCCTGCCCTGTGGAGCGGAGGTCAGCTGATGTTAGCTTGGAGCATAGTCAGTGCTATTTATGGGCATGAATGTTACTAAAAATGGTACAATCATGTCATTATCCTTTGCTCTCATTTTGACCTCAATATCATGTGGATAAAACTCAAGTGACTTTTATAATAAGTACCTTGTTAGAGAACATCAGTTTACTGCTTATACAAGTGTTTGAATTACATTTTAATAGTAATTAGACTGTTCATCAGACTAAGCTAAACTGGCTAAAACTGGTAGAGCCCCAATGATCTTTCCAAATAATTCATTTCCAAACAGTCCCATTGCAACTATATCTTCAGAGAAAAGTAGTTCCGGTGAGAGTTGCTCACAGTGAGGTTTGTGGTTAGTCTTTCTGGAAAGGAATCTTGCTGTGAGCATTACAAATTCTGTTCAGTTCACTTCCACTGAACTGGGATGCTAAAACACCATTTGATCTCGTAAAACCACAGCCAACAAAACCAAAACCCATGAACCATCTCTTCCAGAAAACAGCCACACTAAAGACAAACTAAATGCTTTCCTGGCAAGTGACCTCTTGTGGTTGATTGGGTAACAACTGTAATCTCTGAGAAGCAAAGCCAGAAGTGGAGGGACCGTGTGACAGCTTTTTAAAGCATCTTAAAGGGGATTTCAGAAAGGATTGTTGGGCTTTTAAAGTATGCGACTTTAACACTGGAGACTGTGGGTAACAGTTTGTCTTTATCTTTTATTTTAGTACACGAAGGCTGCCTTTACCTATGTCAGGAGGGGCTGCTGGAAATTTGGCTGACGAATAATGTGGACTTTTTTTTTTTTTTTTTTTTTTAAACCTTAACCACACTCTATTCTTAAAATTAGCCAAGCATAGCATAGCCAAGCTAACTTTAAACATACCCTTATCTTAGTAAGTAACCCTTTAAAACACCAAAGTCACAACAGACTACAGAGTCTGGCTTTTAAGAGAGCATTGATGAGTTTCAAACGATTATGTATATGTATTCAACTAACCTTAACCATATGTAGTTTCTCTGGGAATGGGTTGGCAATCACGTTGGTTTTTACTGTAAAAGCAGCCACACACAGTCTGAAAAGCCTTTTGTGAGGGTCCAAACTGGCCAACACTAGTTAGCAGTTGTAAAATCTTGTCTGCTGCCGTCTAACAGTTGGTCAAGCTGTCCACAATGTGAAATGCAACACTTCCCAATGCACATGGGCGCAAAATTACATAACACTTTGGTGTGGTAACACATGCAACAGACTCAAACCTTTCAAACCATAGAGGTCAGTGCAAACTGCTGTCCGCTGTGCAAGATTTAGAATTGAGTTGGCCATATTCACTAAACCTCCTCCTTGGGAATATTAACAGAAATGAAGTTAGCTGCATTAATACATCTGTAGCAACTAGGGGGCGAAGGCCTGTAATAGAAATACTTTGATCAAGTTAACCAATATACAGCCAACACTTATCCAACAGGTAGCCACTTTCACATTCACTGGATTTAAGGCAACATTTGGATTCATGTTTCTCTCTGCTTGATGAACGGAAGTTTACTTTTCACTCTCCATTAAGGTCTGGTTTGCTCCTATCCACTCTTTAGCAACTATATGTTCCACTATGGTGGACATAAAAATTGCAGGACTGTGACTCCAGAATCCCAAAGTCCAGACTCCTGTCTGTGGTTAGGTTTAGGCAACGAAAGCACTTTCATTATGGTTAGGAAAAGATTGTGATTCCAGTTAACTGCTGATAAAAATGGTGATAATAATAAAAAAATATATAAATAAAATAAAATGATGCTGTAGTTACTACAAGTGGATAGTATATTGCAAGATTACCTATTTTGGTGGGAAAATAAATGAAATACATTGTCAGTAAACTTATTGCTGATATGTTCACCATCAACAGTTTTGCAACTTGCCTGATACGTTAAGTAACATTTCTTCATCATGTTATGTTTCATTCAAAAATGTATTTGCTGCTTTAAGTTATGTATAGACAGGGCATGCACAATGTGCAGCCAACCATTTCAAGTGCACTTCAAGTTTTACCCTCTCTCCTAAGCAAGGGGTTTAGATTATTGTGAAAATGTAGGATTTATTTAAAACTTGAAGGCAAAAATATTTATTTCCATCCAGTATGTCCTGTATGTCCTGTATGTCCTGTATGTTTATATTGTGCAAGGGGAAAAATCTTCAGTCTTGTAAACTAAATATATACCTCTTGGATGTCCCCTGCAACATTGGTCACAGTATGTAAACACTAAAACAGTAGCAGCAGTATTACAGATGACCATTGTTATGCTTAGATCCAGATAAAATGTCAAAGGGTTACTATGGAGAGGGAGACAACATCATGAGATGTTCATATGCATCAGGCCTGTGGACCAGCTGTTGTCCACCTGACACTGGCTCCACTCTACACTGATGACATCTGAATACACAAAGTACACATTCAGCCACATTTTGTTCTCTGCTAAAGCAATCAATAGTTAGAATTTTAATGAGAACAAATTAGATAACAAGCATTATCACTGCGATCAATGTCATTATTACCTAATCAGAGGGATTTGTGGGGTTTTGTATTATCCCTCTGTTGCAGACAGCAGTGGTCGTGCTCCAGCCAGGTCATTTATTACCTAAAGTCAATGGCTAGCGCAAACAGTTGCTAAGGTAATCATAAAGTTTTATTACCCTTCTTATTACGTTAATGCTGTCACATAATCTCTCTGTTTGCAAGACGGCTCTTTCTTATTGACATGATATGGGACAAAAGCTCAGTGCAGGCGGATGCGGTCATTGTCTGAGGTCTTTATAACACAGAGCAGAGCGGTTTCCTTGGTGAATAACAGTTCTGCGCAACACCGGCTGCAGAATGCTTCATGATGCTGAGCAAATATATCATTGTCAGTTTTGTATCATGTAATGATTTCAGTGGATGACCAAACATGCAGTCTCTGAGCATGTGCACAACTACTGCTGACCATATCTTTCATATATGTTTCATCTAAGTCACTGGGCTCAGTATGTGAGAAAATTAAAATACACAAGGTGGAGGCTTAAAGTATCATAATAATGGTTCTTTGTTAGTGCTATTGTATGGTACAGAGAACATGTGCAGCAACTCCTCTTGTATCCCAAAGATAAAAAAAAATGTAAACCATGATTTTGTTCAATAAGGAGGCATTTTAGCATTTCATTTTGTCACTTTATTTTTCATATAATTTAGTTTAATAACTGTTATGTAAAAAAGACAACAATTATATAAATAGAATATAAATTAAATTGCACATTTTTTCATCTGCATTTGGTAAAAATGCACCAAATATCTTACAGGCAAATAAATACAAAATCATAAAGTACCTTTCATGCCTGTTTACAGTGTAAAACTTTGACAAAGAGATATTTCATATCACAACCAAAAAATGTTTGCCTAATGGCAAAGAAAAGTGCTTTCCTCCCTTCTCCTGTTTGATTGTCACTCAGTCTCTTATACTTTCACGTGTCCAAACGTCCTCTGTGTTCACACCACAGTTCGTTTAAGGCATCAACCTTAAACTTTCCCTCTATTTTCCATTTCTCTTCAATCTTCAGTGTCTACTGTACAGAGCACGCTTATCCATCGCTGCTCTCGAGACGATCTCTGTGTCTGCACTTGCGTCCAGCTTCAAGATGCAGCACCTAATGCCATGCCACTCTTGCCTTCTCAACCCTTAAGGTGAATCACTAACAATTCTTCATGGGCTCACAGAGAGAGTTCACGCCTTCTTCTCCTGCCGGGGCTGCTTGGTGGCCTTGGCGCTTGGTTTGGCTTGGCACACTAGATCCCTGTAGGCTGGAGAGCGGAGGAAGCGAGGGTAGCAGTCTTTGGCCATGAGCATGTAGATCTTGTGCTGGGCTGGGTCGAAGCAGGAGGTTGATGGCACCAGCATGTTGGCTCTGGTAATGTCACGAGTTTCGTGGTCGATGTTAATCTGATAAAAGAGACAAAGAGACAGAACCAGATTAGTTTTTTGCTCCAATTTGGAGAGGTTAGCCATTTTTGAGCCCCATTATCTAACTTTTCAGATTTAAATCCCTTGTTGAGATTGGTGTTTCCTTACCTCCCGGGGAGCATCACTGCCGATGAATTCATCGTAAATCTTCTGGGCTTTGGCTGGTAGTTTGGCAGGACACTTGGTAGTCCTGTAATCTTCACAGGCAAAGTAGAATGCAATGTTCTCCTCGCTGAACTCAGACACCAGGAAGGCTGTGAAGGCACACAGTCCATCTGAGGAAAGAGAGCAAATTTGATTACTTATGGCACATAATGATCCCGCAGGGGCTGCATCTGTCTGTGAGTGCATCTACAGTACACATTTAAGAGGCCAAAAAAGGAAAGAAAAAAAAATAATACTTACATTTGCTGGACAAAAGTTTTTCAAAGGACTCTTTCCACTTGATGCATTCCTCCAGACTTGGCCTAAAAAAAGATGAAGCAAGATTAGATTTATCCCACAATTTCAAACACAACGAGAAAACAAGTGTAAAATCAACTGGTATTAATATTTAGTACAGTATGTGTGATGCTTACTTATTATTTTGCCCCATTTTGCAGCAGGATAGATTCCAGTTGGATTTCTGCAAAATGCTTCCCAGCCTTGCTTTCAGCTCCTTGGCCCTGTGCAGAAAAGACAACAGGTTAGAAACATTTTTCACAAGACCTGGATTGCATACTGACAACCTGCACAGCATACATCCACACTGAGTGCAAAGTCTGAATTAAACATAACCTAAACCTCCCTTTTACAGACTCTCAAATACTCTCACACAGATGTATAAAGATAAAACAGCAGCTGTAATCCAGATATCCAAACATCAGCCATGTGAGTGTTTGCATGAAGCTGCATGTACCTTTCCAAGCAGCAGGTAGGCAGAGATGCTAGTCCTTTACACATCATTTAGAAGCAGGTTGGACCTGGTAGGGGTGGTGTCTTGGTCGGGTGGTGGTTAAATATCCGTTTAGTGAAGCTCAGTAGGGAGCAAGATTGTCTGTGTCTGAGCGGAGCCGGAGCACAGCTTTTATAGTCCAGCCTCCCCTGCTTCTGACATGTCATCAGCCCGCTCAGCCAATCACAGAGAGGTAGAGTGAGAGTAAGAGAAAGAGAGGGAGAGAGATGATGAGAGGGGGGATATGCAAGGACGGGGCTGGGAAATTACTGTGAAACGATGAAAGCCACTGATATTCTACAGTGCTGTGTTTTTCTTGCGTGTCCCTGAAAATACGCCACGGTGAATCTTTGAGTGTTTTCTTTCAAAACAGCATTTTTACACACATACTACATTTACTCCAGTGTGTAGATGAAAGACTACTGTAGGCAGCTTTTTTGTGACTCTGAAATGGATTAAGCCTCAGAATATTCTTAAACCTGGCACTTATTTGTCATATTTCAGCTTTTATTAGCTTTTTCGGGAGAAAAAAAAAAGACTTGTATTTTATAACGCAACCACAACTTGTTACAAAACAAAGGCTGCTTTTAGTAAGTTTTCCCAGTATGAATAAAGGTTTCAATAAATCTGTGTGAAGCAGAGAACATTGCAATCTGCTAATAACATCCTGTGTTGTCATTTCTCGACAGTGCCTTTGGTCCTGGTTCATGGCCCTGGTTTACACAAAGACATGACTTTACCATCACACCCTGCCCCTTTATGGACCTGATAAAGGTGTTCATCCCAGGGAATGGTGGGAAGGAAATGTGGTATTTACTCTCTTTAATTATGTTACTGTAAGGGAGCTAGATGTACAGCCAACTGCTTGACACAATAAAGCTGCAGCGGGGCCGCTTCCCATATGGCGAGCCTGCAGGTTGCTTATCTAGGATTTGTTCATCATATAATTCTGATTAAAGGGGCATTAGATAATCTAAGGCAATACGTGCATGACTGAAGAATGGGAATGACTCGAACACATTACAGTACTTTAGGTAGCATATTCTAAAATAGAGTTAGTCAGTTGCTTAAAGCAAAAAAAATAATTCATAATAATGTTTGTTTTTGTGAATTTGTTGTTGTTCTCTTGGATACTACAAGAAGCCACCAGAGCTGATACAGGAATTACAGCATTTTCCTAAATGACAGTGGAAACATTGTATGTTACCCATTACGCAAGTCTATAGCCACGGGCGTTTCAAGGAATTAGGATCCATGAGAACTGTGTGAAAGATTAAATCTACTCCCCTATAATAAAACATTTGTTGTCAAATGCCAATGTTATATAATGTTTTTTCTTTTTTACATGAGTCACTTCTTATGAAGCAGCTAGATTCAGGACTTTCAGTAAGAGATGTCAGTATAAGTTTTTCTCTTTGTAGAGAGTATACAGTGCCAGGAAAAAGATTTGGCATATACTGTAACTAGGAATATTTAATCATTTGATTTACAATAACTGAACGCTTGGTACACCACAACTCCTCAGACCAACACATTATATACACCAAGAAACATGCAAGCTATGACATTATGTTAACCACTTTGATCATGAGGAAGATCAAAGTATTCCAGACAGAAAAAAAGAGATCAAGATAAAATCTTGAAACATGTTTCGTTTTTAAAACAAATGACATTGTTTCTGAAAGTGGACTCATTTTCAGGGTTATACTTGTATTTAAGGATTCTACTTGAACATGTTTACATATTTTAAAGGTCCAGTGTGAAGGATTTAGTGGCATCCAGTGGTGAGGTTGCAGATCTGAATCTTCTGAAGGGTGTGGGAGAACTATAGTGGCCAAAGTGAAAATGTAAATAGCTCTATCTAGTGTCAGTGTTTGAACTGTCCTGAATTGTGGAAGACAATCCGCTCCATTTGTAGATATTCATTCGAAGGTTACAAAAACACTAGTCCATACCCATTGAGTGCACAATTGCCCATGTACAGTTTCACATGGTGTGTGTTTGGGATACAGGTCATAGGAAATTGCAGATTAGTCAACTGAACCCATTAAGAAGAGCAATGTATTCAGACAGAGTTTTTGTGAATTTGATAGTGCGATTGCAGCCACAGCGATCTGTCACATTTTAGCCATTTTTCTGTTGCTGTAGCGCCACCCAGTTGCCAATTAGAGTTAAATTTCTCCAGTCACCTTGAGGCGTCCTGTTCTACATATCTACCAAGTTTAGTAAAAATGAGCCACGCCCTCCGCAATATTCATTGCCTTATAGAAGCTCAGTTTTCCAACTTTTGCCAAGAGGGAACTTTAGATATTGGTCCCTAGATTATGTTCACCCAGTTTCATGCAGATCGGTCAAACTTCCTAGGAAGAGATCGATTTTAAGTGTTTTTCAAAAAAATAAAAATGGCGCAAAATCTATAGAACTGGAAGTTATGGGTTCTTGAGGTAAATTTGTTCCTCATGAGGAGAGGCATCTCTGTGCAAAGTTTCATGTCTCTACGACATACGGGGCATGAGATATGCCCATTCAAAGTTTGCAATTTCAATCGGTTGCTATAGCGCCCCCCTTTGGCCAATTGATGTAATATTGCTTCATTTGCATCCTCCCATGACCCTCTACCACTGTGCCAAATTTCACATGGATTGACCAAGTCAGTGAGGAGAAAAACGTGGAACAGACACACCCACAGACAGAGTTTTCGTCATTATATAGTAAGATAATGATTCTTAGATTTAGGTAATTAGAAACTAATCAAGTCATAGTTACGAATGCCTTATATTATATCTTTTTAATAGATGCCCCTAAATCCTACACACAAGACCTTTAATGATTTACAAAAAAAATTTACTTTCCTGTCCTCACACTGTCTGTGCTGGAACACCTGTATTCACCCTCTTCCTGAAAAGGCTCAGTTTTAGCACCTGTCTCTTCAAGCCCCCCCTCAAAAAAAACCAGTCTACTCTGATTGGTCTGCGTTTTTGGGTCTTTCACATCTAGGCATCTCTGCACCATCATTACAGCCAGGGAATGAGTGTAACAGGAAATAGTGGCACTCTCGTGAAAAACCACCGGAAAAAGCTTTTAAACACAGCCTGACATACTCTTGTGGAATATGATATGAAATTGGGGAGAAACTTCCAACATCTGCAACCAAGTTTACATGTTTCCCTAATGTTAGCATGTAGCTTTATTAAGCAGTGCAGGCTACGCTATATAACCACACAGCAGCTTGCCTGGAGCAGAAGATGATATAAAGAATTCCAGTACATTCTGACACAGTACAGCCCAGGCTTTGGATACACAAACAGTACTTATTGGTTTTGGTCTTTTCATGGGATTTGTTGGTGATAGAAAAACTATAAAATCTAAACAGACTAATCCTTTAAAGAACAAGGGAAGAAAAGTTATGGCTAATGTCATTTGTTCAAATACGTATGTGTGCTATGTGTTTTTCTGACAAGTGACCTTTTGCAGTTTGAATGATGACTGTCAGACTCTCAGATTCAATAGTGGAAGCAGACTAATGTTGTTAGATGACTAGAAATAGAGCATGGTTCACATCCCATCTCCTAACAACAGTCAGCAGTTTGTTTCTTTTAATCATCGTGATCTTTTCCTAACCTTTATTCAAGATGATCAGTTGCCACAGCTTACCCAGATATTAGTCATGTTTGGAACAACAAAACAAAAATTTGCAAATTGCCCTTAAAACACTTTAATCCAGACTGAGGACTTCCCTGGGCTAAAAAGGAAGCTGTGTGGAGGCCACTTCCTGTGGTACACAAACATTTAGCGTGATCTCACAGTGTACCATGACAAATCAGCACGGATGAGGTTGAGTCAGCTAATGTAGAGTGGATAGCCCAGCTGAGCAGACAGACAACTGCACATTACCTAACCTGTCCAGATTCATTCAGCTGGGGAGGATTTAATTGCACCACTTTTGTTGCCGGGAAAGAACAAAGGTCTGCTTGAGAAGCCTTGGGGATCCCAGACACCCACTCACCCACTCATACACTCATACTATGATGTCAGTACACTTCTGCGCCTCTGTCAGTCCTATTGACAATAGACAACCGGAAATGAGAGAATATAAGAGCCAGGAAGATAAAACCTGTATCATATTGTTGAGTGAAGGGCTGTCCTGAAAGCTGGGGATTCACTGTCCTTGAAGCTGGCTGATGCAGCACACACATCAACATTACCACACACCTTACATCACTATCTACTTCAAACACAAGCTCTATTTTACTGACAAAACACTAAAAACACTCGCACTTAAATTAAAAAAGTTTCGGAATATAATAAGTTCTTCTGAGTAAAATTGCCTGGGATTGCCTCTCACTTCTGACGCTATAAACAACCATGGAGGGAGCTGAGTGGAAATGGCGGTGGCTAGCAGGGTGTTAATGATACTACCAGTACTAACAACAGCCCCTTTTACACTGCCAGATTTTCTGCGTATGTTGGGCCGTTTTGCTGGCAAGCTGTGAGTGTTTAGACACACAGAGCCGGATTGGCGAGTTGATCCAAGGTGCCCGATTTTCCGCCTCATAGGGTAGTCATATTGGTGAAACCCTTTCAGATTAAACAGACCAAGGTGGCCTTCAGCAACGGGAGGGGCTGCTGATGACTTGTGGGAGGAGCTGTTGATGACGCTGCACGTGTGACCCACTGGTGGTGGATAAACAGGAAACAGCTGATAGCAGGAATTAGCGAGCAGCTAGTAGCAAGAGGGAAACGCAAACCTGACAGACACTGTAAAGATGAGCAACTGAGGAGACAAGGAATTGCGCGCCTTCCTTGCCCTCGCAAATGAAGAGGCCATTAACTGGCAGATGACAGGAACTGTGAAGGACGGGCCGACTTATGAGAGGATTGCCGAGGGACTGACCAGCCGCAGCTTCCCTCCCACGTCACTGTTTACGTCACACGCTGAGCTACACGTTTTGTTACTTGCTCACGCCCCCCATTGCCCCGAAAAAGGCGCATTCTGTATAAACAAAACTAGGTAGGCGGCATTTTGCTGCACTCCCCGATTTTGTTTTTATACTGCCAATGCTGAAAAAAGACTGATTAGGCTTTCCTGCAAATTTGCACAATTCCTATTTAAAAAGGGCTAACGCTGCTACCCCTACCCACGGTAGCGAATTACTGCCTTTTGAGTCCAATGCAGAGTGTCAGTGATTAGCTAGCCAGTGTGACATGAGTAGGGTGACCATATTTTGATTTCCAAAAAAGAGGACACTCGGCCGGCCACGACATAGCCTACTTAAATGATATAGTTTACTCAAAGATGCCTTATGATTTTAATATATTTAAAATTTATATGTATGGATAGAAAATTCAGTTATATTACAAAATAATATCTCTCAAAGACAGAAATTCAGATAGGCCCCAATAGGGGACACATACACACACTAGAGTGTGGCGATCCGAGCCCGACGGTACCCGNNNNATTAAATAATGTCGGGCTCGGTTCGGGTTCGGACAGAAATATGCTGCCCGTGCCGCACTCTAACACACACACACACACAAACACACGGAAAACCGGACATTATCATCAGTTTATAAAAACCCCCCGGACGCCCCAGACGGGACGTGAAAAGTGGACATGTCCGGGCAAAAGAGGACGTTTGGTCAGCCTAGACATGAGCGTGCACTAACATGCACCTGGCCTGGCCACCAAGACAAAGAACAGAGAACCGCTGATTAAAACACACACAGAGGGGAGTTTGACTATTTTCTGGTCAGGATGCCATTACTCCTCTATATCCTTACAAAGCAAATACCTTTTTACGCCCCTGGCCAACAGTCTTGTCATGTCATGGATTACTGTATCCTTACTGGGGTGATCCCATCACAAGATGGTCTCTAGTAATGTTTTGATAGTCATGTATTGCAATTTTAACATCTTATTTCTCAGAAAATCTTATCAGGTGAAATCCCTGAGATCTAAGCAACAGAGAGTTTTATTGTCTGATTAATCATCTAGCAATGTTGTTTGTTGATGTTAATTCTACCATGGTTTCCTTAAAGTGTATGGAAAAATCTAAATATTGGTTAAATGGTCTTCACTAACAGACTCTGTATTGAGGCCTTTCTTAAAACACCCTGCAGCGTCTTTAGTTAGTTTTCAGTCAGAGAGAGAGTCCTAGTTTAAAGTCCTAGAAAGAGTCCTAGTTAAGGAGTGATTAGAAGTTCTTTCAGTAACTCTGGTCAGTTAGCAGTTGCAGTCAGACTTGTTGGAATGCTCTACTTTAGACCTTGTCAATGTCTTGTCAATCTAATGTCAATCTTATGTACTTGAATTTTGTCCATTGTTCAAAGAAATGTCTGACATTGAACAATCTTTCTTACCTTGATATGTTAGAAATGTGTAGCCTATTGCATACAGCATTCATCTAACAGCTCATTGTGGCTGCTCCTGACTGTTCCATTGCTTCCTGTAATAGCTGAAACTGATCTGCTGTCACAAGATGCTGAATATGATCTTTTCTTTGTTTTTTTTTTGATGAACAGTCAGCACTAAACTATTAAAAGCCATTAAAAGTCAATTTGTGTTTCTCAGTTCGTCTCAGTTTTTACATTTATTGACATGTCACTCTGGGTTTCAATGTTATTATTTGAATTCCTTATGTTTTTATCAAAGCTCCCAGTGTTGCTGCCTCCTCTTCATTCAGAAACCTCTAGTCAATGGGGGATAGTGATAAGAGCAGCATCTCGTGTTCACTTGGTCATGATCTCAGGTGGCTCCTGGCATTTTTCCCCTCACAACAAACTTTGAATAAACTGAAACAGTGGCCTCATATCTTAGAAGCGAGTCATAAATGAGAGCTTTGTTGCAAAGATTTTACAGTTACTCATTTAACTGTGTCAAAATCATATGACACAGAGAGTTAAAGGGCTCAGCAGTCAAGTTTATCACTGACTGCAGTAGTTTTGAGGTGGACTTAAAGGACGATTGTTGATGTGCTGTTTATTTTTAAAAATTATTTGCTCTGAATTTTAGCCTTCAAATGAGAACACTGGAAAAAAACTGAACACTATTTATCTTCAATATATCACGTTAGGATTTTGAATAGCACCAAGAAAACGCATCACCAGGCAATTGTGATAAACCAGAAGTGACATTTACCTGTATGAGTGATTTCAAACTAAAGGTCACATCTGCCTCCTAGCTTGTTTCGTCACCTCTGGCACAGATTTGAGGCTGAGGCCAAATTAGGACACGTCTCAGTGCCCTACTTTCCCCTCAGCCCACAACATTATTTATTTTACTTGCATTTGGACTAATCACCTTTACCTCACGCTACCTGAAATTGGAAGTCCATTTTCATCTCTTTTCATATTAAGCCTGGCGAAGACCTTTTAGTTTCATTTGGGCTCAGCTGTGATGGAGGGAAAGCTCATCTTCAGCTCAGCGTGCTCCTTTCACAGTTCACCTCCATGTGGGTTCTGCTGCAGAGATGAGAAAGCAAGACTGGGATCATCCTCTCTTCAGGGGATGCTGTTATGCCACACAATATATTGTTGCCAAAGAGGAAATGGCAAATAGATCACATAAGGTCCCTGATACCTCACCTCACCCCCATGTTGACGACAGTGCACGGTGTGCATGGGGTACATGCAACCCCAAACACAGGGTCATCCCTATATTCCCCGGGTTCTATGTTCCCCGATCGGGAAACATAGGACCCTTTAAAAAAAAAGGGTCCTATGTTCCCCGCTTTCCCCAAAAGGAAATATGTTCCCCGCTTTGTATGGGACCGGGAAACATAGAACCCTTTTTAAGAAAAAGGGGTTTGGGTTAGGGTTAGGGTTAGGGGTTAGGACCCTTTTTTAAAAAAANGTTCTATGTTCCCTGCTTTTCCCCAAAAGGACCCGGGGAACATAGGCCCTTTTTTTTTTTTTAAAAAAGGGTCCTATGTTCCCCGATCCCATAGCCTACAAAGCTTTTGGGGTCTGTTATTTTTAAAATTGTATTTATAATATTTATTTATTTATCCATCCTGGAGAAGGGGAGAAACATGACCCACAGATAACTTCTTCACTTCTGTAAAGCTCGCCACCACCTTACAGGCAAACAGGGCCGTGCCTGACCAATTTGGCACCCTAGGCAAGATATTTGCTGGCACCCCCACGGTTCGGTTCAAACCTCGGTTTTCAAAAACTACTAAAGAAACATTTCAAAAACTTCCTGAAAAAATGTCTGGATTTTATTAATTATTAAACAAATGCATTTGCAATAAAGAACATGAACATTACTTAAGTTATATTAACTTACAGTTCACAATAAATAAATAAAAACTTGTTAATCTCTTAATAGTCTACATTCTCTAAATAATCTTATTTCTCCACTTGCAGTTTGTGTGTGGGAGGGAGATGCACTTGAGGCTGCATCACTTGGTGCTGAGGTGGATGAGGTGGCTGCAGTTACATTAGTAGGCCCAGGATTTGCAGAGGTGGGGCACAAATACTTCACAAGTGCATCTAGAAAGAGGAGATATGTATATTTGACAAACTGGGCTTTTACAATATATTAATCAAATAGCTGNAAAAGGCCGTTATCCTTTTCTCATATTCTGAGCCAAAAACCTTAACTTCAGTGGCACTTTGATGTATCAAAATTTGATCGCTATGTCTCCAAAAATCATCACTTGCCTCCTGTGAAATGCTGTGTACTGTGACGCCTGGCATAGCGCAGGTCACTGAATGTTGATATTTTGTCAGAGTGAGTGGAGGGGGGCGTGGCTTAGCCATAGGTCAGTTCTGTAAGATTTCCAAAATGGCTGACAGGATCTGTTTGTTGTTAGCCCAGTTAGCTGTTATTTGTCTTTTATCACCAGCAGCTGAAACTGCTCGCTACAAACAAATGTTTTTTTTAGCCATATTTAGTGAAAAGTATTAGTATTTGGAACATACAGTATTGAGCATAAAACAGATAGCATATCAGTAGATTATAATGCAACAGTGATTTAGGAAGTTTCTAGCTTGGATGTCTCAGTAGTTTTTCACAGTAACATTATGTCACTGTCAGAGGCCATTTTAGTACACAAACTCATCAGAGCCCCCATTTTAATAACAATAATAATGATAATAATAATAATAATAATGCATCAGATTTATATAGCCTTTTTCAGGACACTCAAAGACGCTTTACAGTGCTGAAAAATGTCAAAGATAATAAAATAAAAATGAAAAATGACTGCTGGAAACTAGGGAAAAGCCAGTTTAAACAGATGGGTTTTTAGCAGTGATTTGAAAGTCTGTAGGGAGTCTGCATTTCTGGTGTTGAGTGGGAGGGAGTTTCAGAGGGTTGGGGCAGCGGCGGCGAAGGCTTGGCCCCCCAAGGTTTGGTGCTTGGCTCTAGTGATGGGGGTCAGGAGGTTGCAGTCAGTAGAGTGAAGTCGGCAGGTGGGGGAATGGCGGTGGAGGAGGTCAGTGAGATAAGAGGGGGCAAGGTTATTGAGGGCTTTGTAGGTGATGAGGAGGAGTTTGTACAGGATGCGGTATTGGACAGGGAGCCAATGAAACTGTTTGAGGACAGGGGTGATGTGGTCCCTGGAGGGGGTGCAGGTGAGTAACCGGGCAGAGGAGCAGAGCCTACAGGTGGTGACTGCCTAAGTATTACTGTACAGATTCCAATGGTAGATACACTCAGTTGCCAGTTAATGAGTACACTTTGCAAAAGTTATTGTCATACCATCTGAATCAATGACAATAGATATCAGAAACACCTCTCAATTAGGGCTTGGTAATAAATTAATATTATATTGATATTGTGATATGAGACAAGATATCAACTTAGATTTTGGATATTGTAATATCTTAAATGTTGTCTTTTAATTTTAAAGGTTGCATTACAGTAAAGGGTTGTGATTTTCTGAACTTACCTGACACTTCTAGCTGTTCTATTATCAGTATATCGACATTACTGATGACTTATCAAAAATCTCATAGCGAAAGCACCAGTAGTCAATTTCACAATACCATCACTCTATTCAGGGCCGTTGCAACCGGACAGGCAAACTAGGCAATTGCCTATGGCCCCGAGCTGGAAGGGGGCCCCCAGAGACGGCTGACATTGGTCCATATCAATGACAATATGATGGAACCCCTATAGACACTGCAACAACGACAACACGTTGGAATCCCCCCTAATGGGGCCCCCTACTAGCTGCTGCTTGCGAGTGGCTAGAGGGGGCCTCCCAGAGACTGCTGACATTTGGTCCGTAATCAATGACACAACTTGAAACCCCCTTAAACACTGCAACGACGACAAGTTGGGAGACCTCCCTAATGGGGCCCCCTACTAGCTGACTTACTGCTAGGGTGACCAGACATCCCGCATTGTGTGGGACTGCACAGCATTTCTGTCTCTTTTCACGCATCACGCAAATTGAGACCATGTCCCACATGATTGGTTGCCACCCGCGCTAGCATTGTTGGAGTACCGTAGTACTATGGTACCTCACAGTACCACTACTGTGGGATAAGTTCAAAGTCCAATCGTAACAGGGTGAGTGTCCATGCGCCGTCCAATAATGGCACGTGCTGGCCACCTGGCACTCAATATCAATATAACAAATCATTCAGGAGCACGCTGTGCGAGTACAGGTGAATCCTGCTGGTTGTGGGTTGAACAGGGGTCACAGACGCCATATTCTTGTCAAATACGGCGCAAGATAAGGGCTTACCGGCGATGGAGAAGTCTGGCTCCAGGTCCAATAATTTCCTCTTTGTTGATTTCATGACTGCCCAGTAGTACCTGGACAGCCGAGCCGTGGCGGCACACAGGTATGTGACGTGTCAGGTCCAAGGTGCCTCTTGCCTAGGGCCCCCAGAGTGTCTTGAAACAGCCCTGACTCTATTAATATCGAGGTATTTGGTCAGAAATATTATGATACTGTAACTTTCTCCAGATTGCATAAACAGACTCCCAGTGCAACACAGTTCAAAACTATAGCTGCCAAACTGGCAATTAAGTTGAATCAATAGCTCTCTAAAACATTTATTAAAAAAAAAGAGTTTAACATTTTAACCTTCCAGGCTGTTCACATTCACTGTTTGTACTTATACCTACACTATAACTTGTATAATGTTATTATAAGATATAAGGAGACTATGATCATGCAACCTATGTGCTACAAGCTGAAAGCAAACGAAGGAGTCAGGTGATGTGACATAAACAGCGACAGAGTCCAGGTAGGTTGAGATTGTGGTAGGATCAAACAAACATAGGACTTTGACCTAGAAGACCGCGTTTCATGTCACGTGTTAAAATCAACGTATTCTCCGTCCTAAGTCATCAAATACCGCCGCTCGATTAGTGATTTTGGCATCAGACACTGACGCAAAAAGGCATCCTCTTGCAACGGCATGATACACCACTGGGCGGCATCTGTGTGTAATGCCATCGGATGACATCAATCTGAAATGTTGCTGGATAACAATGTAATTTAAGGAGCTGAAAAGTTCCTATACAGCAAGTGGGAGCCCATTGTTCGCTCTCCATGTGAATGTTGAGCCAAACAATTAGGTTTTTTCCTAAAGCTAACCACGTGCATTTGTTGCACAAGGAAGTAAATATGAGGTGTTTCACCAATGGTCAGTTTATTTTGAAAAAAACAGTGCAGTTCCTGTGAAAATGGAAGTGTTGTATTTTGTATTTTGTGTTAACTGCTACGGTGTTTCTGAACAACAACAGATGCAGGAGGATACCTAGCGCATCATATGGAGACGTGAAAGGTACTGCCCAAACTTTGATATTTGATGAGTTGAGAGTGACACCGTGTTTTTCCAACCAAAACTTAATATTGAGCTATTTTAAGTTAAGTATGTACGTAACTTAGGCCCAGCCACGGATAGGGACACTAAGGGCTCATTTATGCTCAACGTTAAAGGAGCTATATGTAAGAAATCTAAAGCAAATAGTCGTAAAATCCTCCTAATATGTCACAGAGACTAAGGAATAATGTTCATATAACATACTGATCTCACCGACAACAATAGTATAGCCAGAATATTCGCATTTAAAAAATTTTTTACAGTCCGCAAATCATGTTGATGTTTTGAATTTGTGTTTTGGCCTGTTGCGCCACCCACTGCCGTCTACCAGTCACGCAGTCAGTAGAGTCTCAGCATCAGTTACAGTTACGACTGAGCTACAGCAGCACGGCAAGCAGCATTAGCAGTGTCCCAGTACATAGCATTAGCAGCCGGCTCCTCCGCTGTATCCCGGCAGCAGCGTTAGCAGCAGAG